>NW_008794951.1:549829-597788 GCF_000699145.1 Aptenodytes forsteri
TCGGCTTGGGGCACCACGCTGGCCAGCCTGGTCAGGGCTTCGGGCTGTTACCTAAATAAAGGCGTATTTTGTCTTGCGTTGGTGAATCGTGTTATCAAGGCCTTCTGCAATTAGTCAGAGAGTGGTTTTGTGGCCTCTGTTAAAAATAAGCTTGTGAGGCGGCTGCTGGTTTTCAGAGGAGGGAGATCAGACCAAAGATGCAGAGAAAATCTGACATGAAAAACTTCTGAAAAAAGAGGAAAATCCTACAAAAAAAGGGGTATTTTGATGCTTTATAGCGTACTTTTTGTTATTGCTTCCCCACTTCATATTGTAAGTTACTTGTGAAAACCTGGAACACGAAGAGTCGCTTCCCTGTGATTTCTCCTGCTGTTTTGTCTGTATTTCCACAGCTGCCGCCCCCCCCCTTTTATTTACTTCCTTATTCATGCTTCATTGTTGTAAATAGTTGGCATGGCAACAAGAGCAGCATTTATTAATTTCTGCTCCCTTTGCAGCCAGCTCTCTGGTGTGATTGATGGTGTTGTATAAGCTATGGTAACCTGTGGCTACTGCTATTTGGTTTATTATGTCTTTCTTGGATTTCTTCGGCAGTGGATAATTTTTAAATAAAATAGTTTGCAATGGAGCTTATCCTCCCGAGCGATGTTATAGACCATTCTGTGCCCCCTGCGTCTTTGCCCCCAGGGCAGACCACAGGGTATGGTCAGGACGGTGGAGATCTACTGTCCTACCACTGTGAAACATCTGTGAGGTGGCAGCAGGCAAGGATCAGTTGGGTTCAGCCCTCATAACCATCTCCTTTACGCTCCTCTCCTCTCTCTCCCTCCCTGTTCCACCTTTGGCAGAATATCTGAGAAGCTCCACGTGGGGACCCAAGTTTCTGCTCTCCTGCACAATTCTGTAATTGAAGCGCAAACTTGTTTTTCCTCCTGAACTCATAAATCATGTCCCTTTAATGGGCCTCCATCACTGGGAAAGAGGCAGCCCTTGCCATAGTATGGCACAACGTGGACAAAGTGTTCATTGTACGGCAGGCTCGCTTTGATTGCATTTAAATCAATATTGTTATCTACACTTCAGAGATGTAGGGAGGGAGAAAGAACAGTAATAAATGTTTGCAGCAAAGTTGAAAGGAGTACATGGCTGTCCTGGGGTGTCAACAGGCAGCAAAGCCTGAGAGAAGTAAGTGCCTATTAGTGACTCTTGAATCAAAATCAAGTTACCTTTTTGCAAGTTAAACCTAACGGTGCAGTTTGTCTTGGAGGCGAGAAAACAGGTGGGATCAGAACAGCAGTTCAGCAGAGCTCGCCCATGGAGGATGTTGTATGCTGCTGGCAACTGCTCTGGGTGTCTGCTTGAATAAGCTTGCCTCACTTCAGCGGGTTCAGCCCAAGCTGTTGCCTTCTCGCAGACATGCAGCTTGCGGGGCTGAACATAGCACTGCAAAGCAGGGCAGTCAGTAGCGTGGGCTGTCACTGGGCAGACATCTTAACCCTCTGCAGTATGACGTGCATTTTACACGACAGTATCATCATATAGTTACGTCTGGGCAGAATTATAGTTGTCACTGCTCATATAAAAGCTCCAAACCTTATTCAGCTTGAGCACCTAGAAATAAAACTACGTTGTTTGACAGTACAGGTGATCTTGTTATTCTTATCCAAAAAGTCTGCCTTCCCCATCTCCCTGCAAGATTTGCTAAGTATTGATGGAGCTGCACAGATGGAAGAAACACCTTGTCTGCGCAAGAAAATGGTACCAGATGATCATGTGAAACTGATTTTATTTTTAGTGATTTAATTAAATTGGTACAATCTGTGTTTGGATTTCTCACTTGAGTTTACCTAAACTTTATCTTGAGCTAAACTAAATGACAGTCCATGTCCACGTGCAGATTTGTGCTAGTTTAAGCACATCTGCTTATAGCCATGCCTGTAGTTAATTAACCTACTGTAACTTTCTCCTATAGAGAAAACCTAATATGAGAACTGTGCCTTTGTGGTGAAATTAGTGTGGCATCTGATTTATTTAATGAAGTAATTAATTTCCTTGTGAATTCAGACTGCCCATCTCTGGTAGAATTAGCCCCCTCACATCTGTGGGTGTTGCACATCACCTTTTACTGGGAAGACTTAAATACAAGATCTTATACCTAACTCTGAGCACTGCAGGGGACAGACAGTGGAAGCAGGTGCTTTTTTAAATTTTTTTCTTATTGTAGGTAACAAGTGCTGCCAGAGATACCTCCTGTCCCACTCAAGTCATCCAGCTCCTAGAGCACATATATGGCTCCAGTAAGTGAATTCATGACGGAGTCTGTGTTTGCATTGGAAAGTTGCATTTTTCCTGGAAGAAAAGTGGCCAGTTTATTAAAAAATATTCCCATGTATGAATTTGTTTTCTCATGGAACAAGATCTGTGACAGAAGGTGAAGTCGCAGCTTCAGGAATGGGATTACTTTCCCTGGAGTTTCCTTTCACTGTATCTCAGGGTGACAAAGTAAAACAGCTTTATTTAAAATTGTAGTGTAGTGCATTTCTGTACTCGAACCAGGCGCAGCACAGACCAATACAGGCCTCAGCGCATGCTTGGAAATTAGAAGGGAAGAAGGTGGGGATCCTAAATCAGGCATGGACTTGATCTTCATTTTTCTCCCCTTTCATAGTGTGGGGGCTGACCCCCTCTGGACGTAACCCCTCTGTGTTTTGGCATCACAAATTAGAAATTGCAGATCAGGAGATTATTTCTTAGGAGGTTGTTTCCAAAACTTTCCTTTTCCCAGATGCTGGAGGGAATTAGGCCTTCCAAATATACCTCATTTTAAGCAATGATGAGATGCACCCCGTTGTTTTGCAGTTACCTTCATTCCATTTTTGAGTTATTTCAGAATCATCCAGACATGGCTGAGGCTTAAAAATAATCGTTGCCCAGAAGGAAGGATCCCTCAGTATGCAAAGCTTCCTAAACAAACAGCACTGGTTTCCCGTGAGTTTTAGCATGGTGTTCTGCCTCATGCCATTGAGCTCAGCAGGCAAAGGAGTACAAAGGAATTGGGCCCCATGTATTTTTGACTTCTGAGCTCCCACTGTGTTACAAAACCAGGGTGGTTTTTTTTGTTTTGGTTTGGTTTTTTTTCCCCAACAAAATGGCTTCTGATTCTGAGGGCTCCTAACCCGCTCCAGACGGCCAGGCAGGTGTTGCAAGCTCAGTATTACTGGGGCATAACAAGCAGGGTCAGGAAAGCAATTTATGACATGTCACCACTGGAGGCAAACATGGAGAAATTACGTTTGGAAGGAAGCAAAGTTGAGGTCAGCAAATATTTTCCAGGGTCAAAAATAAAAGCCAGACGTTCTCATGGGTGGTTGCTTTTCTTTTCATCTTCCAGTCCTGCCGTTTCTCTATTTGAACTCAGCCGAAACTTATCTTCCATCTCCCTTTTTCCTATTGAAAATATCCAGGTTCTGAGGATGAGGGAGTGACAAGCGGGGACAGGGAGATGATTAGTCTAAATACGTAACCGTCACCTGCAGTGGTCTAGCTTTAAGCCGCTAATTTCTCACTTTTAGCTACTATATATTTATTTGTTGTTGCCTTTTCAAGTATAACAGCTGAGAAGATGCTTTAAGGAATAACCTTCATACACATGGCATCTGAAAAGACTGCTGGCAGGACAGCTAGGTTCTGTAAAGCTGATATATAACGTGACTTTTCTCCCCCGGCTGAGAGGGAAGCCTGGGCACGAGGATGTTTCTCTGATGGAAATGTCAGTGCGGCAGAAACGCAGCACGACTTGCACGTGGAGCTCTAAACTGGCTCACAGCTAAGCCGCGGGGATGAAGGCTTGTTACAAACCAATAAACAGGGAATTGCAAATTCTTTTAAAACTCCGTCTTCTTGAGGATGTAAGTGAAGATTTAGCGTAAACCTCAGCGCGAGCCTCTGCCCCCCACCCCAAGGCCAAGTGCATTTAGTGGTGGTGTGGGAGCGCTTCCTTCTCGCCTCCGCCAAAACTCCCTGCCTGTGCTGGGGCTGGACGGAGGCAGAGCGGGTCTGGCTGGGTGACAGACATAGCAAGGTCTCTGAAACGCCGGCATCCTCTCTTGCAGCTGGGACACGGCCATCCTTGTTCAATGGTATATTAGAGGATTTCTCGGTGTCCCAGGCGGCTGTGCTTGTTTATTTGTGTTCTGGCAATCTGCAGAATTACAGTGAACTACATCCTGCAAGATCTGCAAATAGTCCCCACCTATGAAATAAACAGAAGTCTCAAATATTTAAACTAAAGCATTGGATTATCAGTTTATTACCAGTGAAAGGCTTTATTGACCTTAAGGAGTCTGAGTCACGCTTCTCCTCTGATGGGGTTTTTTTTTTTGGCGATGCTGGCTCTAGGAAGTAATGGTTAGGACTGTGAAGCTCAGTCTTTGGTTTACCCTAGGTAGGATGGTTCACTTAATTAAAAACAGATAAAAGGAAGTAAATTGTATGTAATGCAAATTCCACCCATGCAGTTCCTTGCTAGAAGGAGATGGGTAGAGTTCAGTGTAGATAATTACTCATGTGACAGTTACATTGCATTGGGTAGAACTGCATAAGGGAGAAAAATCCTTATGCATAATTTTTTACAAAAGGAAACTGAAGCCTTAACAAAACCTTCCGTAATATTGTGGGTCGCATACCTCCTTCGGAAGCAGTGGTATTTCTGAGGCTGAGTGAAAATAAGCAGAGTTCACCCGCTTCTAATGTGGTCAGTGGAGCATTTCCTCAATTATGCATTCCCTACATGCACTGAATAGGGGAGTTTACTTGTTTTTTTGGCTTAGCACTGTATTGTTGTTTTAGAATATCTTCTACTGGCTGCTCTCAAGGGGCTGGGCTAGAGACCTTATTGCTCTGATAAATTCCTGCAATTCCTATGTGCCTAAGAGCATCTCAAGGCCATTCTCGATCAATGGACGTCCTTCACTAAAGCTGCCCAGGGGGAGGAGGAGGAAAAAGATTTTAATAAAACAGCTGAGATTCTCCGTCGTGCTGGACATTATTGGAAAGTGTAATGTGAGACAATGACTGAAACTGAGAGAAACCACCCAAGGCTGGGCTCGCAATGAACTGAGCAGTATTTTTTGTTCTGGGATGCACACTGGAGTGAAAAGCCATCGCTAGGGTCAGAGCTGCTGTCTTCCAGCCTGCCCCTCGGGGCCTGCCAAAGCTGCCCTCGGTGGTGGTTATCGGTAGGCACCAGTTGCTCATCGTTGCGTCTGAGGTGGGAATGGCACATCGTGTCATGTACAGCCCTCGCTGAATAGAGGAAAAGCTGTGTAAAGTCTGCGATTAGTTAGGCTTGAGTAATTTTAGCATTTGGAGATGGGTGAGACTAAACCAGCCAGGTATTGCCAGAATTTGGCCTTGACATTCCCTGTGTGATGGTAACAGATGCATTTATATGTGGACTGCTCTGGAAGACCACAATTGCCTGCTTTGTTTGAAGTTATTCTTTATCTTATCAGCTGTCTCTCATCCAGAGGCCATTTCTATATGACTTAGTTGCTTAGGAGTTTTTTGGGTAGGAACAGTAGACCTCTATTCTGTTCTTTCACTGGGACAAGTCAGACAAAATATCGTTGCAGACAGCGCAGCCACAGCATTTTTAGTGGAATAGCTTTTCAGAAAACAATTATATGACATATATTCTCTGTTCTTCTAGCTCACAGCTGCTCTTGGTCTGCGAAGGACTAGGCAGTTCATAGCTACAAGTGGCATATTGCAAATTAAGAGAAAATGGTGCACCTTGGAAGAGCTCTCATGATGCTGTGGAGCTTTGCAATGGTTAGCCAAAAGGCAGGTATTTTATATATTTATTTCATGACAGCGAGAAGGGAGATGTGAGCACAGAGAGGAAGAAAGAGGGTTAGTGGTGTGACTGCAGCCACAGGCAGGCTATACCTGGGTAGGGATGTCTGGACTTCAGCCATGTGCCTTTTCAGTGGGACAGCCCTCGGCTGCCTTAGGAGCCCCTGAATTTCAGTGTGAAGGTTACACACTGACTGCGCTCGCTGTTATCCAGCAATTTGATACTTTAAGAGCGATGTTTGCAGGCTTGTGCAATACCGTTCCTATCTGTATTATTGCACCTTGAGGGCTTGTCCGTGTGTAAAAGGGAGCACTTAAATCAGTCGAGCTGCCACATGTCTAAGTGAGACTCGCACATCTGGCTCCCTTCTGCCACGGCAGCCCCATCGGCTCGCTGCTTCCCATCCCAGGACTGCCCTTTTTCTTGGTGACTGCGGCTGGTACAGGCTGCAGCCAACGGCAAGCTCCTGCGCTGGGTAGAATCTGGGATTGCACGGCTCCCTTTCTGGCTGCAGCCGCAGCACCGGACTCAGGGCAGGGAGACATAGTCCAGCCCCCATGGACAGGGGTTTTTGTGCTGGTTTTCAGCCCATCGCTCCCAAAGAGAAAGACCATCCTATAGTTTGCTTTTTATTTCTTCTCTGCTGGTAAAGGAGGTCGATCAAACGTCATAATATTATGCCTATGAGCATTATAACGGCTGTCAGTGTTTTGCCTGTAAAAAAGTGATGGCAATACTTCTGCATATTTCATGGTACTGACAGCAGAAGAAATAAGGCGGGAGGAAGAGTGGGGCTGGATCCTCCAGCATGAGACAGGGAGAGGCACAAGGCTGATCACGGACTCTGTACAGGTATGGCAGTTTTGGCACTAAGTCTTTCTGGTACTGTTAACTACGGCATATACTGGGAACTGCAGTATGACTGTGGGTGCCAGGACCACATCCATCATTCTTAATACAATACTACTCTTGGTTTTGACCTGCCCTGCAAGAGCTGTCTTGACTAATAAGGCTATTGGGAAGTGTCCACACATTGTAAAGCAAAAGGAGGTTATTTCCTTACATTGTGACAGGATATGTGATAAAGGGGTATGGACAGGGGCAAGCAGCCTTTCCAGCTTGCTGCTATTTTCATCTGGCTATGAATAGCCTGGTGAGATCAGTATTATCTCTTCCGCGTTTTGTTATGTTTTGGGTAGGGATGTTTTCATATCTTTATTACATGGACCTATGTGCAGCTCCAGGTCTCAAAGGGTGAGGTGGGTCTGGATGGTCCTACGCTGACCTAGGTGATGAAACTGGGGTGTTAAATACTGTCATCATTTGTGCGTCCTGACTACCAAATTGGCAGGTTAAAGTTCCTAAATTCATCCTCTTCCTTTGCATGCAACGCAGTGTCTAGTCAATGAAATCTGCTTGGCCCGTGGTGTATATTATTAATCTGCACACATCCCAGCGCTGAGGAAGACGTGCAGCATTGGGGAGGAAAGGTACACACTGAGAAATCAGAACTGAGACTGGAGTGCCCCGCAGATGGTCTATAGATAATTCATGTCTGTAGGCAGATGACAGCAAGAGCACTGAGCTGGTACTGTGCATCTGAGCAGTTTATGCTCCCGTTAGTTATGAAGAGCATTAACATAGTTCTGTTTTGAGCTGGGGCTGAGTTAAACCTCCCAGAAATAAAATGAAAATGCAGCACAAAGAAGGCGGCAGCCCCTTCAGCATCTGCCTTGCCAAAAGGGGCTGTGTTTCATGCTTGCTGGGCTAAGCAAGCATTTAATTTTCACCTGATAAAACTATTTGAAGGAGAGTTACTTAAAAAAACCAAACAACTCTCCAAACAACACCTTTCTCCACTGTAATAAAAAGAAGAAAACTTGAAGAGAGAGGATATATTAATTGAGGCAAGAGGTCTGTAACATAACTTCTTTCATAAATAGCTCCTGCTGCTGCAGAAACCCTACATGGGATTAGTCAAACTATTTATTTTGGAAAGCGCTCCGGAACTACACCTTCTCGAGCTTTTCCTTGAGGGTGTAGCTGCATGCCCACGACCTGCGCAGCCAGCTGGTTCCAAGTGAGAGGAGGCAGGTCCATCGGCACAGGTAATTCAGTTGGTTTTGATCACATGCGTTGGGACACGCTGCAGAGCGCTGAGGAACGAGGAAATGAGCATTGTCCAGGCTGCGGGCTGTCCGAATGCGCTTTCACTTGGTGTGCCCCAATGCAGGTATGCTCCCTGCGAGAGGATGTTGCATGCTGCTGAAGAAATGTTGGTGTTTATTTGCCCCTTCACTTTAGGAGTTGGATATTGGGTTGGTGCTAGGGGAATGCATGTCATACTGCTGCTTGATGCTTTGCTGAAGGGGGAGGGGGCAGTTTTAGACAGGTGACAAATTTCCATGTCTTGGCTGGTGTAAATGGGAGTCTCCCGAGACTCGTGCTCAGCACCTGGCCTTTCCCTGGCTGTCAGCTCCAAAACACGTGGGACTGCTCTTCTCCCCGAGTGGCACTGCTCTTTGCTGGTGCACAGTCCAAGCAGCTGACAAAGGGAAGGTTTATTCCTTTTGTTATTATCCCTCTTAGCTTTTCTGCAGGTGATCAGAGCTCTCCTCTCTCCAAGGGTTTGGCAGAGCCGTTAGCTGTGCCCCATGTGAAGGCTGGCATTGCCTGTCTCCCTCCTGGCTGCAGAGCTGCAGCTGGGCACAGCTTACACCACCTCTCCTGGCACTGCAAAACCAGTCTCGCAGGTGAAGATACAGGGGTTGCAGCTGTTGGGAAAAGGCTTTTTCCACCTAAACGCTGCTAAGCAGCTCTGTAGTAAGCTAGATGTGGGGCAGAGAAGGGTGTGAGGAATAATCGAAGCTCCCTGAGTAACACCTGGAATGAGCAAACAACAAACTTCCTTCCTCTGGAAGAGAAACTGTGGCTGTGACACAGGGCTGCAAAAGGAGCAACATGGAGTAGGTGAATGCAGAGTAATCCTTACTGGGTTTTCTAATAAAACGCTTGGGGATATCAAATGAAGCAAGCAAGTGCTGGGTCAAAACAAAACAAGGGCAGATACTTTTGTATTTAAAGCGTAGTGAGGCTGTGGGACTGTGGGGCTTTGAGGATATTGCAAATGCTTAAAATTAATGTGAGTTCAGAAAGTAATTAGAAAAGTCTGTGAAATGCAGAGACGTTGCTCCTGCTTCAGGGAGTCCCTGCCCTGTACCTTGCAGGAAGCTGGACACAGGACGGCTCACTGTACGCTCTCTAGCCCTGTGCTGTTAGCCCTTGTTGAAGATAAACTAGTGCGTTACAGGGACCTTCAGTCAAGCTGTGTATGGCCTTTCCTGTATTTTTAAACTGGACACTGAAAATCTGTTGGGAGACAAGATGCGCACATCCCAGGATGCTGTTTTAACAGAACAGGCCTCACTTCTCCACCCGTGCTTGGGCTCTGGGTTTGACAAGCTGCACAGTGGCGTAACACGCCATCACGGATCTTCTCCGGTGACCAGAGCATTTGCTTCTTCTTGAGGCAGGGGCCACAAGAAATCAAAAGCTATCACAGTTAAGAGATGCAGCCAGTTATGCCACATGATAGGTCATGCTTCTGCTTGTCTCCACACCCACTCCACATCCAGCATTTGTCAACATGGCTGGGTGTGCAAGTCGATCTCTGTGATGTTCTCTTCCCCAGAAAAACAGTAAGAGGGAAGAAGGTCCTTTGAAAGGCCAGTGTGCTCCTCTGCTCAGATTTATGGTCTTTCCTGTAGCCGTGATAATCCATTTTGCCCATCTGCTTTGTCGTGACAAGTGGCAGGACCCGGCAGGGCTGCTCGCCCTGCACTGGGGCATTGTGGTGCTGCAGCGCCTGAGAGCAACCTGAGTTTGCCCTGCACGGTTTGCACCAGTCTTTAAGCAGATGTTGCTAGTTCGGACACAAACAATTCGCTCTTTCATGACTCTCCATTTTGCTCCTGTTACCAGAGAGCAATCCTGACCTAGGAGGGGGTCTCCCACCAGCAGGGAGGAAGGAGAGTGCAACTTCCTTTTTGCTTGTCACAGTTTGTCCAAAACCAGTTTACATCAGTGGGCTAATAAAGGTGCTTGCACTTAAGAGGTCCCAGTCTAGGGTAAAACCTCCCCCAGCACTGCCCGATGACTCCCATCGTTGCCCTTCAAACTTGCAAGGCTTTTGTGTTTCCCGTCCCTGCCGTCTGCAGAGGCGGCAAGGCGAGGGCTGGGCAGGACGCACAGAAAGTGGTCTGTGTGAGACCCACGGGGGTCCGGCCTTTCTTACGGATCTTTCAATTTAGGTGTTTGTACTGCATCGTCCCTGAGGTCTCCGAACTGTTTGTTAACAAGGCTTTGAGAGGGGAGAGGATTATGTGCGATCCAACAAAGCAAATCAAAGCTGTGTGGTGCTGCTTAAGGAGTGTGAGTGTGAGCTCTAGGATTAAGTAATCTGGGGGAGCGGGCAATGGTTAGGTATGGCGCAGTGTGCCTGTCTGATAACATACTGTACATGTCAGTTGATTTTTATCCTTAATCTATTGCGCTTGCAGACCCAAGTAAACAAATAACACAGTTCCCCTTGTCGCTGTGTACTGAGCGGTTAAAGGTGGGGTTCTCCTGTTTCAAGCCTCTGCAGCGGCCGAGACGCGCCAGCGTGGTGCACCCATCAGAGGCTGCAGTGGCTCAAGTCACAGCAGGGACAGCCCTGCGGCCATGGCGCGTATGGAGATCGTTTCCCAGCCTTGTTTACTCCTGCAGGCCTGGGTCGATGGCTTTGCAGCTCCTGAGACTGCCAGCAAAACTTCCAGGTGGAGCGGTCTCCTGGACCAGCTCACTTTCCCACAGCGAGTGCATTAAGTGGTTTGATTTTTAACTATTTAAAACAAAAGAAGGAGTTGGCTGTTTGGTTTCTGTTAACCTTTTCCTTCTAAGGTAACTATTCCAGTAAGATAAAGCATTCTCAGGAAAAAAAATTTACAAAGGAGTAGCATTTATTCTTTTTCTAATTGACTACCATACTAATGAATAAATATGAGTCCGTGCTGCAAATGTTTTCTGAAGTACTTTCAGCCCACATGTCATGGGTTTGTTAAAAATAAATAAAAGTTCTAGAGAGGCAAATACTGTGAAAACTGTGTCCCTAGATACTTTTTTAAAAATAAAATCTGCCCCAGAAATTTCTGTAAATGTCTTCGTAGAAGTAGGATTGTACCTGAGAGCCAGAGAGAATAGATGGCTGGAACCAAGCATGGAAGAGCCATGCCAAGCTGGATGAGACATAGGTTTAAGCAGTAGAGATTCATCAGGGCTTTTTATTACTGTTTCTGTTTTAACTATCTGGAGTGGTATCGATAGTTTCTCAGATGATAAAGCTATAATTGTAGTGTGACAAGCACAGCCGTACTTGCCTCAGAGAAATATGAAATGTTGTTTCCTTCCCTTCAAAAATTATTTTCAAATAATTACAGAGTTTTTATGACAGTGCCCATTCCTTTTACAAGCCTTTTTATGCAGTTCTGTGGTATTTCTTTGTAAGCGTTAAGGTCAGATGCCTATTCTTTCTTCTAACATGTTGTTACACCATTATGAAAAATGCAAATGTTTGGGAATGTATCATCCATAAAATAATGTAAATCTGTGAAATGATGTCAAACGAGCAAAGTTCAGCTGAAATAACTTGTGCTCGACTTTGGATATGCCAGCTGAAGGAAGAGGTGCACCGTGTCATGTGGAGACAGTCCAAAGAAGAGTGACAAAAATGATAAAGACCCCAGCTCTGAGGAACCTGAAGGAGCTGGGATTGGTTATTGTGGACGCTGAGGTGTAAAACCCTGTGAGGATGGCTGCAAAGGGAGCATGCCCGTGGCGGATAGGACGGGCTGACATCTACCAGGGAGATCTGGGGTAGGCAATAGGAAGAAGTTGCTTGCTGCCAGTTTGCTAAGCACTGAAATAGGTGGCCCCGGGGGGGCTGTGGTTGCCATCCTCAAAGGGGCAGATTAGACAGACAGAGAGTAGGGGTGATACGGGCCTTGAGGTTAGGGAATGGGCCTGATGACTTCAGATCATGCTTGCCATGAAAGCTGGGATTTATTCATTTTTAATGACCTGACTCCCAAGGCTGTGGCTTTGGGAGAAAAAGCCAGGTATGATGAAACCCACAGTCACCTGACGGGCTTGGAAACAGTGGAAAAATCCCATCTGGTGAGCTAGAAACTGCCTACATGGACACGAGCAGAACTCCGTCGGAGGTATGCCTTATTGCCCTCAAGTTGGCCAGAAGAGAGGAGAAGGAATAAAGTAGCAAAGCAACACATGATTTACTCTTCCTCCACGCCCTGCAGCCTCTGGCCATTTTTGTTGCCTGTTGAAACGTGAAGTGATCTGCACCCGTACTGTTTGAATAGCAAATATCAGTGCAGCATAAAGCAAAGTGCACACATATTAGAAAATGAGCAGCCTCTGGTATTTTATAGCATAACATGCAGCAATAACACTCGCAGTTTGCTGTTCTGTCATTTTCCGATTGCTTTACAAAGGCTGGCTGCTTATCCTCAGTCTCATTTAGCACAGGAGGAAGTGAGGAACAGAAGAATGGAAGTAAAAAGCAAGCAAGCAAGCAGTTTGGTAATTTATATGCATATTTTGGTTGTAGCATGCTGAGTCAACTGTTTACCTGTTGGTAGGAAAGCGGCTAAAATAAAATGTTGTCTTGGTTAGGTTAATACCATGTGAGGAGCTGTAGGACAGGGAGGAAAGTAGGGCAGCTTGTTTTGGAACTTGTGCTGAAGAACAAATAAAAACCCCCAATGTACACATTCGGTTACCATATGTTGCTCTTATCATAAAAGGCATCTCGGTGTTTTTTCTTTGCAGGGATGCTTGAACTCCACGGAGGCAGACTTCCCCGCTGAAGAAAGCGCATGCCAGAGGTGCTGGGGTTGCTGTTGGTGAGACGAGCTTTCATGCCTGCTGAGGCAGCTAAGGCGGGCGGCAAGCTCGCTCCTTCCCGCGGTCGCCTGTTTGATTGACGTTGGCTTCCAAATCGCTGCGACTGTGCCTGAAGAAAAGCGAAGGAGCATAATTTTGCTGAGAGAATTTTCCTGGCAGGGGAAGGCATGCAGTGCAGAGAAACGTGCCAGTGAAGAGCCTGGAAGTGCAAGTCCAGGTGCTATTGCAACTTCCACCCAAGCCATGCTGTTGTGAAGTCCTTTTTCTCCAGCCGCGTCTTGCTCAGCGCACCAGGGCGGGCTGCACAGGGGCTGCCCATGGCATTGCGGCAGTCTGGGCTGGATTAGTTCCTGGTGTGCCATTGCTTCAGTTGTCTGAAGAACTGAAGAAGATTGCAGGGAAGATGTTGGACTTGAGCTTCCTGACCGAGGAGGAGTATGAGAAGCTGATGAAGGTTCTGCAGAGAGATGCAGAGCTGAAGAAGAAGGATGGGGATCGCATCAGGTGAGAGAGCGTGCAATAACAGCAGGACGTGAGCTTCCCCTGGGGGGATTTTTTTACTTCTTTTAGAGAGGACTGTGTGCGTGTTGTGTGTGTGTGTGTGCGCGTGCAACAAGGAGAGATGCAGGCTGCAGCAGTGCTGTCCCTTCTTGCTCCGATCCTGACGGATCTTTTCATTTCACCTCCTGCATTCTCAGCCATCCTGCTGTCGCTGCTGTCCTCTCTCTGCAGGGTTGCAGGGCTGGACTCTCCCTTTGAGTTAATCAGCAGCCCTCAGAGACGCCAAGGGAGATCATCCCTTTCGTGCTCTGGGGAGGAAGATGCTGATTTCTCGATGTCAGAGGTCTGAGCAGGGGAGTAGCTGCTACCTTGTTTTCCTCACTCCGTAGCAGATAAATCCTGTAGAGTGTTTTAAAATAAGACTTTACATCCCCATCTCTGCTTTGTGTCCCTCCGGTGCTCTTTGTATATGCAGCATCCATCGTGCAGGCAGAGGGGCAGTGAAAGGCTACATGATCTGCCAAAGGTTTGCGGGGAGCCATTTCAGAGCCAGGAATCGCTCTCAGTTCAGCTCACTTGCCACTGGCCATCCTGGAGCTCAGGTCTGGTTGATCGGGATTGCTTGTTGCTGCTGTCACTTTTTAAATGCCAGCCATTAGACCATCTGGGTTGACAGTATGCACCAGGCTCAGGAAGCTGGCACCAAACTCTCCGCGGCAAGAAATTAGTAGTTCAGTGAGTGTGGATGGCACTGTGCCAGTTTACCCCTGTTAAGGATGTGAGTCTTCGACTTGCTGTTGAGCCAAAAAAGAGTAAGCCCGGTGTAGGAGGGATGCTCAAGGCTTGAAGCGGGAGTGGGTAGCTTTGCAGCAGGCTCCGGGGAGCCTACGTGCCCTGGCCTCTGCTCGGGGATGAGAGCTGGGGAAAAAGAACTGGTGGTGGCATGCAAACAACTTGGACTTGAGGTGTGCGTGTCTGCATGCACTTACATCTCCTTTGAATTGAAACAAGGTTTTAAAAAGGTTTTCTCTTTTTTTTCTTCTTTTTCTGAAATGCAGTAAAATTTCTGCTCTGCAGTGGAGGTTTGGGGAAAAGAGTGTTTGGATTATTTCAGTTTTGTTTCACTTCTCTTTGGAAGCTGTTGCACAGAAGGCTTTCATTTGGGAGCGAAGTGAGTTGGATCCTGACCGGGGTGGTGCCAAGTGCCCCTTGCTGTCAGCACGGCTACATGCAGTAAGACCTTTGGTGCAAGCGTGGACACGTTTGGCTCCAACACAACCTGCCTGCTGGGCGAAATGAAGTCAAGGGCATTACACTGATCTGGTGTCAACAAGATTAAAAATATGTTCCTACACCTCCTCTGGCCCAGCACCTCGAGACCCTCATGGGGACAGATGCAGCCCCGATCTAGATGGGAGCTGTGCAGTTTGCTGGCTGTCAGTCCTGCTGGGCCCCCCCCAGCACTGCCTGCAGAGGCTTGAGCCCCGTTATCCCATACCTGCTCCCTTCTGGCCTTTAGGCAGCCAAATGTGACCCTTCAAGGCTCCACGGTTATCTGGGGTTTTGCCCCCTGTTCCAGCTGAGAATTGGACTGAGGTGGTAGTTTCCTCTGGCCTCTCGGGTCTCGCAGGGACCCTGAATTGTGGTGAGCTGTGGGAGGCAGTGCCAGCTGAAAGGCAGCTAATTCAGCAAGCTGTGGTGTAAAAACAAAATAACTGGAGGAGGGTTAAAAGTACAGGCTAGCAAACAGAGCGCTGACGGGTTTAGGTGCCAAAAACCAGCCCTGGGTGTGCCCGAGCGAGGTACAGTAGGAGAAGCTGTGCTCAGGAAGGAGAGCTAACTGTTTGAGTGCCAAAATTGGCATGGCAGGAGGAGCAGGGAGAGGAGCAGTGTCTGGGGAGAATGCTGCAGGGACAGGGTGCTCCCCTAAATAACATGATTTATTTCCATGGTTTGCATCAGATTTGATCCAAAAGGCTTTGCCGCTCATAAAGAGATTAATAGACAAATAAAATGGAGAAGTGCAAGACCTGCAAACAGCCACATCCCTTCCCAGACCTTCAGGGCTGCAAAGCCAATGGACAAATCTCCTTGCCAGGTGACTCTGATTTGGATTTGTAAAATTTGGAAGAGGTGAAGGCCTGTGTTTACAAGGTGCTGTTCCCATTTCAGATAAAGAATAAATCAGCTTTTGTTTTAATGCTGGTTTGGCCCTTGTGATTGCAGAGAGTAATCTCTGGATCCTTCGTAGTATCAGACAGGTGAACCGTACGGACAATTATTATGAAGGTAGCTCAGGGGAAGTCGAAACCTTGGAGATCTTTTTGGTGCATAATGTTCTCATTGACTTTCAGGCGGATACAAGGCTCCATCAAGGATGAAAAGAAGAAGAAGTTTGTGACAGGTGAATGGTTTTCGGAAGTGAAGGCAAAACGATTTCAGGAAGACTTAGAGGGGCCGGATCTACTTCGGGCATCGATTAGAAGGAAAAAGGGCAAACTAGAAAGTAAGTATGTTAGTGTGCATCTTAAGAAAACAAATTGATGGACCAGAAAAAAGTGGTCAAGTACGGGAGTCTCCCTGTACTGAGAGCCTTTTGGGGGCCAGCCTTTGTGTGGTGAGAAGGGGATTCTCAGCTAAGCTTTCAGTACTAGAAAAAAATACCTGATTATCAAAATCAGGGCCCAAAGAAAAAATTACAGTGCAGCAGAGAACTAAGGCAAAAGCTGTTTACCAGCTACGTGCAGTAAATGCCTTTTCACCGCTTCAGCTTCTTTCTTCCAAAATGTCTGTTTGTCAGAGGTCACTGGTATCATTTCTTGCCGTAGAAGCAACAAGGGAAAGGGGTGATGTAGGGCAATTTCTGGCATCAAACTGATATGTGTGGATCAAACAGCCCCCACAATTCCTAGAGTGGTCTGACAAAAACAGACAGCTGGCTGCTTTTGCAGGCCTCTGGGGTGGTGGGGTTCGTCACATCTCTGCAAAGGGATGGGGTGCCTCTCTTCTCCTGGCAAGTATTTGCCCACTGTAAGAGGGGAATGTTGGTCCATGCCTAGCATTTTATATGGGAATAATTCCAAGGCACAATGTGGTTTTCAAAGTAAAAAGGGCTTTGGGGCCAAGTCTGAATGGTACCCAGGCTGCTGCGCCATAGCAAGGGTATGTCTGGGACCATGTGCTAATTCGAAGCAAATGTATTGCGTGTTGCTTGACATGCAGATGAACTCTCATGGTGGTATGTAAAACAGATCAAATCAGATTTATCAGCTCAGGGCAGAGAAGAGAAAAGATCAGCACCGTGTAAAACAAGCAGGACTGTGTTTTGAGTCCAAATGTAACCAGCCTGGAGCTGGCACTTCGCGCTGAGCATTTGTGCAAAGCAGAACTGGGGATGATTCACATCCAGTCCTCAACATGAAGACAGGCCAACCGACTCCGCAGCAGGACTGTGGGACTGCAGCCCAGTCTCACAGAACCTCCTTGATTATTTGTCAGGGTGGGTAGTCACAGATACTCCGACATGGCTGGTGAGTTACTGGCTGCTGCTGCTCGGGGGAAGCCACAGCCTTGATAAACAGCTCTAAGCAACGTCTACCACGGTCCCTAATGTAAGGACTCTATAACTGGGCTCTGTTCTTTTGCAATAAAGGCTACTCATAGATAAAGGGTTATCTTCCATCTGTCCAAAACTCAAATGTCATCTCCACCAGTTCAGCTCTCTTTCCTGGGCCCAGCTGCCCATTCCTGCTGTGGGGTGGCAGCAATATAGATCACTCCTTTGTTTGGTGGGCGTCATTGGCCAGGATATCTCTGTAACATTAATTGCCTGGGGTTAGTATACCCCTCTTAGCTCCACATTACTTAGACACATTCTCAAAGCTAAACACTGGCTAGGGACTTCACTAACTGAGAGCCTCATTTTCTTTTTGCTTTTTACTTATCCTTGACAGCTCTCATAACTTAGCATGGGTTCGTTGGAGCCTCTGATGGAGAACTGGCCCATGATATTTCATATGAAGTTCCTTTTATCCTTGGTATTAAGGATTCATGATGTCATTAAATTTACTGTTTTATCATCCCTCCGGAATGCTAAAACATATAAAACCTTTTCCAGCTCGACAGAGTTGCTTGGCCATTTCTGCAGAGCATGTTCTGCTTTTTGAGGATGTGCATTTGTGCTTGCACTCTCTTTGCATGAAGAGACAGACGCTTCAGCAGCCCCTCTGCTGGGGCCCAGGTCAGACGAATGCTCTGTCATCTGCAGCCCAGCTAGTAGCCAGCAATGAATTGGATTCGTCTGCCTTTTGCCTTGCCGGGGGCATCAGCACCCTTAGCTTGCAGCCCATTTCAGAAAAGCAAAATTTGAAGTGCTGTTGGGTTTAGATTTAACTTTTACTGGTAATGTGCACGTATGAGATGTGGTCTCAGGTTATCATCTAAAATAATCCCCTTTATTAATATAGCAGTAACATGCAAGTTATGTCTTTGCATGTGCATTACTTGACTAATGCCGTTTTAAGAAGGAAGAAGCAAATGTTATGAAATTACTACAGTAATTATGTTTAGATTTAGCCCTCTATTTCTTTTTCAACTTTTTTTCTTCCCTTTCTTTCTCTTTTTCTATTCTCAGACTTATTTTGGTAAAGCATGGGTATAACGTGACTTTATTCCTTCCTCTTACTTTTCCCACTGCCATTTTACAGCACTGATTGAGGATCAGGATTCTGCAGCTTATATTTTCACCTTGCTGTTGCCTGTTGCGTGCTCAGCTCCTGCAGTGGTTACTGTATAGATTGCCTCCCTTCACACGTGAGGGCAAGCACTTCTCTCACTGACTTGTCAGCAAGAGTATTGCACCCGTGAGAGCAGCGCTTGGCCCATCAGGGAACAAGGATCAGGCCCCTTTACAAACGGTTTGGCCGTACAGCTCACGTCCAATCTGCGGTAGATGAGATAAGGGCCTTTGCTTGCCATCAACAAGGATGAGGCCCCTTTACAAACGGTTTGGCCTTGGCCGTACAGCTCACGTCCAATCTGCGGTAGATGAGATAAGGGCCTTTGCTTGCCATCTTGACACCTCTTTTTCTTCTCCTGGAAAAATCGGAGTCATTCACCTTCTGTCAGCTTTCAAGGGGATGAAAGGGTGTGTGTTCATTTAGCCCAATCAATGTAACATGTTCATGACTCCAGGGCTGTTAATCTTCATTTAGGTCTTTGATGACTGTGTTAGGGAGCGAAATGAGAAAATTCCTGCATGGAAAAGCCCGGCTGAGATGATTGCTGGCATTCCCTTTGCATGGTAAATGGGCTGAGGAGGGGTGGAAATTCGTGCCTGCACAGGAAAATGCCCAGTGGCCTTTTCTGGAGGAGGGTTTTAACCTTCAGAACGGAGGGTTGTGTGGATCCCTAAGGGTCTTCACAGTTGGTATTGATTATAATAGAAAACACTAGTAATCGGCAGTAATATAAATCTATAAAATGGATAGATAAGCTATATTTAAACTACAGCCTGCAGAGCAGCACAGATGGATGAATTTGGTGATAACTTCCCCTTGAGCTTGTGTGCAATGGATGAGAGCTAAAAATCTAGGTCTAGGAGAGAGACCGTTTTATGCACCCGCTGAGGCAAGTCAGCCCCGATGGCACGGTTAGCTGTGCTTTCCCCAGGCGTTGAGTGTCTTCCTGTTAGAGTGATAGGAAATGAGTAAAGCAGCTGAAGTGTTAGAGCAGGAGTGGCTGTATACATATATATATATAAAAATACATGTATGGACAAGTTAAACTGGTCAGGCCACTACTAATTTCTGTTGGAATTTGCTTTTTATTCTGTTTCATCCTAAAGTTAGCAGGGGCATTTTGCTTGTCTTGATGGATTATAATGTACTAATAACCTATTTGTGGTTATAGAAGCCAGGTATAGCTGTGTCAGTGGCTGAGCCATTTTGAAGGGCAGTGATTTGGATGGGAGGAAGCAAACACCTCCCGCTGCCTCTGCCAGCCTGGAGGGGGGAGCTCTGTCTGAGGGGGAAGTGTCAGTGAAAAGCAAGTATGATGCAATGCCTTTGGAAGTGGAAGTGAGGTGAGAAATGAATGCAGTCGTCGGTTGTCAAGGTCTTTTCAACCATGACAGGCAGAGGGAAAACGTGGGAGCTCTGCGTTTGGTTCCTCTACTTCCAGAGCAGCTACCTGCTGGCATCTCCCTCCCTTGGGTCTGGGGCAGAAGAGGAGGACATGGCTCACCGTATAAATAAACACTCCTCAGCGTGCCTTCTCATGCCTGCACATGACGTGGCCCGTACGTGCCACCGGCCATGTCACAGCTTGTCTCTCCTGAAATGATGTTCAGTGATGCTTTTTGCACATCAGCGTTTACATGGACAAAACACAGTCCCTCTCCCAGAAACGTGCTCTCTAAAACTGGCTCGTTCTTACACAACCAGACTCTGTCTTCCAGCAGGAGCGACTCCCCGACTTCCCACTGCTGCGGAAACCACGGGGCCACCCGGCTGCCATCTCATGCGTGTGCCACACGCGTGGTCCTAACGCAGACAGCCCCGAGCAATGCCTGCCATGGTCCCCTGCACCGCAGGGCCAGGTGCTGGGCAGGGAGGAAGAGTTGGGACTGCAGCATTTTTCTCCATGGGGATGCACAGGCAAGGGGTAGTGAAACTCCATCTTGGGATATCCCTGTTATCTGCGGCCTGACTGTGCTGATGCTGGATGGCACCACACAGACAGCACCAGCGTGACTTTGGTATCACAGCCCGTCCGTAGGACTGATCTGCTCTTGGGCTTAGTGCAGTTTTCTAACCAGATAACAAGCGAGGCTATGTTATTTAATGTCACATCTGAATCCTTTGAGCCTCTGATTCTGTTGTACTGTGTAATGAAATATATCCTAAAGAGATTTGGCAGTTTTTGTAACAGGTAGATTTACTCTTTTTAAAATAGACCTAGCTGCATGTGAATAAATATGTGCAGATCTTGTTGACCAGACTAAGCTTAGTTTTGCATCGCTGTTTCAGAGTTTAATCCTTTTGGTTTTGCAGTAGCAAGAAAGCCTGTTTGCCAGCAAAATGTCTAATGCAACTTTATACACTGGCAGGCTGCTGTAAAGGTTACCGTCTTCTATTGTTTTTTCTTTAGGGTCTTTGAGAGCTTAGAAGACATAGCTGAGCCTTGTGCCAGTAAAAATAACAGGGATCTCCTCATTAACTGTATTGGCCTCCTCCTTTGTTTGCCAAGATTGGATGACTTTGAGTCAAAACAGGAAATGGCTGAATTTAAATCCTGGAATGGATTAACTTTATTGACAGCCATGGCAGTGTCCTGTGAAGGCTTCCAGTGATGCGACAGCTCCTGGCATTAGGCAGCTCGCTTTGGCCTCTCGGATCCATGGGGTCTGGAGGTGCCTTTGCTGCGTAGGGAGCGCGGGTGACACTGCCCCAGGGCCTCCCCCCGTCTGCAGGGGCAGCAGGCAGAGCCCCCCGTCAGCCATCTCCTGTTAAATCCACAGGGTTTGCGCTGTGGGACTCATTTAACAAGCCTTTTCTTTCCCCAAATAAAATACACTGACCATTACAAGTTTAAATAAATGTCATTTCTCAATTGTCTCTGTTATATTACAGATGAGGCCAACGAGCACATCCGGATGGGTCTGGAAAGCAGCACTGCCCCGAGTCCTGCCTTCCCCAAGCACGCTGCTGGCGCAGGAGAGGAGAGGTAACCGCCGCTGCTCGTGCAATGCTCTGGCTGCTGCTCTTGCTTCTAATGAAAATTGAATGCTACCCATAAAATCCTGGTCTTTAACTGAGTTTCCAAGACTGTATAAATAATAGGTTATATAGGATACTTTTGAAATCCTTTTTCCAGGAATTGTCAGAATATCAATCCTCCCCTACTAACTAAGTGCTAATGTGCTTAACCCAGAAAGGTCTTTTCCTGCATGATTTGATAAGGGGTCAGTAAAATGGAAGCTGTCTCTAATGTCAGGATATTCTGGTTAGTTTTTCAAAGCAATTATGGTTTTGTTTAATTTTTGCCACGGAGCAACACTAACAAAATGAACTGTTTGAGGAAACTGCTCATTTCCTGCTGGTGCCAACCACTGTGTCCAGAGCTCGGCACTCTCCATCAAGGCTTGGTAGGATTTCACGTTGTGCTGACTGAGCAGAAACACCCACTAAAAGCACTCCAACGAGCAAATCAGTGACCTCGCTCAATATTCATGGACTGTGGAGAAGCCATTAAAATATTCACGTATTCATTTATTGTTGCTCCCATCTCATTTGCATTTTTTTGTCAGCAGAATGAGAAATCATTCTTCACAGGTGGCAGTTGCTCCAGTTAAATATTAAATATGGGCCTTGACACTTCCAAACCTCTTGCAGCTGATCATTGGGTGTTGCTTAATGAAGAGTCCAGAGTCAACAAGCCCGAGATGCTCCTGCTTTACCAGCATAGCAATGGTCCTAATGGGGGTTTTTTGGGTTGATTAAATCCTGAAAAGCTTGCTTTGTTTTTCTCATTCAACCCTAAGCACAAAGCATTGTCATCTGAAATCTCACCAGCTTGATTGCTGTTCTCCATCTAGAGAGCAGCCACCACTAGACACTCCCAAAGACAGTAGAAACGGTCAAGTAAACTGCCTGTGATATGTGTTTCTTCCATTTATTTACCAGGCAGTTAGTAATTAACTTACATTCCAAGCATGAAGACTTATATCCTCTACTATAGTTTTGCCCTAACTATTGTTGTCATAATCATTGCTGTAGTTTCTAAATCCTCCATCAATCTGGTTATGCCTTTGGCCTGGAACTGGGATGGGTGGCCTGTTCCTTCCTGGGCCATAGCATGGAAATGCATCTCCCTCCTGCATGGCTCCTGGGCTCTTCTGGCACTGCTGCTTCCTGTGTTTTTCCCTACGGTTTTCTCCCAGAAGGGGAAAGTCTGAATAAACCTAGAGGTTGACACCATTGTTTTTATTGAGCAAGTTCTGTACTGACTGCAGCGCGACACTTGTCTTTACTCCCAGTTCAGGCCATTTAACATGTTCCCCAGTCCTTCCAAGCAGTAATGGAGAAAATAAATGAAGGCACCAGCTCTGGGCAGCCTCATATTGGGCTGGGTCAGTAGGTAAAAGTGGCAAAGGAGCTGAACAGAACTGAGATGAAGTTGAAAACTGCCTGATCACCCTACCAGGCACATCACTACCACTGATCTCCTTGCTCAGACGTTTCTCCTCTCCCACAGATCCAGCACACCTGCTCTTGATACCACAGAGGAGTGTAAAATCTTGCCAAAACCGAAGCCAAGACTTCCTGTCCCACTGTCTGCATCACACAAGGTAGTATAGGCACGGCCTCTGCACTTGTTTCGTTATTCCTTGGACCTTCGCACAGTCTGTACCTACTGGCAGGGGCTCCACAGACTGCCTGCCCTGGTGTCTGTGCTCAAATAAAATACATTTTTCCAGTCTTGCCAGTTTATATACACTGATAGGGTTTGTTTTCCATTCAGAGATCCAGTATACCCAATGTCTCTTCCTCAGAGAGTGACACTGGAAGAAGTCCATTTGTGGCTGCAACAAACAGCTTGCATTTGTCTAGAAAAGGTAAGGTTTTTGTTCAGTGAGCCATTGGCGTTTTTGCTATTCAACATTAAACACCAAGAGACAAGATGCTTTTTTGTGTGCGTACAAATGAATAACAAAGAGTATTTCTTACCTTGGCATGTAGGAGTGGGCTGCCAACATTTGTATGAATTATGCCCAAGGCAGCAGAGACCAAGAAAAAAAAATCCAATGACTAAAACTTCTCCTGGCTCTCAGTACATTTTAAACAGAGTGTGGCTCACAACTCCTTAACCCACAGATCCAAGTTACCTTCTCTTTCCTGCCTTGAATGTATAGTGTATTTTTGGCACATAGCAAATAGCCAGTAGGAAAGCTGTCAAACTGAAAACAAAGCTGCAAACAAATCCCCAACTCACAGGAACAATTTAGAGCTCAGTGGATTTTTTTCTATGCCCTGTTGCAGAGAGAAGGGCTGGGGTTTTCAGGGCTTCCTTCACATGGAAGGAGGCTTGCTAGAGTCTCAAAAGTGGGGAAGAATTAGGAACATATTGGTGGTTTCTGGAAACTCCCTCTGGCTTCCCTTTGAGAAGCTGCAGCCCAGACCTTTCAGGGAAATACGATGCGATGTGGTGGGACAGGCTGTGAGCATTTGTTGTCGTTGTAGGTCATGGATTACCTCCATTGCCCACCAAGCTTTCAGAGGATGCTGTGCCTCAGCCCAGCAGTGCAGCTGGAGGAGATGCTGTCGATGGGGCCACTAGCACCACAGTGGGGGCAAAAACTCCACCCGAGGAAGCTTATGCTCACAGCAAGATACCAGTTAAGAGGAAACCAAGCAGAACTTTCCCCAGATCCGAGCAGTTTGTGAATCATGTGGGGCCAGCAGAGAACAGCCTCGCAAATAGAAAGCTGCTGTCAAGCCCCAAACCACTGACCACAGAGGGGGAAAGCAGCCAGGCTGTGAAGCAAAGTGTGAACTATACAATCTCATCAATGAGTAACAAAGAGGAGGATATCGGCTTCGATCGTGAACACTTCAAGAACTTGAAGAACTTCTGGGAGAAGGGAGCAGACTCTGTGACAGCGGGAAATGTGCCGGAGGACCTGAGCTGGGTGGAGGCAGACGGTAGGCAGTTCAAGCTGTGCCGCTCACTGTCTGTGCAGTCTGGGCAAGGCCAGAACAGCGAAGAAAAACCTGTCGTCTTCACCAAAACAAGAACACCCTACAAAAGGACAATAACCTTGTCTTCTAGCGAGGAAGAACCAAGCTATGTAGCCCCTGCAAGGAAGGGCTCGGTTTCCGTCATTCCTAGATCCACGTACGCCAAGAGCAAAGGCGGCCTGGTTACAAGAAATAACTCACTGAGTGAAAGCAATGGAAAGCCGCTGGTGCCAGAGGAAGAAAAGGTGGCACAGCGCTGCTCCAAGAAATCCAGATTGCCTGTGCGAGCGCCTTCCATCAAAATCGAGTCACCTACCAAAGAAGTGTCTGGCAGCATGTTTGAGCCAGAGACGCCTACAGACGAGTTTGTCGTGGCAGAAGAGTGCAAGCACACAGCGAATTCCCTGGCGAGCAGGGTGCAGATACTGATCGAGCCTGTGCTTTCAGATGGCGAAAACGATGATGAGAAAGAGGAAAGATCTGCTTTGGGCACTCATGACAACATGGAAATAAATGGAGAGCCACCTGAGGAAAAAACGTGTGAGGCTTCAGACAAGCAAACACCGGGTGAACCAGCCAGAGAGAGAGAAGCCGTTCAGGGAACGGACTCGGCTGTTTACTCAGGTACTGAGGGCTGTAACCGCACCCTGTGAAATCCCAATAGAGAGTCATCCCTAAGCCTGTTTTCTTCCCTAGCCCTTCTGCATTTTGCACATTTTCTTCATTTGTCCATTTATCCTATATTGCAATTTGTGCAGAATTAGCATGTGCGGAATGTGTTTAGCAAACAGCTGTGGAAACAAATCTTGTGTAGCACGGTGCAAGTGTAAAAGGGGGCAATGCCATGTTCCCTTGCCTTCCTCCCCTCTACCAGCCCTCATGCCTTACCTGCAAGCACCTCAGCTCGGGACAGCCCTCCATTTCTTTAGCACTACCTACAACAGGTCACAGGAACTCACTTGATTTCACTCACTGGGAAGACTGTACTTTCTTCAAATGTGGGGCTGGAGGAATTCTTTGTGGTGGTAGAGATAAGTCTGACACAAATAGAAGAAATAAAGTGTGAAGCAAATTGTTTAATAAATACATGGGCTGTTAGGCTACCTTGATATAGGCACTGGCTGTCAGCGTTTAAATGACATTTTGGGTCTTTTGGGAATCCACAAGTGAATTTGGATATTAAACTGCAACCAAAGTGGACTGAACAAGGAGTCTGGTCTTTCTGGGTTCTGATACCATCTTCTCAGCCATGATGGTGTCAATAGTATCACCTCTTTATCGGTCTCTCTCTGGGTTTGACGGGCTCTTGTAGTGACTGTTAATATGAGCAAAAGTTATTGTTAATTGCAATTCCTTTTACATGTGGGCTCTGATTGCCCACAGCTCTGCTGTCTACCAAGCAAAGATCTAGGAAGAGAGGCTCGCTATCCTCTTTTTCCAAATTTCCTGTCCTCGTGTACCTCTGTAAGACCTATTTGAGAGGATTTTCCATAGACTCATCTGATTTTGATTTTTAACTGTATCATTTCTTGGCTTATTTCCTACCTCTTATAACATTTCTATGAAAATCCTGAGTTGCACTTCAGGTAAACATAAATACTTCCTTTCTATACCAGATCATTCTTACATTTCTCAGGTTTTATGCCTTATTATTACATTCATTTCAGGATCATATTAGCAGATGGCTGTGTTTCACTGGAAGCTCTTTGGAAGTGCTGGTCTGTTTTAGGGACTGGGTTAATCTAGTGTTTACATTTCCCATCATAGCGTGAAGAGTTTTTCTCAGGGAGAGACATTAAAGCACACTGGTGATTTGAAAGCAGCCCTGTGTAATGTAACTGCAATGTGCTCTAAGCAGAGCGAACAAGCCAGGAGAGACACACACACGCGTGCTTGTTGACACACTGCCCATTTGTGTGTGTTTATTTACCATGTTGATTTGGCTTTTCATGTATTCCAGAGGAAGATGGGGATCATTCACCTACCGCTCGGGCATTGGCCCAAGCAAATAGCATTAATCTTGCAAAGAGCATGGTGAACATTTACACAACCACAGAGAGTGAGTAACATCTTTCTTTCTCCTTTTTGGTTTACATTCCCTGAAGGTAAATGTATTATGCCCGAGTTCTGCATCCCTGGTGCTTCTGTGCATGTACCAGGCAAGGAAAATGACATATTGTTTCATCATCAAATTAGAGAGCTTACAGTGCCTAAAATTTAATTCAGAGCCAGGAAATTGCAGCTAGATTGATGGCATGTTACTCAGTGTCTTCAGCAAAAAACACAAGGGATTCAAAGGGTTGGCAAGAAGCTTGTACCCGTCTCTCCTCTTCCCCCACCGAGTACTGTGGGAACTGCATGGCAGCCTGTGCAGCGGATTAATCGGAGGTGCCAGAGCTGGCATACAGCATGCGAGTCACGCCGCAGACTCCTGTCACACGCTTACTGGGCTTGCAGTGCTCAGCCTGGGCCTCTCACCTCACCCAGAGCAGACCCCATTTGCTGGCCTGGTCTCCTCAGCTACCAGCTGGGACATACTTTATGGTGGCAGTTTCTCCCTGAGAAACCAAGACAAGCTAAGGAGAAGGTAACCAAGAAAGCAGCAGCAAACCTGAAGAAGCCCATGGCCAAGAAACCTGTCTCTGCCACCAAGAAGCCCAAGAAAGCAGCAGCGGAGGAAGGGGGCCTGAAGGAAGGCAGTGGCAGCCTCTGTGGCTGAGAAAGCAAATAAAAGTCCCCAAAAGGTGAAAACTGGCAAGCCCAAGAGGACAGCTAAGAGCTTGCCTAAAACCAAAGTGATAAGGCCAAGGCTGCCAGGACTGAGGTGAGAAGGCTGGGAAGGCAATGCCCGAGGAAAGGTAAAGCCGCTTAGAGGAAACGATCAAGCCTGTTTAAGTAAGCCCGACCCCTGGTTATGAGAGGGAGGAGAGTCCCCTTCGGGGCTCTGTCGAAGGCAGCCTGCGGGTGGGACGCGCCGCATGGCCCTGTGACTGTGCCCACCCCGTCTGGTAGCCTCATGCCAAGTGCATGCCCCGTCGTATGGTGCAGCAACATATGTCATACAGCACAGTGGCTCGAAGCTTCAGGTCCCACATGCATTGCCGTTCAGTGTCGCGGTCTTCACACAGATGGCCGAGATTTTAGCCTCCCCTTATTAAAGTTTATTTAGAGCCACAAACTTCATCTTCAGAAACCCTCCTCTACAGAGTTACACTTACTTATTTGCCATATAACAAGTAGTCTGTGGAGAGGGCTAGATTTAATGCTTTGCTCATGTTTGGAAATAAAAATAGTAAATATCAAATGCATGGTAAATCATATAAAAGGTAAATCATATAAAAGGAAAATGCCAAAGAAGCTCTTGGGCATTTTGAGCACTGAAGAATGTATCATCATGGCTAACATGCTAAACAAGTGTGTATATGTGCATGCATGTTTATGCACATATATCTTCTAAAAAACAAGTTCTTCTGGGATGAAGATAGTCATCTTCAAGGGAGTTATTGAGAAAAGATAAAGATAGAACAAATAGGTTTTATTTAGACATTTAAGCAGTCCAGTAACCATCCTTCTAAGTTGAGATGAAGCTTTCTGACTTTTTTCTTTTAGATATCAGGCTATTGTCCACTTCTTTGTCTAGCAGAGTATTTGAGAGGTGTATGCAATGGTGAAATTATAGGTATAAATATTTTACAGCTCTTTTGTACAGGGCAATATGCTACAAGATGAAAATGTGAGCATGTTTGGTTTCTTTGACAAGGAGGCAGATCTGTATGGTTTTAGTCTAAATTAAATCTACACAGAGAAAGTGGTGCAAACAAGATGATACACATCCTTAGGTTAATAAGTGAATTAAATTAGCCACTAGAGGGAGTTTGCACACTCCCACACATTGAACGAAAACACATTGAAAATAGCTTTAAGATATTAGCTAGCAGTTTTTGTCTTGGGGAGGGTCAGCTTCAATGGCAGACAACACAGATGAGGCAAGTGGGTGGTACTCCAGTGCCTCCCACAAGCTTTTCCTCCTTCCTTGTGCCCTTAAACAAAAATGTGACTTTCTTATATTTTCCTGACTGTGACAAGATATCTTGATGCCTTTTTTTGTTTGCACCTACAGCATACAATAAACCTCATTTGATACCCCATCAGTTTCTTGAACCTGAAAGAGTCAAAGAGCTGAGCAGATCCTCTCCTCTCCTGTTGTCTGAGGTAGGCTAGATGCCAGAAATGGCTGGAATAATGTTCACAGCATCCCCTGATGAGATGAGAATGTTTCTCCTGAACACCGACAGTACTTGGGTTAGAGCATACCTTGATTATGTCATAAATAAATGAGAAAAGCCTTAAGAAAAAAAAAACCAAAACCGAGACCAGCCCTTCTATCCTGGAGGAGTTCTAGTGTTTCCCTCTGTCTCAAACCACACTGTTCTGTGCCCTTCCCAAGAGCCCAGGCGGTTGCATGCAGCTCTGTTTGGAGGCAGTTAATGATGACGTTCGCTGCCGGTCAGAGGGAATGCCTCTGGGGAGACTCCCTGCGCTCTCCTCCACTCTCCTAACCTGATCGCTGCTTAATGGGACTCTGCTGAGCTATTGGTTTTTCTCTGTAGTGTTGCAAAGCGCTCATACGGCAGAGCTTAAAGATGCTTGTTATTTTCTGAGCAGACTGAATCAGACACGGCTTCGGAAATCAGCTTCCAGTTTAACAAGCACAAAAAGACGCCTAGCATTGGCAGCCACTCGTCCGACATGGCATCTGTCTCCTCGGTAGGTATTTAACACGTACATCTTGCTAGATAGGGTTTCTCAGTCGGATGCGGTGACACTGCATTTAGGCTGATACTGATGATGTGGCCTCCGGAGTATCCTGTTGGTTTCTGCATGGTACGTTATTAAAAGAATGGTGGTGGTTAATTACTTACTTGCGCTAAAGGAGTGTCTCCAGGTACCATCTCAAATGAGAGACCCACTGGATCATTATTAGACAAATTCACAGTAAGCGATAGCCCCCCCTCTGAAGCGCGGATGCTCTGAAGCCTGGCAGTGTGCAGGAGAGAGGGGTGGCCTTTTTCTGGGTGGGGAAATGAGGCACACAGCTATTACGTGACATCTTTGTGGTCCAGCTCCGAGAGAGCTGGGACTGCAGACGGGTGCCCTCTGCAAGCTCATCCTTCACTTTATCAGCAAATTCGAGGGAACTCGGACAGCAAAAGCGTGATGTAGAGCTTCAACTTCTAAGGAAAGCTGAAAAGAGCTGAGTGTGTTTAGTTGAGCATTTTTAAAAGATTCCTTCAAGACTGTTTTGTGGTCTGCTTAGAGGTGCTTGAATTTGCTGTATTACTGCTATAGGTATCTCCAAGGTGTATATGTGAGATTTAAAGAGTATATGTGAAGCAAAGCTGGTAGGGAGAGGTCATGAATGTAGATAAATATGTTAAAAAACCCCTTGAACTTTGGGGCACGTGAGTCCTCCTTCTAGTCTGGAGAGTCTGGGAGCCATAAATGAGCCTTTTGTGTCCACATCACACAGGTATTCTTGAAAATCTCACTCAGGATTCTCTGCTGGGGTGAGTATCCTGATGGATGGTAAATGCAGCCCCAAGGACTGAGAGGAGATGTTTAGCAGGCTCTTCTAGGTTATAATAGGATGACATTCAGAACCAAAGGAAGTAGGGGAAGACAGAGAAGAATTGGGTTAATTACTAGGAAAGTGTTTTGATAAATGTTCATGACTGTACCACAGAAAAGTGCCAAGAGGGTTAATTATTTGCTTTGTAAATGGCATTAGCTTTTATGTTATCCCGTCAGGAATCATGAGTGATTGGTGCAATAGAAAACTCTCTCATCTTTCTGGAGCTGTGTTTTGTTTCTGCTTCATCACTTTCTACCAGTGAAAGACAAAGCCTTGAAAAAAGAACCCCAAGGCCTATGGGCAAATGCAGTTTGTTCTGGGAAAGCAAGTGACTCCTGGGTGCCTAGCTCCCGATTTATACCTGCAGAAATGTCATTTTGCTGTGCCTTTGTGGCAAGTAGATGCACACAGGCTGTCTGTGGTGGGACAGTGGCTCTTCAGGACAGGGGTTATATCTATTTCTGTTTTGTACAGCTCCATGCACGTGAGCAAGCAACAAGATAGTAATAGTTTTTCCTATATTTATATTCTGATACGGTTCTTACTAGCCTATTTTAAAAATTGATTGACAATTGTGTGACTATATCTACCAGAAACGATAAGTTTATATACAGATAGTTCAAGTTCTCTCAATGTATTTCTTTCTTAGTGATGAGACTGGGTCAGGGTAGCAGCTGTTTGTACTGTAGGCATAGGGAAAGGGAAGAGATTTGTGTGGCCCCTCAGTAATATTTGACTCCGTTTCCCAAAGTTTTGGGATTTAGGGGTGAAAAATCTTCTGCATTTATTGAGCATTCAGGAGAATAGCGCTTCTAAGTCCTGATCTAGGATAACACATCCTTGTGAGACCCTTATTCGGGTTCCCCAACCCGTGCTTGTTTGAGCACAGCTGCAGATGTGTACCATTGCTGTGTCAAGGACACAATACTACATAAGGGCAGAAATTGCAGGTTATTGCTCTGGGAATGCACTTTCCAGACTTCTTTGTCCAGAAACCAGGTCAGGAGGGTGCCTGTTGCATTGGCACTGACCTTGCTCTTCCAACTGGCAGGTGAGTGGCAGTGTGCTCAGTGTCTACAGCGGCGATTTTGGGAGTGTGGATGCCCAAGGTACTGTGGAGTTTGCTCTAGACTATGACGAGAAGAACCGGGAGTTCCAGGTTCATGTGTCCCAGTGCAAGGACTTGGCTGTCGTGGATGAGAAGAAAGGCAGATCTGACCCGTGAGTGATGCTTTGGTGCCTCGTGACTTCTACATTGCTGAATTTTGTGTTCTGGAGGATTTCTTTTCTTACGTTTTCTCTTTTTAAATATCGTGGTTTCTTCCTTCCTTCAGACTTCTGGTGCATGCTTACTGCTGGGACTTTCCTAGCTGATGGTTCTGGAGCCATTGGCATCAGTAAATATGTTGCCACAGACTTAAATTTGAACAGATTGAGGAAGCTTTGATCACTACAAAGACAGTTCCTGTTATCACTGGACTGTGTTCTCTCTGCGTCCATGTGAACCTTGATCTCCCCATGGTGAATACACTTTGGTAATAACTCCGGTGATGTAGACACATATCTATATGAAAAGGAAGTCCGTAAAGAAGTGCTGTTAGGGGCACAATGGTAGTTGTACAGAGGTTAGTGATCTCTAGTTTGAAAGATGATGAAAATGAGCTTGGATTTGAAAATGAGCTTGGATTTGAACCTTGAGAGAGAGACTTAAAGACTTTCCACCTCTTTCCTCCTCTCTAATTTCACCCTGATTTTGAATGCACAGAGATGCTATAGTTATGGGCATTTCAGAAAATGGATATATGGCCTTGCTGGCTTCCCATATTACCTAGACAGCTGCCTGTTCTGAATGTTGGTGGCATCCACCCATCTCCAGTGAGATTTATAACTTCACGTGCAAGCCAAGTTAATATCCTAGCAGGTCTCTTAATTAGTTTTGCCTTCAAAGAGTCAACTCCAGGTCTTTTGTTTGCATGTCACCGTTCGCAAGTGTTGCCCGCTTATTAGAGCTTGGTGATAAGGAACAATATCCAGATAGAGTTTGTTTTCATTTCCAGGTATGTTAAAACTTACCTGCTCCCAGACAAAGCTAGAATGGGTAAGAGGAAAACTTCAGTGAAGAAGAGGACAGTGAATCCCATTTACAACGAGGTGTTACGGGTAAGAACAAATACATGCTCTGAAAACCTGTGTTGTAGCAGGCACCCGTACCACGTCAGGTCTGGAAAGATCCTGCCTTCTTGGCCAGGCTTCTTCGCCTGCCTCCCGCCAGCGCTGCATGGCTCTTCCCCTGGGTTTCTCTGCACCCATCTGTGTGGCACCCAAGATTTCTCTGTCAAAACCGCACAGTGATCTTTGGATGAGATCGGGACCTGCAGCCTGCGCTGTCTCCAGCCAGAGCAAGGGGTGTTCCTTCCTTCTCTGGCGCATAGTCACGAGGCGTGGGACTACTAAGGAAGGTCTTCATGATGTGATCTTACTCATCAAAGCATAGAGGATTATTTAACAATGCCCAGGCCTGTCTTAATAATTCTTGAAAGAATATTGGTTTTGCCCTGTGATGAACGGAGCGCTAGGTTTCCCTGTGCTCAGCAGAAAAGCTTTGTCAGGGTAGTAGTATTGCTGCAGGACAAAAAAAGAGCTGTTCGGAGCGAGGCCAGTCCATTAGTGCATGTGTGGAGGGGGTTTGAGTGTCTCAGAGCTTATTCAAGCTTTGAGTAGTTTTCCAGTTGTGAAAGAACCAGAAGAAAAATTTGAACAACCTGACTTCTCTTTCTTCCTCTAGTATAAAATAGAGAAAATGGTATTGCTGATCCAAAAATTAAATCTCTCTGTTTGGCACAACGATCCACTGGGACGTAACAGTTTCTTGGGAGAGATCGAAGTAGACTTGGCCAGCTGGGACTGGAGCAACAGGAAACTCAACTGGTACCCGCTGAAGCCCAGAGTAAGTGTGTCTCAGCTGCAGTCCTGCTTCCTGGCTCAACCCTGAAGCCTTTAGGGATGGCAGAAGTCCTTCCTGACTCCTCTGAGGTCTTTGGGTGGTGTGGTGGAGCAGAACAACCTGAATTTGTACCTAGGGAAGTGCAGTAAAACACCCACAAACCCTGGATGCGTTAGTGCAGTGTTCAGTGCTCTGAACACAGGCCTTCTCGGGTCTTATTTGGTGACTGATCTGTAGGGACACTTTGATAAATGTGATCTGACACTAATCAACAGAAACTCTGACGTGACTTTGCCTCTCTCTCTACTCACATAAAGATCATCCCTTAAAAATAGACAGCAGAGTACTAGGTGATGCGATTGAACATGCTTTGAGAGGTAAATATTCAGGTGCCACTTTTTGTAAAGCCTGTGCAGCTTCCTGCATGCTTCTGGGTTCAGAGGTCTGATTTGAGATCCCTTTTCAGAAAATAAAGGACATTTGTCTTTAAGAACTGAGATGCTTAGTTATGTCCAGCTGGACAGGTCTGGAAGGGCAGCCTTGCTCTGAATCCTCAGGCTTTTGGTTCCGAGGGACTGAGTTTGAGAACAAAGCCACAAAGAAAGGAGCTGCCCTGAGAATGGGCTGCCCCAGCCGTGCAAAATCAGAATTTGTCCATTTGTGCCCCTCCATTGAACTCAAAAGCTGTTTGCCTTGCTATGTTTACACAATCCCTCATTTAGTCAATCGTAACTCTTTCTGTTTCAGAGCCTTTCTGCTGTTAACGGTGTAGATCATCGAGGAGTGATGAATTTGTCTATTAAGTATGTCCCTCCAGGAAGCCTAGGTAAAATGTGTTTCATGCATTAAGAAGTATTGCCCGTATGTAGACATGCAACTTGCAATCTGTTTAAGGGCTGGTTAAAGAGTAATCTCATTAGAGCAAGATCTTAAAGATCAGCACAGAGGCACAACTAGCAGTGCTTGATAGCACTATCTGCAGCCTACATCTGATTTTCACATCTGGATTTATTGGGAAAGTGTTGGGGGGAGAGGAAGGGCTCAACAACCTCAAACTCATCAGCTGTTACGAGCGCTGTGGGCACTGTAGGGTGCTGTGATGTGGTAGCAGCAACACACAGCCCCTCTTACAGTGGGGCAGGCAGAAGGTTGGGTTTGCCCAGCAGTTCCTTCTCCTTTCCTGTTTCAAAGCAGCACCAGCGCATTGTGTCAGGAGCCCTCTGCAGCTACAAGTGTGACGGGGCTGGTAGTAGCGCTGTGGCACCCAGGCAGAGGGGTGCAGAGCTCACAAGGGAGTGAGTATGCAGAGAAGTCACGTTGCTGCTCCCTCAGGTCCCTGGAGAGGAAGCCTGTCATTTTGCTAGCTATTATAAGGACTGGCACGACAGTTTTTCTCTTCTCCGAAATGGCAGGTCCCAAGAATCCTCCCTCTGGCGAAGTTCACATTTGGGTCAAAGACGTCAAGGACCTGCTGCAGTTGCGTCCTTCTGGAGTTGACTCCTTTGTGAAATGGTAAGTGCATGAGCATGGTATTGGCTTTGATCCTGGGTCGGTGCCTCCACAGGGCGCTATGTTTTCTTCGCTTTTCTCAGGCTCACCTAGCTGTGCCTCCATACTGTAAAGCCTTCGTGTTGCATTGGGCTCTGTAGGAGAGAATTGCCCTTGTTATTCACTTGTGGCCAAATTAGGAAAATCCTTGCTGTGATAAAGCTCTTGGTCAATCACTGTCTGTGACTCAGTCAGTGATTTGCCTCAGTAACATCCGAGTGAGAGGAATACGTGGGCCCTGCACCTCGGCCCACTGTCTTCATGTGAATTTGTGAATTTTGCCTTGATACGGGCTTCCGTGCAAAGTTTGGGAATTTGTTAGGGACTCACCAGAACTGACATACAGACGGTTGGATCCTGCTTTGATCTTCTCCAGAATTTAGTATGAGCATGTTTTCTGCAGTCTGCAACATCAGTTCTGCCTGTTACATGGGAGAAGGTGCTGCAAATATTCCAGAAAATTAAAAATCTTTTAAGTGGATTTTCAAGATTTTTTTAGCGCTTTGAAGTGCTCACCATGTTTTTTGTATATTTTAAATCCTTACAGAGTTCTCCTGCAGAAAGGTTTGCTGCTCAAGAAGCCTAACTGACCATTTTGAAATGCCCTCTTAGGCATCTAAGTGATGAAAATTTATGAAAATAGAAATATGTGGAAGTAATGTCCATTTTTTAATGTAAAATGTCAGTTTGCAAAAAAAAATTGCCAAAAGCAGGAAATTTTAAGCAAGTGCCCTCCTTTCTGAAAATGTTTGCTTTTAAAATGGATTTTCTTGGCAAAAAAAAAGTCTCATCTAGGAATTAATGAACATTTCCTATTAAATCTACAGAGGTCTCTTACATTGAGACCCAATTCCTCATTTCTTCAGAACTGAGGCTTGTTTAGACCAAGGAATTTTGTAGGAACAATTCAAATCTCAGGTGATATTCGGTACTACATGCTGTATTTTTTCTCCTCTTAAAGCTATGTGCTTCCAGACACCAGTAAAAAGAGTTACCAAAAGACCCGAGTCATAAAAAGAGACACAAACCCTGTTTTCAATCACACTATTGTATACGATGGCTTTCATACAGAGGATCTAAAGGATGCTTGCGTTGAACTGACTGTGTGGGATCATGAAAAACTTACCAACCATTTCCTTGGAGGAATCAGGCTGGGCCTCGGGACAGGTGAGTGTCATTACACATTTACATTTACATTAAATGAATACTGTTACCATATTGCTGAGCCACAAGATATAATGGGAAGTTGCAGAGCATTTTCCTGTTGGGGAGAAACCAGGGGTGGGGAGCCTCAGTAACTGGTGAGAGTCGCGGTCTCTTGGATGGAGGGGGCCCTGGTACCATGATAGCAACCCTCTATTCCCCCATTTTCTGCCAACATCGGCTCTGAGGTCTGGCAAAACTCAAGAATCTCCTTGGGTCCGTCAGAGAGTTTTCTTGCTGTTACAGGAAAACAGGCTGCGTTACAAATCAACATATATTGCTGCTCCTCCCAGGGAAGGGTGCTCAGAGATGAACTTGAATGCCATGTGGGACAGCACCACCTGGTGACTCTGTCCACATCACCTCCTCCCTTGAAATGCTTTAGTAGCAGGAATAACTAATATTTGAAAAACAGGGCGAGCTACACTAGTTGATCTGGTAGGTAATCAGTACTGAGAGTACATCAGCTGGAATTAAATCACAAATTGGAAGGATGGAGTTGTCTGGGTGTAGACTGAGGTGTTACTGTTGGGGTTTTGTTTTGGTTTTATTTAGACGATGTAGTGCCGAAAGGCCTCAGCAGAGGTGCTATTTGCTCCACTGGGAGACAGTCACTGTCTCTGGGAGTTGATGGCATGAGGTTCCCATTCAGAGAAGGACTTAGACCTGTGCTTAGCTGGAAGTGTTTTACTTCAGTGGAGTTGCTCATCCTTGAAGTTATGAAAATTCCGGTATTTTTAAGCCACTGTTGTAAAGAGTAGATTCGACCATCTCCCATTGTCCAGCTGTCCAGCACCGACGTTTGTCCCTCTCTAAACATCCTGTCCTAGCTTTCAGTGTGCCCCATACCTAGGCTTTGACAGAGAGCATGTTCATCTTTGTATTTTTGTAAGTGGGATATCTAAGGTTTTCTGAACTATTTATTGTTAAGCAAGAGGGCTCTCTGAGAGGTGAAAGGCAAACAGAAGATTTCAGAATGTTGCAGTAAAGGATAACTGTTCCTTGAGGGCATTGGGAAAAGTCTCGTAGCCGGAAGCTCTGCCTTGCAGGTGCACCTATGTTTATTGGATTTGCTTGTATGTTCTCTGTTTTCAATCTCTAGCATGTCACCAGGAGGGTTGTGAACTATCCAGTGGGAAGGGGCAACAAGAATAAGCTCATAAGCGAGATATAAAAATACCCACCCCAAGATAAGCTGTGATCCAAATTTAGACCTTTATCTCGTTGAGAGGTAGCTGGCACGTGAAAATTTGGTTGAATAATTGACTTGGAATTAATGTACACACTTTTCCGTTATCATATGTTTGATTCCTATACAAATAAAGTGTAGAGCAAGAGAATTTTGACAAATACCCCACCCTGTCCACAAGAAAATCTTTTAAGGGGAAAACCAAGCCTTTTAGACCTCCTTTACCATTCCGAAAGATGCAGAAAGAGCTTGAGCCCAATATTATTTTCCTTGGCAGGTTATGCTTAGGGTTCTTGCATTTTGTGGCTTTTACATTGACTTCATTCTGAACTCTGGTGTAAAATGGAGGTCATTAGCAGAAGAACAGGAGGTGTTTAGGGTGCTACTTGCTGAGGGGAGGTCAGCACCATTTATGTTAAGACACCGCCTGCAGCAGTTACATCCCTTTGAGTATTTTTGCATGGAGTAGAAACTCTTTGTGTAGCTCGCAGCGTTGTGGTTTTCTTGTTCTTTTCAGGTTTGAGCTATGGCATCTCTGTGGACTGGATGGACTCCACGCAAGAGGAGGTGGCCTTTTGGCAGGAGATGATGTCGGCTGCCAATGAGTGGATTGAGGGATTGCTGCCACTGCGCTCGCTGGCGGGGAGGAAAAAACTGAAATAACCTACCGTTCCTGCCATAGAAAGGCTGAATGTGTTCATTAGAATTAGGAAACTTCCTGCACCGAGGTGACAGAGACCATCCATGGGGCTGGCAAGTGTCAGGTTAATAAAGCAACTGATGGACAGCACTTTGGAGATGTTAAATGTTAAGTACTAATTCCCTGACAGAGGACATGGAGGATGCCAAACTGATGCTATACTTGATTTTGTCCAAGAAGAGACTTAATTTGCCTTTTTATTTAATCATTTATGTTCAGTATCTTTGAATTCCATTAAGCTCTGGGAACACTGCCAGAAGGAAAAGGAGATATAGATATTTTTATTTTTTTACTGTTTCTTGTGCCTTTTTTTTTTTTTTCCCTGTGCAGAGATGTAGTTGTACTAAAGCAGCAGCGTGGTATTATTCATATTGCCCTGCAAGTGGTACACTTCGTACTTGATGTAGAATTGCTCCAAGACACCAGCAGCACAGAATGGGAACGTTGCATTTGTCGCTGGTGATAACACGTCTCTAACGTGAGGAAAATTGAGATCCAAGGTGAATCTAAAGAAAGAGAGGACTATTTGAAGCAGAAAATGAAGCAACCTGAGGAGGATAACAATGAGGAATTCAATATATTAGTTTCTTTCTGCTTGAAATGCAAGAGAGAAGTGATGGTCCTGCAGCTAGTGGGATTTTGCAACCGGGGCTGTTTTCCTCACTTTCCCACAGGCTTCCTCAGTGACCGCAGGCAAGTTTCTCTATGAAAGGACAATTTCAGTGCAATATAAACTAAAGTGGTTGCCCAAGTGTAAAACGTGGTTACATTGCTAATGGGCCTAATCGCACCTTTGAAACGCTTTGTGTGCAAAACATTTCAGTATGAAATGATGATGTAGGAAACAGTCTTACGTTAGCCTGGCACAACGGGTCAGGAAAGAGAGGTCAAAACCACATCGGAAGGCAGGAGATGTTGGGAGCCGGTGGGAGAGGTAAGTAGGGAGCGAACGAATGTGAAGGGTAGCTGCAGAGCTGCAGTTGCCCCGGGGTGGCCTCCTGCCTCTGCATACCCTGCTGCCCGTCTGGGCTTCCTTTCACCTGATGCCTGTCGGTGAGTTGTCCGTGGCTGGAATTTCCTTTTCGACAGTAGCTTGCAAGGACTTTGCACCTGGCACGTTGACAGTGGCAGAGTGGCGTTGTGAATGCATTTTGAAATGCAGCTTTGTAATTTCTATTTTGGATGTACATGTCGTGATTAAATAGAATGTTTTTCTTTCGTCATCAACTGGTGTCCTTGTACCTATTTTTAGCATGGTCTGAGTAACGGAAAAGCAAGCAAAAGAGGTGTTAAATTTTGTCACGTCAAAATGAATCATTTTTGCCCAAGGGCAAGTGAAATGTCATGGAGAAATATTTTTTGTAGCTATCCTACCCTATGTTTTGGCTCTGTGAATATTTTGATATTCGTCTTTAATGTATTGATTTTATTTAACTCAAGCTCAGCGTAAATTTTCAGCTTAGCAAAGATGGTTGTAAATAAACAAATGGGAAAATGTACACTTAAAATAACAAGACTTTTTCATGAAATGAAGGTGTTTGGGAGATAATCAGCAGCTTTCATGGGAAAAAATAAAGAAAGAAGACGGTTTTGCAACTGGAAAAAGATAATACTTGAAAATGTACCAGTCATAGTACTGAAAGCACTAAGAGAGAGCCCGTAGAGCAACAGAATTAAATAACAACTATCTAATGAAGGACATGATATATATAGCATGTCAGCCCAAAGATACTTTGTATGGGCTCCAGCCTGGCGTGTTTTGTTCACCAAGGTTTGGTCATTTATTGCCTTTGTGGGATAAAATAGCAATATTGGGCCTGAGAGTTTTTAAATTACTATCTTTACCTGTTCAGGTGCTGAACATGTGAATATTTATGCATACATATAACTTAACTACTACGAGGAGCCCAGCTCATCGGAGCAGTGGCTTGTTGCAGTGAAGTTACCCGCAGGACTGCTGTTCTCACCCCGAGCGCCTCCTTATCCCGCAGGGAGGTGGAATTTCTGCTGTGGCTCCGAACGCAGTTGGTAACGCCGGGGGCTTCGGCTCGGGCAGGTCTGGGTCTCTTCCTGGAGGGTGCAGCTGACTTCTCTCCATCGCAAAAATGGATTCATCCTGCCTCCTCCTCCTCTTCCTCCTCACGTGCAGTATTAGCACATGCGGTTGTGACGATGTTGCCAAAACTGCTGGTTTTGCATCGATGGAGCTGGAAATGTTTGTGTTGGTGTTTCAGAAAATTAACATCTTTTTCATTGGCGTTGCCAATAAGGGGAGAAAAAGGGGGTCGGTGGGCCAGTTTCATCCCAGCGCCGTTGCTTTTAGGAACGTGGCCCAGGACTTTGTGAACACACTAGTTTTGCATTCAGATTCCATAGAGGATTTTTGTTAATCTTTTGGTGGCTTGTTTATTTAAATTAAGCCCTGATTAACTTAAGAAGCTTTCTTTGACGTTTAATAGTTTGTCAGAGTAAAAGATTACATTGCCCAACCACACGCACATTTGTGACACAGCTGTATCTGAGGTAGTAAAACTTGCTATGGCGCATTCGCTCCACTTACCGCGCAGAAAGCACTTTATCAGAAAAGGACTTAAGGCACTTTTATTGTCAGTGGCATATGGAGGGGTGGAGGAGCTTGTGAGTATAAGGCTAACGGCCTGTTTGTACGTGGCTTATGATGTCGACATTTGCTGTCTGTGAATGCTACACGTAACAGAGACTCAGGCCCGTAGGCATGGGCTGATGGTAACGAGTCGGGTAGTCACTGGTGAAAAAAGAAGAAAAAACAGATGGGAAGTTTTCTGACTGTATTTACTAGTTCATTGTAGGAATGGGTTAAGCAAAGTTCCATAAGAAGGTAAGACTTCATGCATATAGCAAACGTGTTTTATGTCTCTCATTTCTCTGAACACGAGCATGCAGGTACCAGTGACGCAGTGGGAGCTGGCTGCGGTCACTGAGCTCTTGCTGGATACCGAAGTGACCCCAGGGACTGAGCAGGCCTATGAAACGCGAAGTTACAGGCTGGCACCCTTAGGCACTGCCCTCTTAATATAAAATACAAACCTCAGTATCTACAGTAGAGCTGGGCAACCGCTTTCCAGGAGTGTTCTGCATTTGAGAGTGAATGTGCTTCCTTTGAGTTTATGCCTTATTTATATAACTTTTTCTTGGGAACCTTACAAGCAAAAAAAAAAGGAGAGAAAGCACAAGTCTAGAAAGTATTTCAGCCCCATCAGGCAAATACAATCTGTGGCCTATGTCTATTCATAACTGTTCATATTACAGGTATCAGAAACTATTGAAAATAGTTTAGAAGCTAAGTAAAGAAGAGAAAGAAAGAATTGTTGAATCTTGAACAACATCCAGTGAATGAGTGTCTCAGAGGAGATGGAAAAGAAGTGGTTGAATTAATTATCCATTACTAAATATTTGCTCAGCTTTATCCTTCACCAAGACAGGAAAAAAAAAATTGAAGTACTGTGAAGATTCAGGGAGAAAATTATGCTGGCCAAATAAACCCATGTAATAATGTGATCTGTTGAAATAAAAATGCTGTATTTTTGCAGGCTTGTTAAATTAAGTCAAAAAATGTGTCGAATAGACCGGTGTATCAAAAACTGAATAAATAAACACACTTCGCTCCTGCTCAGAGTGAGCATATTCAGCACCAGGTTTGGCTGGTTGTTTTAGTTGGCTGTTTTGTACTTTAATCTTTCATGGCTTAATCCTTTTTCTTTTCCACCTGCCTGCTTTCCACCCCCCAGGTGTCCTGGTCATCTGCTGTTACTGTTAAAACGGATGCCCGGGAGATATCCCTCTGAGCGCTGTCGCAGAGGTTGTCAGGAGACATTGGGAAGCTCTCTGCAAAGCACCATGCAAAAGCATGTTTGCAAAAACGCTGTAAGGTATGTGTTACTGGAGCCGTGCTGCTCTCAGCAGCGTCGCTACTGTGCGAGGTCCTACTGACCTGTGGAAAGCTCTTGAAACAGAAATCCCTTCCCATGGGGTCGGCCAGGAGCAGCCACTCTTTCCCAGGGGCTGCACTTTTTGGGAGGCTCCTTGTACTGGTGGCTCTGCCATGAGGAGCAGCTCTCCCAGCGAGGGTCAGGGTGAAGTTCGTGAGGCCACGGGAGGACTCCGAGTGTGTTTTGGTACTGCAGTACCAGCTCCTGGCCTGTCATGAGCAGGAGATGGCTGTAATTTGTAGCAATGAGGTTTGAGCAAGAGTGGGCAACTCCAGGGTGGCCATTCCCACTTTTGGGGCGTTTGCCAGCTTCTCCCACCCTTCTGAACACGGTGGTTGTTTGGAGGGTGCTGGGTCAGCTCACAGCAGCATAAAAACTGAGCATTGGCCTCCAGGAGGCCCGTGGAGAAATTGGTACTAACGGCTTGTATGAGATCTCTTTCTTCTGAGAGAAGGTTGGGCACGGTGGAGAGCTGGAAATGTCTCCTGCAGGGGCCCTGCAGGAGTTCAGCAGCCCTAGACCAAGCTCCTTTTGGTTTTGCATTAATTTCCCATTCACTCAGCTGAAATGCCTCATGTCAGATAGTAAAATCTGAATGAAGTTGGGTGAAGATGTCAGCAGGCAGCAGCATCCTAGGAGAAGTGGAAAAACACCAACGGGAGCAGGGTCTGAGCTTGCCAGGTTTGCTGGTCACACCAGGTTCGTGCCGGAGGGCTCCGGTTAGCATTCCTGCTGGAGAGGGGCCGGTGGTGGTACAGTCATTTCCTCGCTAGCAACCTGAAATAGGTGCTCGCTTAAGCAGGCAGATACTTGCTTTTTAAAATGCTGTAAAATCATATTATGGCTGGACTCGTCTCTGGGCTGTGGCAATCCAGCCTCCGTTGTAGACCCAAACTAGCTATACCAGCCCTGCTTTAATAGGTGTTTTTTTAGGAGGAAAGGAAGGAGTCCTGAGTATGAAGGCATTTCTGATGGTCGGTTTTCCTTTTTTTTCCAGAACTGCAGTCAGGGTTTAGCGAATTACTTGGCATCCTGTATTTTACAAAATGGAAAATATACAACACCACAGAGCCACAGTCCTACCCCCTGCACCACCTTAAAGACCCCCACAATTAGTCCTCAACAGGCGTTGCAGCTTCTGATAAGAAGGCATATGTTTCGCAGCGTTGAACAGAGCAAATGGCAGTATAGTTTGCCTTTTCTCACTCTACAGACCTGCCTGTGCTGCTGCTAAATTTGAGACGCTACCAGTAGGAACAGAAATTGGATTTCATGCATCTAACAACCCGTAATGCCATCCTGCTAGTTAGTAGCAATCCAAAGTAGCTCTTGAGCTGTAAGCAAGCAGTCTGAGCTCTGGACTCGGAGGGGAAGCTAGGGAGCTGTTTTCTGGCAATGTAAGTAGCTCAGACACCCGCTCTGTAGGAAGAAAAATCACAATAACCTCTTTTCCTCTCCTCCTCTCTCTCCCACTCACCATTACTAATTTATCCTGATTCTAATGGCTTCTATTTGCTCTAAGCAAATCCTGTTCCCTTCCTGGGAAGACTTGAACAGCTACAAGGACATAATATTCCCAGTGGAGGATCTGTTCTTGGATTCAGGCAGGCTCAGGCAGATATAATGATCTCTTGATGGGAGCCCCCCTTTTTCGACTGGCCAACCCATGGCCATTTTAATGTGATCATAATCTGAAATAAGTCACTGGGAGCTGCAGCTGGAGTAAGCCATCCCATGGTAATGAGCTGACAATTTATTGTCACAGGGAAACGTTTTGCAAATGTTTTATGTCTCTTCAAAAACCCAGCTGACTCCTGCTCCGTGCGCAAGCCGGTGGGGCTGGAGGCTACATCATGTGGGTGCTGTGTGGCACCAGAGGGTGGCCCTGCCACTTGCAGGGGTGCAGGGACAAGCTTATCCTCTGTGCACGTCCACCCGTGTGGATCACACTGTACGAGAGTTTAATCTTCCCTGTCCGTTCAGGTTGCAAAGCAAATGCTAACGCTGCCCTGGAGTGCTGTTATTGACTCAAAAGGCCTCTCTGGTTATTTCTGAAGTTGCTCTGCATTTGTGTCTCTCCCACATTCTCCCATCGGCACAGATCCTGGCTGGCTTTGCAGCCCCGTCTCTGTGGCGTTGTTAAGCTCCTTGGGAGGAGGCAGAGCCTCCTGCTCAGGGGATGGGGCAATTCAAGCTGTCTGAGGTTGGGCAGCTGCTCTGTGCTGGGCCCTTTGTTCCTCTATGGCCGGGGGAGAGAGCAGTGGTGGTGGAGGACGGTTCATCCCATCAAGCTGAGTGGGATAAATAGCTCTAAAGATGTTCCTGCCTCTCTCTGTTGGCTACAGAAGGAGCCTGGACACCTAGTGTAGGAGAGACATTTAGGTAATGTGTTCCTATATTAATGGGGGACCATTAACGGGACAGCCAGCATCACTCAGACAATGAGTATCTATATTTCTCTACTGCTTTTGATTTGATCCCAGTGTGACACTGGGGGACCAGTGGTACCTCTGCAGGATGCCACCCCTGGAACCCCAACCAGGATGCTTGGAGCTGCCTTGGTGTGCAGTACTCCATTGCTCACTAGAAGCATTTTGCCGACAGGTTGGCGTTTGGGGAGGGAGGTTAGACAAATTTCCTGGGGACAGAGGCTGCCAGTCTGCCACAGAAGTCCACTACTACAAAAGGCACCTGAGCCCAGCCAAAAGCCAAGGCGGGACAGAAGCTTCACCATGTGCCTTCTGGCATTCAGCCCTGCCTGTGCTTCCCTCCTGCTACCGCTGTTGGAGGCTCTAAGGCTGTCACCTCCTCACAAAGTCCTAAATTACGCTCCCAGTGCCTGCTGTCAGCTGGGCTGTCAGTTCCTGAGCACCGTGTGGTGCCCTTGGCTTTACGCTTGTCTGCACCACCCTGACTGACTGTGGGCATCATATAAATAATAAACATTAATTCGCTTAATACTTTCCCTCTGTCCTGGGTTTTACAGTGGCACGCATCAGCTAGCAAGCTAGCAGGTCATGGGTGCAATCACGTCCCTGTCAACAGTGTAATCTGTCTCCATGTCACATCTCCTGGACAGGCTTAATTTAACAGGGATGTTTTTTTGGAACTAGCTAATAAATTGTTTGCTGCATGTGGTTAGCCAGCCCCGTTCTCAGCACTGCCGTCATCCTGGTGTGTGGCCCATAACTGTTTTCAGTAAGTAACTGGTCTCTGGCCTGTTTGGTAGCGTACGCTTGCAGGACTCCACCTGGGTGCAGTTTATCTCTGCGGTGATGAGCCATTACGAGTGGGGCCGGGATATGAAACCTGCGAGGGCCGGGGACGTCAGCCTGTGGGTTTGGGTGCTCTGGTTCACCAGCGTGTTGCGAGCGCTGTACCTTCCCAGGCTGGGGTGCAGGCACGGGCCATCTTGGGCAGCTCCTGTGCAGCCAGCCCCGCAGCGAGCGATTGTGTCTGATTGATTGTTTTTTGTATCCTTGGAAACTGAAAGGGCATTAAAATTGCATGGTGCGTGCAGTGCTGATGCACTCTCCTCCTCGTAGTGCCGCCATGGGCTTGGAGAGGGCTTCAGCCTCTGGCTGCCAGCTACAGGGTGTAAAGGGCACTGGCTGGTTTTGGAGAAAAACTAAACTACAGCTGAACGGCAGACTATTTAGAGGGACGTGCCTCTGTGAATCGCAGTGCTGGTGTCCGGGGGGGGGTGTGTCTGACTCCTAGCCATCCCTGACCGTGGCTCAGTACCTTCTCTGTTTGTGGCCCAGCCGCAGCGAGCCTGGGCCTCACGGCAGAAAGCTCCTGCCCGAGAGGAGTTGCCTGCCTTGAAACCATCCCGCCCCAGCCACAGGGACTGCTGAGGCTGGCGCCGGCTCTTAATGTGGGGTTGCATGGCAGCGGTTCCTGCCATTTGGACCACACACGGCACTCACCAACCACCAGCCTGAAATGGGTTGGAACTGGGCTCGCAAAAGCCACTCCTAAGTATCTGCTTAGGGCTTCATCATCTAACACTAAAAGGAAGTTAATATCGCTCTGGGATAGACTACAGGCAGTGCAGGGTAGCAAGGGAGTCGTTCTCCAGCCCTCGCCCCCTTTTGTCCCAGCTTTCCTGCCTTAAGATAAATTTACTGAATAAGAAATACCCACGCCAGTGGCTGATGTTTTTCACCTTGTGCAGGAGCTGCACGCACAGGCGTGCATTGGCGGCCCTTGGGAATGGCTTTGACCCACGTTCGGCTGTACGCAGTGCAGGGCTGTATGGCGGTGCTGCCTGCACGGGAGCTCCCCTTAGCCTCTTGAGGCAGCGCTGGCAGCTGGGTTGGACCCTGCTTGTGGAGTCCCACGGGTGCTGCCAGCAGACGCAAGAGCTCAGCTCCTGTGCGCCAGCATGGGTTCAGCCGTGCCCTCACCCACGCTGAGGTGGTTTTCAGGCAGCTCTCCCCCAGCACTAGCAGTTGCGAGGAGAAAGGGGCTCCTCTGGAATCGCCCCCGGACCCACGGGAAGGAGCGCTGAAGGGTTGCCCCTAGTCTGGGGCTGCCAACAGCCCGTGGAGGCTGCGCCGAGCGCTGCCGTCAGTACGCACGCTCCCGCGGCTTCTCACCAGCACCCACCGTCCTGTCCCCAGCCAACAAACCTGCTTTTGCATCAAATCTAGGTTACTCTCCTCTCTCTCTCTTTCTCTCTCTCTCTGACACCAGATTTTCCATTTTCTAAAACGGTACCAGAACAAAGGCTCTCGCAGGATCTCATTTTCTCCTGCCTTCTCAGTTGCTGCTAATTAATATCGTGGCTGCCTGGTCACGCAGCGTGTGTTCATCTATATGCATGTGTTCAGAGATTAAAATAATATCTGCATCGCGGGATCCTGCAGGTTTATTTGCTGGGGAAAGCAGGTCCCTGATGCTCCAGGAATTCCTCTAGCTACAACAGCATCTGCTGGGCACCAGCCCATCCCTTGGCGCTCTCCTTGGCTCCTCACAGCCCTGCAAGGCAGGGTGCTGTCATAGTTCACACTGCTGCCATGAAACGTCCACCGGCACCTCTGCCTTGAGATGATACCTCCTGGAGGTGCCGCGGACGGTTGACTTGCAGGGGGTGTTACCTTGTGCCTGCCTGAGTGCAGTCAAACCCACGGAAGAAAGGGAATGGGGCGACTGTGTGTGCGAGGGCACGGGGAGGAGAGAAAAACAGTTAAGCGAAACCACAGTTTGTTGCGGGCTTGAGCTAACGGGCATCGAATACTCAGAAATCATATGGTAAAGTGCAACGGATCCCCACAAACCATCGCTGGCAATGAGTCACTGGTTAACGTACTGCTAACTCGGATTTATAGGTTTAATATTTTTCTGTTGCACCATTTCTGTTGCTTTGCAGATTGCTTCATCAGTTTTCTTTCCTGTCCTGAGGTACTTTAAAATAGGATCTTTTGGGGTTGTTATTTTTCATAAATATATTATATTTCAAAGGATATTGAAAAAATTCCTTGCCATTTATTCCCCAAGACTTGAAATGGTCTCTCTAATGTCCTAGTCCAATTTACAAGCTGGCTAACTATCTCATACCTACATAAATGTCCTTTTTTTGAGGATCTAATGAATGTAATAGCCACTGTGAATGTATTTATTTCAATAGTGGTTTATTTCAATAGGAGGAGTTCTTAATGAAACCATCTTTATTTAAAAAAAAACCACCAACGCTTTCATAAATTTAAAAAAAAAGTGTCAATAGTCCTTTTTTTTTTTATGTTTGACTCAATACGCACATTTTAGTCACTGTTTTTAATAATATACATGCTCATTTTCCCTTCCAGAGATCAAAACTCTGCTCTGGCAAGTGCTGAACAAGCGGGCGCTCGAGCTCAGCCGCATCCCACGGAGCCACGCGAGTGCGGCCGTGTGCTGCTATGGTGGTGCGCGGCGCTACCCGTTTGGGACAGGCCGTGTTTGGGGCAGCCTGGTCAAAACTGGGACTTACAATCCGAGGTAACCGTGTACACGCTGCAGGACGTTCGCTGCTGCTCGGGTTCCCGAACAGTGTGCTTCGCCCTGCGGAGCCAAGAACCTGCTCGAGCGGAGCGAGGGAAAATGGATTTGTTAAGATTTGTGGTATTTAAGTTGCTGGGTATTTAATGTCTGTAACTATTCATTTTTGAGACTGTACACACCTCATATATATACACACACACACACACTATATACACATGCGCGCACACGTATATATGTGTGTGTGCATGTGGATGTGCTGGGTTTCGTGAGTCTGTTAGTAAGACACCTTACTGTCACCATTGCCCCTTTCCAGACAAGGCTCGCACGGTGCAGGTGACCCGGTGCCCAGGGCGGCGGTGCAGAGGCTCTCCAGAAGTGCCAGGAGCACTTGGGCTCCCCCCGTTAGATTTCAATGGGAACGAAGGCCCCGACGCAGTGGTGAGGAGCCTGAGTCTCCCCAGAAATGAGACTCGGGTTTAAAACACGGAAAGGTGGTGTGCTCCCTGCTCGACCCCCTGAGCTGAAGCGCTGAGGAAGGTTAGCCTCGGCCTGCGCCCCTTAGCTTTGGGGTCCGCCTGGCCCCCCAGCTCCCCCTTGGCCCTGGGCTCGGGATGGCTCCCCTCAGCCTCATCTCCCCCTCAGCCCCGGGCTCCCCGCAGCCACCGGGGATCCCCTCAGCCCCCTCAGCCCCGGGCTCCCCGCAGCCACCGGGGATCCCCTCAGCCCCCTCAGC
>NW_008794951.1:598916-618522 GCF_000699145.1 Aptenodytes forsteri
ACCCCTTTTTCTTTTTTTTTTTCAGCGCTGTCCCCAAAACGCGCCGGGGAAGCGTCCCGCTTTGTGTGCCAGGGGTTTGTGTCCACCCCCAAACGGCCGGGCGTGGGATGGTGTGTAGGTTGTGTAGGGGGGAAGGTGTAGAGGAGCGACCCCGCTGCCGCTGGGGAGGGGGACCGGAGCCCGCAGGCCGCGCTGGGGTCGGGGGATGTTTACCAGCCCGGCGCGGCAGCCCCGGGCGAGGAGCCGTGCGCCAGAGGATGCAGCTCGGCAGGGAAGGCGCCTGCTCCCCGTTGGTGCAAAGAGGCAGTAACCAGGATGTTTCACAGCTGAACACACTTACGTTCAGGCTCGCTAAACGCAATGGGAATATGTGGTTTGATTCTCTGCAGCGACAGCAGAGATCAGCTGTCCGTAGGACGGAGAAAGGCCGGGACAAACCCTTGGTCGTGGCTGCGCAGGGATGGCAGGTGCTTTCTGGAGCGTGCCACGCTGAGCGCTGCACGGGCACAAACAATTTGAGAGGTTAAACGATAGTAACGGAGACTCGATGAGGAAAAATAAAGGCGGCATGTGGGACCGTGCCAAGAGTTTCCCACAGAACTGCATGGTAAAAACAGCAGTCGTGGTTGGAGCAGGCTCGGCCCCAGCTAAACAGGGGGCTGGTGTTGTCACGGGACGCATGCCGCTCAGACAGCGCTCATTTGGAAGGGGTGGGAATGTACCCTCAGCTCCCTGCCTCCTGTTTTCCTATATTTTTCATGCATCTTTAACCCTCATCCGCTCTTTCATCCTTCTCCCTCCGGGAGCACTTTCCTTGCTCCACATCTCTGTGCAGCTTCTACTTCTGTGCTGTAATGACTCGCCTGAGGAATGTTTTGGTTTCAGTAAATAGATGAAACCTCCCCTACCCCCACCCCTCTCACCGCCTTCCTTCACATCTGTGGCGCTGGCGTTTGGCCCAGGTTGTGCAGTAGCCGGTCCTTATCCACTGACAGGTTTTTCTTCTGCTACCTTGCAGCCTTTCGGGGCGAGGAGCTGGTGCTTTATTCCACTGAGAGAGGAGGTGCTTTAGCTTGCAGTTGCATCAGCTTCCAGCTTTGGATCTCGGGCTGAGGTCTGTAGAAAACACGCCTGGGTGCCGTCCCCTTCTTCTGCCTTTGCTGTGAAGAGCAAAAGCTGTTGGATGGCTTCAATTTCCTTTCTTTTACACGTTAGGAAGTTTGGGGCCCTGGAGGCTGCTTACCCTTAGTGCTGGTGGTTGACCTGGCCCGGCGCTCGGGTTGCAAGCACGATGAGCAGGCGACCTTCAGCGCAAGGGCAGGCTGCGCTGCTGCGATGGGCAGCAGCATTGAAAGGCGGGAAGAGTGTAAGGGGCAGGAACAGTGAGTGACATAAAAAAACCCACATCGTGCAACTTTGAAATGCCCTTGCCAAAGCGCAGGCTTGAATTCCCAATGTGAAAAGCTAGAGGGAAGTGAGCAAGCCCAGGTCCCTTTGTGGTGCACTCTAAAGTATGAAAAAATCAGGCAAAAAGTCTGTGTTGTGTTTATCCCTTTCAAATCACCATTAGCCCTGTGATAAATTGTGCCCCGTAAAGACAGCAGCTCTTGGGCTCCTCCTGCAAGCTATTTTTCTTGGCAAAAGGCAAGATATAGCTATTACTTGAATAAGCTGAAGCCTCTCAGATTTGTGGGCATAGGCAAGAAGCACGATGGTGCACATGCTCTCCAGAACCCTTAAACTTTTTTGTCATAGCACAGGGAATTTCTTAAGAAGGAAATTCGTAAGAACGAGCTCCGCTTTTTCAGAGAGTTCTCTGATTTAAGCATTTCCAGTCTGCTTTGCATAGTTTAACAGCTGCCCCCACAAGGAAGAAACCACTGTAGTTATTTTGAAGACACCTTGTTGGCATTCTCTGGTCTGCAGCTGTGCTACATTTCTGCTCTTCCTGACTCCCGTTGTGAGCTCTTTCAATCTCCATAAATTAGAAGCAATTTCCGTGCAGTCAAGGCTTAAATTACAGTTAAGCATGTGCCATTCTGTTTTGCCAGATCAGGCCCCAAAACGTGCTGCCTAGGGCAGCGTTGAGGCTGCTTTGGAGCTGTAGAAGAGCAGGGTCCAATTCTTCCTGGATCCAGCAGGTTTTGCCCATCTCTGGTTGCTCAGATACTGCGATTTCCTTGTCTGAAACGTGATGCTGTGTAATGTTAACAAAAGCAAAAGCATGTGGAGCCCTCACTCCCTGGAACTGCGTACCACCACCTACAGAAGAGCTGTTTCCTTCCAGCCGGCAGCTCTCCCATGGCTGGGAGGGAAAGGCTCGAACAAACAGGCGCGGACCCCGGGAACAAGAGTCCCCACCACAGGCACAGAGCAGGGGAGAGTCCCCAGGCAGAGGCAATACCTTTATGTTAAAACTTGGCCGAAATAGGTGCAAATCCCCATACTGCTCTGCACGGGCATGGCAGGAGGCGGGAAGGTAGGAGTCTTGGAAGGGAATCGGGGAGTGACGTGCAGCGTGAAGGCAATATAGTTTGCTTCCTGCGGGTCGGTAAGGAAAACAGTCTGTGGAAAAGGCTTTAGGAAAAGGCACTGAGGCCTTCACCTAGTTTTACCTCAAAGCAGCGTTCAGCTTAGATCCTCTCATGTCTTTCAGAAGTACCTGAGGCATTATTGATGTTGGCAGGAGGAGCCGGGGCTGATGGCACGGAACACAAGGGAGAAGCAGAAATGCCTGTGACGGTGTGGGGGTGAATTCAAAGCGCCAATATCTGTTTGCAGCTGGCTCGATAGCAAAAGGCAGATCTAATTCCCTCAGTGCCAAATGTGCAGAGCTACTGTTGTCCCTCAGCCAGATAATTGGGAGAGGAGAAATGATCCAAACGCAGCCAACTATCTTTTTTCCCCCCCTCTTCTGGCTTTCTTCAGTTTCGGCTGTGGATTTTCACCCGTCACTGCATGTCTGTTGATAAAGCAGAAAACTCCAGTTCATCCTTTCTTGGGGCAGTTTCACTAGATACGCACACTACCGGACCAAATAACCCCTAACAACAGCCTTGCATGTCCAAAAAAGGACTTGTCCCAAGGTAAAAATGCAGCAGTGCTTACATTTTCCCGGCAAGGAAAGTTCAGGCCTGAGGGAGAATTCCTCCAGGGACTGAAATCAATTATTGCTTCTGGATTTAGAACAAATCCATGACTTTGCAGAAACATCACAGTTTTACAGCTTCTTGGTTTTTCCACGTGTAGTACTCATTGAACGGTAGCTCTGCTCAGCCTCGTGGTCACAGCTTTGCTCCATCACCCTGTGTTAGCTGATTTTGTGCGCTGCTTCTGGCTGCGTTGAAGTCTGCCCTTGCTAGGAAGAGTTTTGGAAGATGCGCTCCATTTCTCAGCCCGCGGTTTGGGGGTCTTTTTGGTTACTGTTTAGCGTGCCATCATTTTGACCAGTGGCGTAGTGGGAGAAAGTGGAGGGGTTGGTGGATGTCCCTGTGCCAAGGCCCTGGGTATATGGAGGGGAGCTACAACCCCACGGTCTGTCTTCCAAATCTGTAGCCTCCTTCTTTGATGTACCTGTCAGAGAGCGGGTGTTTGGTTTCAAATGAATCCTTTAATTTGTTACAGTGCTTCTAAACCAATAGGTCAGACAAGGTATTCAGAGAACTTACCTGGCAGGGGCCGGGACTCTTGAGGCTAACAGCAAAGGGCGTAGAAATCCATGATAGAAAATAGAGACCAAAAATGGTGGTGGGGATTTTGAACAGAGTTGTAGTAAATTGGGGGGGCAGTTAGTTACCCAAGGATGAAGTCTGTAAGCCAAGATTACTTGTCTTTTTGAATGACAAGCTCTACAGAGCACAAGCTAAAAGCGATTGAGACCTTGCCTGAATGGCCTTCTCTGCCCTGTATTCTGGAGGGTAGACAGGGTGGTGGTAATGCTGCTGTCTTAAACAAAGCCGTATGTTCAGAAGGGCTATATTTGGCTTAAGAAAAAAAAAATCGGAAGAGCGAAAGAAACAAACAAAATGCCAGGTGAAACTCGCTCTGCTCTCCTTCCCAAACAGCTGTAACTTACACTTCTGTTGTGGCTCATTCGTTTCCAGGTCCATCACCAGAGCCTACTACAGGAACTCGGTTGGCGGACTCCTCCTCTTTGACATTACAAACCGCAGGTCCTTCCAGAACGTCCACGAGTGGCTAGAGGAGACCAAGGTGCATGTCCAGCCATACCAGATCGTCTTTGTTTTGGTAGGTCACAAGTGTGACCTTGACACGCAGCGGCAAGTCACCCGGCACGAGGCTGAGAAACTGGCTGCTGCATATGGTATGAAGTACATTGAGACCTCAGCTCGGGATGCCATTAACGTGGAGAAGGCCTTCACTGATCTGACTCGAGATATATACGAGCTTGTTAAAAGGGGGGAAATTTCAATCCAGGAGGGATGGGAAGGGGTAAAGAGCGGGTTTGTCCCAAATGTAGTGCACTCTTCAGAAGAAGTGGTGAAATCAGATAGGCGATGCTTGTGCTGAGCTCTTCTAGTGAGGCAAGTGGTGATGAACTCTACTAACCAAAACGTACTTTACTAAGTGAACTCGGTGTGACAGAAGGGAGAGCAACACTCCCGTTGTGAACAGCCTCCCACGTTGTTTTGGATACCGGAACAGACCCCGGAAAGAAATGTTCTGTTCCAAATAACAACCTTTCAGAACTGGGGGCTACCAACCTAAAGGAGAGTGAGTGAGGGTGCATGTAGATGTTGTAAGGAGACAGGAAGCAGAAATGAGGGGCTGCACGAGACAGGAGGGAGTATACAGAGAGCTGAATGGGCTGGCACGTGCCAGGGTACTGTACGTGTCCTCTTTTAAGTAAATCCATAGCTCCATGCTGGGTGTTGAAGCCACAGTATGGATACTTCAGTAGTATGACAAATGGGCAGACGGGGAAAGAAAGAGGACATCTTCATTTGTGTCAGCTGTTTATTACCAGGGAGGTGTAAAGGCAGCACAGATACCGTTTCCTCATAAGGCCAACTCCACAGGAAAAGTTTACTGACATGGTATGCCCACTTCTGAATTTTCTTTCTTATGTTCTTGAACCTAGTTCAATAGCGAAGAATATTCTGTGGGATTTAAAGAGGAAAACAGTAGTTATTTGATCGGTAATTAAAATTTAAATTATCCCCCCCCCCCAATAGTGCTTTTCTTGCTGTGCTGAACTGGGATTCTAAGTGGCAACTCCTGCTCCAGTACTAATTATTCAATGCATTTTTACGCATTTACTGCCTAGGTGAGTACCTTGAAAGTACCCTGAGTTCAGGGCTTTCCAATAGAATTAAGTAAGTGATCAAGAGCATAAAGAGAGAACCATGTCCTCATATGGTATATCGTAAGGCTGGGGTGTTGCAGCCGGGTGGGACGCACCAACATTTCTGTCTTGCTAACAGCACTGTGCTGACCTTTTGGGTGTCTTACCAGCCAGGCCACAAGGAAGAATAGAAAGGAGGGGGGAAAAGAAAAAAAAAAAACCAACAAAAACCCCAACAAAATAAAAAAAAAACTTGAAAAGTTTAACTCAGGTGCATCAGACAGCCTAAAAGATGAGATTTGCTTTTAAAGAAGTTAAATGGCATGGAAAGCAACAGCTTCCATCAGCACTTTCTGCTGTTAAAGTGTCATTTTCTTTCTTGGCATCTGCGGAAGGAGGAGCACACAACCGAAGTGGCTGAGCAGGTGGAAAGGAAAGCCACAAGACACGCTCAACAGTAAAATTTTGTTTCCTCCATGTTTTAATTTGACAAAAGAGGCTCCATCTCAGGTTGGTCATCCTGGGATGGTAGCCGTGTTACAGAAGCTGTAGGTAGGCGGATGTTTTCTGGGAAGGCCATTCACCACTTAGAAGCTTTGCTTCTGCTACGTTTTAACTTAAGCTTTTGAAGTGCAGCAGGGTAACTGTGCTCCTGTAGCAAACTAGGGAAGTTCAGCCTATTAAAAGCAAACAAACAAAACTATAGTGAGTTGTTTTTTTTTTTTTTTTAAACTAACTCGAGTTTGCAAGCTTTATACACCCAACTGCTAATGGGCAGGAGGGAGGGATTAGGTAAAAACCACAGGAAACATCTAGTGTTTGATTTTCGGCCTCTCAGTAGAGAAGAATAAAATACTTGTTACAGCTTTTTAAGCTACCCCATCTATAAAAGTGTGGGTCTTCTAGATTGCTGTCGAGTTCAGACTGTTTCTCCCTTTGAACCTGTTCTTACGGTTTGCAGCACATGGGCAGGTCTGTATGAAGAAAAAACCCTGTGGTTTCCATATTAAAGCTGTAAAAAAAACAAAACACCCAAACCAAAAAAAACCCACAACCAAAACCCTGAAAATGCGTAACGTTTTTATTTTCAGTGTTCTAGGAACAGTTTCAGTTCCTGGGCTCTGCAGGCGAGCAGCAGTGTTGCACCTGCTGGGAGGGCACAGGTAGCAGATTAGATGAAGGGAGGGGTGGCAATGGTCTAGCACCTTTCAGTAAGCTTGTCACTGCTGACCCCCCATTGCTCTTGAATAGGCTATAAACGTATCAAAAGCCTTGTGCTAAAGCCCGGTGACCTCCAGGCAGGTTCAGTTGTGGTCGAGTCGAGTGCCCTGAAGATTAAAAAAAAATAAAAAAAAAAAAAAAAAATCCCTTTACAAAATCTCTTTCTAGGTAAGGAAAGCTGGAGAAGATTGATGCAGAGAGCCACCGGAGCTTGGCTGCCGCAGGCTCTCAAGGGCTGACGCCAGTGGGGAGCGCAAGGCTTGCTCGGACCAGGTCCGCTGTTAGTCTCATTTTCACAAAGGCAAGGAGAGACAAGGACGGAAGGGTCAGTTTCTTCATTCTCGGAATGGAAAGTCCGCCAAGCAACCGCTTTGGTCTTTCAGGGTCCAGCTGTCCGCAAGGTGTGTCTTGGGTTGCCTAGCTGAGGGTAGCAGAGCTGGAGCGCTACGTAAACGGCAGTTAGAAGTTGGATCAAACGGCGTTTTAGCAATAGTAAAATTCTGTAATTCTCTGTGCAGGAACCTGGCCAGCAGGGGAAAGATCACTTTTCACGAGACAACCAGTATTTTATTTAATGGGTTTTGGACCATTCCCCTTTACCGCTCCCAGAGAGAAATTCCAGAAAGCCTAAATAAGTAAGTGCATTCAGGCCTTCAGAGTAAATCTGCAATTTAATAATACAAGTGTCGTAATTCTAAAGAGGAACAGTACAGAAGAAAACGTACGCAGTCTTAACTACTTAGAGGTAATAAATGGTTATATTAAATGATAGAGAAATCATTATATACATCTTTTTCTAATACCTTGCATTTTCTAGTCAGCTTATTAAAATATAGGAAATGTAGATTCATCTGTATAAAATTTGGAATGTTTTTTCTAAGATGAAGAACTTACTTATAGGATATGGTAAGAATTCTTTTCTAACAACTGGTTTTAATGCTTTGACTTCTAGTGCAAGAGGGATTTAGAGAAATGAGAAGGTGAGACCTTTCACAGGATAAAGGTCAGGAGCTCTTTTACTCTAAGACAAAAAGGAAAAAAAAAAGTAACTTTCTGTGGTCTCTACCACATGTTAAAAACAATCTGCATGTTAGATTGAAATTGCTCAGAACCTCCAGAATAAAAGCATACTATACACTTTCCTCGCTGTCTGTTATGCACTGTAACGAAATGTGAAAATAATGCTGTATTTAGCTGTCTGTACGTGACTGGAAATATGCTTGTATTTAGCAAAATGGTTACCATGTGATAATGTGAAATTTAAAACTTGTAAAGAAACTTTCGTGGGTTTTTTTTTTTCTTTCCCCCTCCCCGTTCTTTATCAGTAAGCTGTCTGCTACCTTGTGCCACTTCTATACCGCAGCCGTAACTGGAAGTCTAAACGTGGACTGGCTCGACAACGAACAGGCGCTCTCTGCAACGCTACCCGCCGTACATTTTTCTCTGAGGGCCCACTGCCCGGATCTTCAGGACCCGCCAGCTACCTGGCTGAGGAAAAACAGTGCAGCTACAGAAACACCGGCCATTCTAAAACAAAACAAAACCCCCCAAAACAGAACCCCTGCTCCCCGCAGTAGTAGCCAAAACCAGGCTCAGCCCCTCCAGGAGGCCGTTCTCAGCAGCAGGCAGGACTAGTGTCACAGTAGCTGAAACAGCTTCTGCAGACCGGCCTTCTGGTCTTGCTCAAAGGAACAAAGACTTAACAGCGAAGGACGGAGCAATACTGGACAGGGATCAGTCGTAGGGAAGCTGGAGTTCCCGTCTATGAGTTTTGGTTTTTTTACTTGCTTCGTATCAAACAAACAAAAACCCACCCAAAACAAGAGTTATGATGGCCACAGCCATCTCCCATCCCCCCCAAGCCAGACACCTCTGACCCTCCCGGGCAATTCCAGCTCTAACTGTCTTGTGTGTGTGTGTCCCCATCCCCGCCCCCCCAGTACCCAGCATTAGGTCATCGGCGGCTGCACACAGCACTTATTTGGCTCGCGCAGAAATGCTTAACTCGTCATTTCATTGTGCACGACAAAGAAAGGCAATTGCTGCCTTAGGAGCAGCCAGAGGGAGGGGGGGGAACACGCTTTAGCCTGTTGGGATCTCATTAATCCAAACTGTAGAGAAAATTGCGAGAGAAATCAGGCCGTGTTTGCAGCTGCCTTTCCCGTCATCGCTGATGTTCTTAAAAAGAAAGGGAGAGAAGCAGCCTGCGGTCTGAGCAGCCCCCCATTCAGCCTCGTGTAGCAGCGGGCAGACGCCCGTTAGCCAAAGCACACACGAGGTCTAAACGTTTCCCTGCCACAGCCAGAGACGCTGGAACAAACGGTATCGCCCTGCAGGAAAGGTATGGACCAGCCAAGCCCAGGTGCTTTCTTGTGACCGGCGGTAAGGATGTACCTGCGTTACGCCCATCCCGTCAGCTCTCGCTCTTTTGCAGCCACAGTGCTGTCGCATCAGTTGCCTGTATTCACCAATGCAGATGTGCTGACTCACACTCCCCACTTCATTCAAGCCAGTATTCAGCAGCTACGCTGTTCACGTCTGCTGCTTCAACCGAATGTTTTCACCCCCCTGCCCCCAGTTAAGGGAGGGAAACTTTTATACATCTTTTACGAAGATCACGCGTCAGATTCACGACTTTCTCACACAAAGAAAGATGCACAAAAACAGGTGTTTGCCACAACTGTTTAGTTTTACTATTTTAATATCATGAAATAAAAGTACAAAAAATTTACAGGTATATTGTTTCTTACATGAAGATCGAACAGTTAACATTTGCATTTATTTTGCAGCGAAACCTGTATTCTCAGTCACAGAATGTGAATATTAGCCACTGACATCACCACTGAGCATTTCGTTTTAGAAAGAAACTGCAGAGGTAAAAGGCAACAATCTTGCGAGGCTTCGTAAGAACCAAAAGAATATTCCAACTGCTCACACCAGAAGTCATGCTTCAGTAAACCATCCTTATCTAATACAGGTTTCCCCACCTGGGAGGCTGAGCGTGTTAAGACACTGGAACTGGACATCTTGTCTAAGGGATCGTCAACAGGGGGTTCCTTGTTTACAGGCTATCAGCATTTTGGTGTCCTTGTTCAACGCGTTTGCAAAAATAAGCCGTGTGTGCACATGTATGAAAAAGAACGGGGTGAGATCACCTGCGGTCTTGACGTAGCTTGTGCTGTTTACCCCATTTACCACTCTTCTCTGAAGACAAGTGACAAACTCTTGTATGTAAAGTGCTGAGAGTTCAGTAACAGGCAGTTAACTAACCAATAATTATTAAAAACAAGTTTATCCAAAGTGGATATCCAGGAATGCTTGCAGATTGATGCTGCCAATTAACTGACTGAAACAAAATCCAGGACTTCACTGTATTTTTTCTGTTTCCTAGAACATTACGGCTGCATGTCTTCCCAGCCCAAGTTGCCTTTAACTTCATCAGCTGTACACGGAGATGAAAAAGCAAACCCCTGCATTACCTTAACCTGCTAAAATGTCAGACTCCATTTCATACGTGCCCCTCAACTTTTCAGACAAGCTTTCAGGTAGAAATTTATTCATGACAGACTGGTCTGATCAAATACTATGTCCTTTGCTGGACTGTGCGGTGCCTTTTCAAATAATTCATTTCATGAAGCATGCATGAAACCAAATTTTGAGTTTACAAATAAATAAAATGGTGCTCACCATTAGGTTTTATATATTTTACCATTTACTGAAATGCTTAAAGTAACTCAGTCCCTTAAGAATGAACTTGGGGGTGTTTAAATAAAAAATATTTGGAAATTGAAACCACATTCAAAATTGGCAAAACTATGCTTTGTTTTTGGAAGGGTCTTGCTTGTTTCTTCTCTTTACATCCCAATTATAAACTCTAGCCATATCTGAGGGTGTGGAATTAAGGAAATAGCTCATGCATTCAGAAAAGAAAGACGGAAAGACGGATGGATGGAAGGAGGAAACAAAGAAAGAAAAAAAGGGGAAAAGCAGGTTATACAGTTGGCCGCACTCCACGTACTTGTAACAGTCAATATAGAAACCATTTAATGAAAGAGCTGACTTGGTGCAAAGCCTTAACACAAAGGAATACTAATAACTGTTAGTCACTGCGGCCCTTATACCATTTACTTAAAAACCTCCAAAAAGATATTACAGAGAAAAACACTTTTAGTTTTACTTACAGCTACTCTCTTCTGATTTCAGTCAACCTGCCCATATCGGCTGTATTTGCCTATTTCAGGCATCCATAACGTCCTGCAGCGCTAAGATAGCTTAAGTATCAACTTGAAAAAACAAGTAGCTGTGCCTTCGTTTACTAAATCTAATGCTTCAGCTGATGGCTACCCTCATCATTAAAATAGTATAAAAAACCCCCACACCCCTGGAGGTGGTTCAAGATAGTATAAATAAATAAAAAAAAAAAGTTAAGCAATGCCTGAACTGGCACCAAGCTTGCTGCAGCAGAGCTTGTGCTGCTTGGAGAACATTGCAATGGCAGCTGAAGCGGGTGTGATGAGCAGTAGCCCGAAGAACAATATTCATACGCTTTAGAGAGAAAGGGAGAGTCGCTTTGCTTTGAAATGGCCTCCTGGCCATCAATCCACAGCACCGACCCAGGCCCCCAACTCACTTCCAGTCGAGGTTTGCAACCACCACGGTAGGTTTCACGGCGACCCAGTGACAAACACAAGCTTTGCTACATCTAACACACCAACCCTCAGCTCCACGCTGGAAACACAATATCCCGTTTCACTGCTAGAAAAGGTTAAGTTCCTAGAGCGCTACAGAATTTTAAGGGCAGCCAGTCTAAGACAAAAACATGTCAGGAAATCGGTAATTACCTTTATGTTAGCTTTCACGCACACCTCTTCCCCCGCAAATAAAAAAAAAAAAGGATACTGACTTCTGTAGTGGTGAACTGATCTCTAAGAAAATCCAGGTCTTCCTCTAGAAGATCAAGGTTTCTTGTGGCTGTTGACAAATTCTTCTCTAACAGAGCCTGAGCTTCATCAATATCATATTCAAGCATCACATTGGCCTAAAAAAAGAAAGATTGATAAAAGCTTTTACTCTTGCATTGTAAGGAATAAGCCATAGCAGGCTCACTTCAGGCTTTTGCTTATAACTTATCACATTAACAAAAGGCTGTCCTGCCAGGCCAAGACAACAAGATTCAGGACGAGCAATGCCAGAATCCACCTGAGGCCTCCACCCCTTCAGTAACTGAGTAACAAATCCCTCTAGTGACTTAAAAAAAAGTTCTCTCCCTATAGCTAAGCAACACGGGATTTCTCTCCCTGTGGATTGCATTCAGCCTTTCAGGTATCAGTATCTCATCTTCGCCATATTTGGAAAGCGAGAGACTTCACGTTTCTTAGCAGCACCTTTCAAGTGTCACACAACTCTAGAAGCAATGTTTGCTGCATTCAAGATTAACCTCAGGATCTCTGTGTGGAACACTGACAAACAGCCTAATGGCATTGGTCATTAACAAGAATTATTACAGGTATTTAAAGATACAACACGTTTAAAAGTCCTGTCCTATGCCGTGGTGGTTTTTAATCTACAAATCTTCATTTCAGTAAGAAGCTACCACGTGAAGAGATAAAAGAGCGGTATCAAGTGAAGATGCACCAATGAAGCTTTGTCTCGGCCAAGAACCGTGCATTGAGCAGAGTCACATACTACTAACTAGACATGATCCCAGGGAACGCTACACGGAGCTGCAAGAGTGAGATAAGCCATTCTTCTTTTAAAATAACTGGAAGACATAGTTTCCCCAATAACAGTAATACGCATAGCCCAACATGCAGACTGTAAGCAACAAGGAGGATAAAGGCAGAAGGCCAAGAACACCTAAATATAATAAATTGCTTGTGGCATTTCATTATAGCTTTTCTGTACGAACCATCAATAGGATGAACTTTCTCTGATATTCTGTTACAAAATAAACCTGCGATGCTCCGTGAAAGTCAACGTTTGTGAATTCTGAAGACAGTCTCCTAAAAGCAACAGGTATCAGACAAATCTTCTCTTTTTATGATAGAAAAGAAGTGGGAGAGGTCGGGAGTAACTGCCCAATCAGTCCGGATGCTGCACGTGTCAACAATGTTTCTGCCCTAACCAAGTGGTTTTGTCTGGCAGCCAACACAGGGATTTGGGAACATCTGGGAGTAACTGCCCAATCAGCCCGGATGCTGCACATGTCAACAATGTTTCTGTCCTAACCAAGTGGTTTTGTTTGGCAGCCAACACAGGGATTTGGGAACATCCGGGATTTAGAAGTCTCAAAACAAACATTAGCAGGTTGTCTCCACATATAAGGAAGCCTCTCAGTACAAAATATCCCAACCTGATATCGCTTAAGTACTTAGAAATCTGCGTTTCGAGCTCTGATCCCACCAGTCTTTAGCACAAATTCCACTCTAAATGCTGGCAGGTACCTGCCAGTAACAGAAATCCCATCTTTCCCTAAAAACGTGCATGGAGAGGGAATGCAAGATGCTAAATACAAGTAACGTAGAGAAGATGGGAAGTTGCTTGCCAAACTAAGTTATTTTGCTGGGCACATTCCCATCCCAGGCAATGCCGGATGGTAATTTGAACCACAAAGTGATAGAAGTGGTAAGGAAAATGTTCATGAATATGCTTTTTGGAAAGAACAATCCAGCAAAATTACAATTCTCTGAAGTCTTACTGTTGAGGCACCAAATAAAATCAAGCATGAAACCTTCACTAATGCGTTGAAATTGTCTGGTTAGGTTTGCCCTGCTGACAGGACACAGCTCCACTATGTCATGAACAGAATTATGCCCATAGCCCCTAGAAGTACAGATGAGACAGCAACGAACACTGTCTTTTATAAGCCTTCTATAAGTTATTTAAACAGTTTCAGAGAAAGTTCTGTTTTACTTACCCCCAACCACAAACAAACTTTATCTGTAGGAGGAACTGAAGCTTTGCAGTAGAGATTATCTGCCAATAAAAATCTGGTTTCCATTGGATTTGTGGAATCCTTAAGACAAATGATAAAACTTAAAATTGCTATTTTCACTGGAAACTTATGTCAAAGACATAAAACTTACAGTAAAGAGCACACTTTTCTGCTTTTTGCCATTGATACAGTATTAACTTTGGTGGGACTCTGTAATTTTACTTCAACATTAAAGTTAGAGCTCCAAGAAGAAAGCATTTTAAAAAGATATATTTAAAAACAATACAGAAATCTCTATAAAAGAATAGAGATGAAGTCAAAGCTTAGCTGCAGTCTATACACTATTATAAGTGAAGTTGGCATTACAAACATTAACTTTTTTGAACTAGCTTTCAAAAAGTACTACATACCTTTAAAAACAATTCTGTTATTTATAAAGGCATATTAAGTGTGCTCTCTAAAAGAATAGATGAAGTCAAAGCTTAGCTGCAGTCTATACACTATTATAAGTGAAGTTGGCATTACAAACATTAACTTTTTTGAACTAGCTTTCAAAAAGTACTACATACCTTTAAAAACAATTCTGTTATTTATAAAGGCATATTAAGTGTGCTCTCCAAAACATTTCTTGCAATGTGTTCTGTTAGGGTGGAAAGGTAGTTAGCTTTTCTCATACTCATTAGATATTCAAAATAGTTTACCTTTTTCTTCTGCATGTGTTTTAAAATTTCTAATGTCTGTTTAATTTCAGGAATCTGACTTTTTAGCCTGTGAATTAACAACAGTCATAATTTATTATTTTACAGAGACACAAAGTTTCCTAAACAAGTGATCAGTTTTATTATACAATCCAACCTCCATTTAAAAACCTGAAACTCTAACAGCTTTCCAGGCTTACAAGTGCAGATTTGAAAGATACGGCATGTAAAGGCATCTCAGCTACAGCTTCACCCGCCTCTTACACCGAGGCTCATTGGTTTTCTGAAGCAGAGCAATACACGCACCTTTCAAACTGGAACAAACACGTATTAACAGTAACAGATACCTGTTTGCTAAAATGGCATATTTTTGCATATTTCTGATCTCCCCGGAGGAGAGGGAAACCTCAGCAGACATACAGATGAAAAACACTGTAGGTAAAACAAAACAAGTGTGTTTCTTCTGAGGTCCACAAACTATTCTAACAAACAGTTTGGAGCTACAAGACTTGGCACTGTTAAAACGAAAGCCCTCTCCAGGGTTCAGGGCATCCCCCTCCTCGACAGCCCTTGCAGCAGCCTAGCAGAGACGCTGGGATCCCCACTGGCCTTCCAGGCCGCCCTCCTCTGCAACCAGCAGGCTCAGACAGCAGTGACTGCCAAAGCAGGCCTCCAGGTGGAAATTATGAGGGATATTTGTCCATGAAAGAAGTTTAATCTAAATAAAATATTACTTGAAGCTTTAATTTTAGCTTTTAAAAATTTGCTTCTCGCCTAGCTTCAGATCAAGACTGAAGCTACCAAAGAGAGATGAGATTACTAAACCAGAAGTTACAGGCTTGATACAGTAGTCATTTGACAAAAACGTATTCTTATTTCACTAGGCTGACAAAATTTAAATGACTACAGCAGTACTTTTTGGCCTTAAAGGCTAAGGACCAATTCAGCAATACTGTAAATTCTTTTGCATGTAGTTCTCAGGAAGAGGAAAGAAAAAACGCTGGGCTTTCCTGAAAGTACCGCAAATATTAGCTCTCCTAACACCAGCTTTTTCCTTCTTGGGATATTTAAAAAAAGTAGACTTATTTTTAAAAAAATAGAACTGTGCTAAACATTTCCCAATTCTGCAAAAATTATGACTTACCTCCTTTTCTTTTGAGCAAGATTAAGTTCCAAAAATTTATACTTCTGATACTGCTCATCCAACTTCTTAAGAACTACATCTGCTGTCTCATTTCCAGGCTGTTTCATAAAAGAATCTACATCTTCCTTTAAGGGGAGAAAGAAACCCTCAATGTTAGAAGAGTTTTACAGAAACGCTAGATACAGTCATGCTATCATCTTACTGCAGCTAAGTCTAGAGGGGTTTTTATATGTAAACAAACTTATTTTTTTCTGGAGTGAAGTACAAAATAATTTTGTTTCCTTTCTCAGCCACCTTTTCATTTCCCCCTCCCCCCTTTTTTTGGTAGGGAACTACAGAATAGGCGCAAGGATTATTTCATAACCATATTTGCTAGTACCTTGTTAGTGGTGCTTTCAGTCCTGGCCGATGTCAAATGACACCTAATGGGGTTGGATATCCTCAGACCACGGCTAAACTTTGTTTCCTATCCGTAAAGCAGGGATAACGCTTCTCTGTGGCTAATCAGATTACAAACTATTTAGGATAAGACCGATGAAGGAAGAGAATCACGGCCTGATCAAGCATGTTGTGGCAGAGAAAGAGGCAAAGGAGGGAAAACTGCGGTATCTGCTCAGGCAGGCTTTATGGTAGTAAACAGCTCGTCTTCAAAAGCTCCTTCTGCAGTCAGCAGGAAGCCACGGAAACCTCTAGAGAGCAATTCCAGCCAGTCCTACCATCAGCTGGAAAAGCAGCCAGAGAAGACAGGCCTGAGCAGGCAGGGATGCTGACCTCTGCAAGTGCCTCCTTCGGACTCCCAGGAAACAGTTCATCTGCCTGCGGGCAACGTTCTCAGCCTCGTGAAAGGCACGTCGGGCCAGAGATCAACCACACGTTTCTGACCTTGGCAACATTTACCTATGTATAATTCAAGATGACCACACTCGTCCACTGCGGTAATTCTGTCCTTAATTGCCTATATAGCTCTGTAAAATCTGATGGAAGCCTACCATAGGCCTCTTCAGCTTCTCTTTTTTAACTAGGTGTTTCCATTCCAGTAGTTTCGCATCAGAAAAAGACTGTAATACATTACTAAAGTAGTATCAGACATATAGCTGGTTCCCCTCATTATGACTCCTAAGCTCTCTTGACTAAAGAAACTTGCTATGAAATTACTGAACCTGGTAAGAAGTCACCCGCTTTCCTTATCATGAAGGAAATCTGCAGTGGAAATATGAACTCCACAACAGACTTCAGCAGGCAGCATGACCTAGGTGGATCAACAACAGAACTCAAGAGACTGCATTTCAGACTAACTGCCCGAGGAACGCCTTAAGCTACCTCACCGACAACAGAACAAGAAGCATTCCTGCCTCCTGATGAAGCCTGTAGAGAAGCTTTAACCAAAAACCCCAAGGATCAGATTCAGGCAAGTGTTGTAGAATTGAGGCCTGAGGATGTTCTGAAATGAAACTCCCTCTTGTGGAAGCTATTCTGCTCATGTAAATCACCCAAGACAGAAAGAAAAAGCAGGTGGGCAACAACTCACCCCACACACTTCCCAACACCCCATCTCTGCCTCGGCTAATGTCTGTTTGTACAGATAGACAAGACGGAACCCAAGTCTCTCTAAAACGAAGATGCTGAGAAGCAAATCCAGGCCCCCTGTATACTGGTGATCTCCTCCAACTACATAATGCCCCCTCAGATTTACCACCCAGGTTTTCCAACTGCAACTTCCAAGTCCTGCTGGTTGGGCTTTTGGCCCATCTTACCCAACTGCAAGGATGAGACACGGTCACTACTTCGAGCTTGAACAGAAAAGCTTTGTAGCAGAGCTGGGTGTCAAGGCTGTAGGATCCCTGCTTCATGGTGTGTCACGCAGCATCTCAACTGCAGAATTACCTTACGGGTTCTGCAAGGACCTGCCAAAACTCCTCCCTATCATTTTAGGAAGAAAATTCAGTGGCAGAACACCATTGTTGTATACCATAAAGGTAACGCAGTCTTTGCAAACTTCAAGCCAAGCCACACGAGCGCTCTGTAAAAGCCCTGAAATAGAGCAGGATAGCGCATTCCCCTGCGGCCTTATGTTTATCTTTTGAGTGATGACCCCAATAAAGAGCTGCAGGCAGTCGCTCTGCTTCTGCAGAGAGCTATCATCACCTATGGGCATATACAGAGAACATGACGAGAGAGACACTTTTTCAGATTTGCATCCCCTGTCCCCCCACTCACATGCATGCTAAGGAAGGCAGAATAAGGAAGGCATTTTATCTGGAAACATCTGGACAACAGCCCAAAAGAAAACAGAGTTGAAACTTCTATTTGGAGTGTTTTTTAAACTCCAGTGAAACCTTGAGTTAGTGCTTAACGTCACTTGAAATCTGGAGAGCACAAGAAGCCACAGATCAATGCCTAAGAAAAGGTATCTGCCATAAACTGTTTGAAGAGCCTTTACTGAATCAAGACGCCTAAAGAAAACATCTCTGAAAACAAGATTCAGAGTAAGACTGCCCACGTAGCACGTGGTGGGGGGAATGTCAAGCAAGTGATCAGGAAGTCTTTATCGTCATGATGGTATACAATGTTTCTGAAACAGAAACCTATTTTCTGAAGAAAAAACCTGTAATAAAAACCAGCCTCAAGACACTAGTATTTTCACTTTGTGGAGCAGAATACCATTAAAAACTTCTTAGCATATGCTTATTTTGAACAAAAAAGTCTATCTGAACATCTATATCCAAGTACTCTAAGATCAACATCAAGGATCTCTTCTGCAGAGACAACTGTATTTGATTAGAGCACCTCTCAAAACTGAGAATCAGGAAACTTCAGTGGGTTTTAGATCCAGACAAAAGGTTACGAAGAACCGAACAGAAGCACAGAACTAAGCCACAACCCCCAGAACTCTCCCAGGTCGCATGGTACAGCACGTGAGATACTTCAGACCCAAGTATCAAAAGGGAACAATGTGGAACCAAACATGAGCATCGACGGCTACCAGCATGAAAATGAGGGATGTGACAGACACCCTCAAAGTGTTTGCTGAGGCTGCTTATCTCCTGTTCCCTGCCAGGGTGGCTGCCTCCACCGTAGAGTCAGGGCAGACCACAGGTTCTCCTCTCTCATGATGATCGAGGTCTCGTAGGGCAGCTGAAGCCACGGCCCTTTCCTTTCGCTTGCGTCTACATTAGTCTCCCATAAGGGGGTGGAAGGAAGTTAGCCGCAGGCAACAATGGTTCTACATCCCAGTAAGATTTGCAGTAAAAATTACAAATTTTACAATTTGTAATTGTTAAAGAACCTTAAAGAAAAAGTAGGATCTCGATGCACTGAAAGCAAGCGTACTGCACCCGTTTGCTCAGGACCTATGCCCTAGGAAGACACATAGGTAATACAAGCACTATACCTAGAAATACCAAAATGCAAGTCAAATCAATTTATTTCTAAAAGAGCAATCATACCTGAGCAGTCCAAACAGCTCTGGTAAAGATATCAAGACAGATCTGAGAATTGCAGATTTTCAAAGTCCAAGAAAATCTCAGTAATAAAGCAGCACAATAAACAAAGCATTCAGGGCAGATATCCGACATTTCAAGATGACACCAAAGCAGCCAGGTATAGCCAGCCTGGTCAATACTTATTGATCAAACGAAATAAAGTAGCACTCAAGACAGCACACCAAGAGCTAGCTTATAGCAGAAAGTGAACAACAGATAATTTTGACACTACATCACTGTATAAGTCGATGAATTCTTCTTTTCAACCAGTCAACAAAATTATTAAATGCTTGGTAAATCACTTTTTAAAGTCGGATAAACAAGTTCAGCCTGTTTTCCGAAAGACACACATTTGTTGGTTTTCAAAAAGTCAGGAAACCTAGCTGGACACCGCGGTCGCTTCTTAAGTGTGATTTTGCCCAACAGTCAAGAACTAGATTATGAGAGGAAGATGCAGGGAAAGGTGCTAGGAGTGCAGTACAGCATTATCTGAGATGAAACAAAAGCGGCAACGTCCGCAGGACGTACGTGCAGGAGGAACCGCCGTAAGGAACCACAGTTTAGCACGTGTGACAGGAGGGTTCATTCATACCACGCTCTTCATCGGCATGCGAGTTGGCCAGTGAAATGACGTGAAAATGCTTAACACGGGGATTTGAGTTTGCTGTAAAGTGTATTAATGCTTAATAAGGCCAAGACAGAATCCAAACAAAGCAACTCACCCCGTGAAAATCCTCAGGGCTAAGGCACCCCCCGCCCCCCCGGGGCACAGGGCCCTGCCCGGTTTGGAGGGAGGAGAAGCGCTCCGGTACGGGGCTGCCT
>NW_008794951.1:619526-655136 GCF_000699145.1 Aptenodytes forsteri
CCCGGGAGGCCGAGAGGGGAGAGAAGGAGGGAGGGAGGGAAGGAGAGAGGGACAGGAGGAGGGAGGTTCCTTTTCCCAACCTCTAGTTCTGCCTGCGGCGTTTCCCTCCGAGCAGCCTTTCCCACATGCTAGCACAGCTCACGTAAAACAAGCAAGATACACGCGTATAATATCGAAAACAATAGCAAAGAGCTGTCTTTATTTAATAATTTACACTCAGCATTTTTAAAGGGAGCAGAAATAAAGCTTGCCCCGTGGTTACACATTTCGATTTCCACCAGCCCGTGCCATCACGCACTTGCTGCCGCAGAAGTTGGGAACGGGGCCAGTCCACCCAAGTCCCGACAGGGACGGAGCGACGGGGCTTCCAGACACGCAAGAGCGTGAAACACCGTCAGGTCTAGCCCATGAACCCCGCAGCTTATTGTTGCTGCCCAGTGCTTTACAATCAGTAGGAAGCCGATAGCTGGCAGTGACACAGCAAGAATTAGCTATAAAATAGCTCAAGCTCCTAACTGAAAACAAAGCTCCACAGCTAAATGAAACAAAAAAGCAGCTATTAAAAATACTGGCCTTCAAGGCTTCCAATTTAGAAATAAGAAACATCTGCAAAAGGCAGATCTTATTAGTGTGTCTTTTCCAGGCCCACAGTGCTCTGCTGAAACAGTGACTGGTTAGGGAATCAATCTAAGTTTAAGCAAGCTAAACAAAAACTGAAACACCTTCCCAAAAACCAAGAACGTGTGCCTGCCCACAGTCACCGGAAGGCTCATGAGCAGCTACAAGCAATAAACACTCCACAATTAAACATTGTCATGCTGCTGATTTCTGATCTTGAGACTTTTTACATAGTAACATGCGGATCTATGAAAACAACCCTTGCGCTTCCCTACACCATACTACTGCCCTACAGGTACAAAATTATGAGAAATCCAAATATTTGTGTTGGCTAAGGCCTATTTCTGATTTGGATGCAGCGAGACACCTCCGGAGAGAACCTGAAGTCACCCCTGCGTGATACAAACAGCTTTGTGTCTTCCCCTCCCGCTGCCCCCTCAATCAAGTCCAACTACCCTGCACAGGAAAAACCAGTCACTGCTTCCCAAGTGATCACGTTAAGCTACACCGATGATTTGAATACGGCAAAATACCACATTAAATGTAAATGCAGAAGAGTAACAAACTGATCAACCATCCCAATTCAGCTGTTGCTATTAGTATTACGGAAAGCCTTAAGCCTGAGAACACATTAAAGAGTGATCACATACACACACCTCTCGCATGTGCCAAAGTTTATTTTTTTTTTTCCAAAACTTGTTTCATCAAATAATTGGATATGAGCAGTTTTTAAAAAACAAACAGTTTGTGTATTAACAAATTGTGAAGTTCCACAATTAAAATATTAACACAGCCAGTTTTGTGCTTAGGCTTCTTTTTAAAAAATTATTAATTCATAGAACATAAACCCTCAAAGTTTTTTTCCAGCTTGTGGCTAGTATATTTTCCACACATTCTGTATTCTTATAAAATGAAGGAACTCATGTAAAGGAACAGCTGTACAAGAATACACCTGAAAAAAGCCTGAACAACCTAAATTATAGTAGCTCCTTTTAAATAAATATCCAATAAAAGGCACAAACCTGTTATGGGGAAAAACATAACATACAAAACAAGACCTATTAAATAAATAATGTGAAGTGTGGGTTGGGGTGAGGGAAATCTGTTCCAGCACCTATTTTGTCATTGCTCCAAGATGAAATTCCAGCCAAACATTTGGTAAAGGATTAATCACAAGGATACACGTTTGATATATACTGAAAGATCTGATGTTACAATTCCTGTTGTAACTGTACCAGTTACTACAATCTCTTTAAATAAATGATCATGAGAATCTGTGTAAAGTAGTGATGCAGTGATGTATGTATCAATGACATTTCAAATACATCTTCAGAGTAATAGCAACAGGTTTTCTATACTCCTAGCTATCAGTAATGTATAAATGATAACATGTACAGTTTCCATTGCTCAAAAATATAATCTTTTAAATGGAAATAAATGACCGATACACAGTGCCTTTAGATGTTGTCCTTACAATACAAACTACCCAAAACAAAGTTTTCCTTTTTATGTACAAGTTAAGCACCGATCCACAGTGCATACTATTCTAATTGTAACCCCACCCTCCCTGCCACACATCAAAAAACCCAGATGGGGATACACCCTGTATTCAATCTTGCAGTCAGAAGCTCTTTTGTTGTTGGGGTTTTGTGTGTGTGTGTGTGTGTGTGTGTGTTGTGTTTTTTTTTTAAACAAAAGTCCATTTGTTATTTTTACCTACAAGTATTCCACCACTACGTGCACAGAACTGAGATTTCTCTAGTACGTGTGCCCAAAATTTAAAAAAAATTCAATTCAATAGCTTCTTGGAGGCAAAGTCAAACTGTATCTAGAGAACCTTAGAAAACCCCCGTTATTTAAAAAGAGGTACACTTTCAAGTCCAACAGGCCTAACACAAATCAGCCTTTCCAGAAGTTATGGGATATACCATAAGATAAAAGACAGCCTCTCTGTAGCAGCATGAAGTCCCAACAGTTAGGCTTGAATGACCCACTGAAGTACAACAACGCAAAGCGCACAGCATACTTCAAGTCTTCCTCCTTGTTCAGACCAACATCTTAGTTATCTGCTTTCTGAAATATTCAGAACAGGATTCTGATCAAACGAGTTGGGAGGAAACAAACGGGAAAGTCACATTTATATACACCTCTCTTCAGTGTTTTACTCATCACGACGACTATTTGCAACTCTTGTGGGCTGTTATTTTTTGGAGAACAAGTTCTGAGCCATAAAAGCCTTGACAGCATCCTAAGTCCTTGTTTTTTACCTCTAATGTATGAACTGTGTTATTTAAAACACAGTACTCTGCCGTTTTATGCGTTCCAATATGGGCACGAGGAAGAGGTTGGCAAAAAGCAGTCCTGTGCACTTTTGTGCAGAGAGAAGCGCGTAAAGCAATCTTTTCTTCATAAGGATAAATCTGAAAGCCGTGTTTTAAAGTATCAAACGTTCTGAATGAGACTAAAAAGAAGGTGGCTTATAAAGTTTTTAGGATGTACTTTGTGGCTGTTTCTCCTTTTTTAATACTAAATAAACTGGTATCAGACAGCTTTGCTACAAGAAAGCCTACCAAAGAACCATTAAAAAAATCCAGAGCAAATCAGAAGTAGTGCAAACTATACCTAGTACTAAATCCATTTCTGAGCGAAGTACATTCCAGATATTCAGAATGCTCTGCAATAAAGTTATAACAAATATATACTGTTTACCAGGCATTTATTTGCATATGTTATTAAAATAACTGATTATTACTTATACAACTCAGTATGAGAAAGAGACCTAACAGCTTACAGTGCTAGAAACTGCCTGCTTGTAGAGCTCTCAGCTCTGTCATTAATGCCCAGACATTTATTACTACATGTACTGGTCTAATTTGAACTCAAGACATTTCAATGCTGAATAAGTCAACAGAATTCACTATTTCTTAAATAAACAGTCCCCTCAACACAATGACCCATTCTAAATGGCATCTATTCCCTCGTCACGTGGAGGGTACCTATAGGCACTGAAGAACTCATTGGCTTAAAATTGTACAATTGTTCAGCCTAACAAAGGTGGATTAAAGCTTGAAGCCCTTTGTAATTCAAACTCGAACATTACATTGCTATAGACCGGTCCAAATTCTTTTAAAAATCAATACACATTCAGAAACTCCAAGTTTTAAATTTCTGCAAGATTACGTTTCCCAGGAAGTTAGTGGTTACAGATTCCAAGGGTTGGGGGTGGGTTGGTTTTTTTTATTTTGTTTCTCTTGAGGTTTTTCACTTGGCAAAAATATTTCCATAGGGTTAATAAATAGTACTTTTGCACTCTTTGGACAGAATCAAGCATTAAAAAAAAAGAGAAGGCTTGTTCCCACTATGAGGAAGGTGCTGTATTTTAGAAGTTCTCTGCAGGACAGTTTGACAAGATTCTCAGGCCTATTTGCGTTTATAGTGAGAGTCAGTGACATTTCTGCAATTATAGACTCCCCAAAAGATAAAAGACATGCTACTCTGGAGGTCTATTTATCATAACAATAGAAAACTAGTCATTTTTTTGAAAACCCAGCTTTAATATTAATCATCAGTAGAAGTGATTTTACAGGAGATAATTTCTTTGTATTCTGCCACAAAGCTTCTGGAAGAAAGGTTGCTCCCAATTCCATTTACTTGTTATTAACTACTTTTTCTTTTAATGCTATCACTTTTTATCAGACATTGAAAAATACAAGATAAGGCATTTTCATAGCCAATTTCAGTTTTGGAGGAAGATTGTTAAATACAAAAGACATGCCAGAAGTCTGTACACATCTGACCCATCGTGAATAGCATACTTCATAAATTAGTTGATTTAAAAGATTTTCCTCTCAAAAAGAGTCCGGATTTCTTAACATAGCATTTTTACCTTGAAATTACTACAGAAGAAAAAGATTACTGCAGCATTAAAGAAAAGATTATCTAAAAGTTTGCACATATTTACACATTTAAAAATAATTACTTTTATATGGTTTACAACTAGGTTCTTATTTCAGAAAAGCAGCACAAGCTATTCCCTACAGCTGGATAATTTCAATATAGTTACCAGTTCACAAGTGTGCACTATTGCAAGGTTTGCTTCTTTTGACCTAACAGACTTAAAAAAATTGATCTCTTGCCTCTTTTGCAGTTAGCAACGAGATTTTCAAATTGCTCCCATTTGCTGCTATTGGGGATACCTACGTTCACTGGCTCCCAAAGCTATTCTTCCTTGAGCTATGAAAAATGCTATCTGCAGAGAAGATACTCAATGGAAGGGCAGCTACTGTCACCTGTTGGAGGCTGCACACGCTGTTCCGTAACACACTTGTTTCCCCTGCTCCATCACAGACTTTCAGCCCATATCAGAGCCTGGCTCTTTCAACTAGCCATGTAACACTGACATACCAATGGAGCAATTTATTATTTTTAATATATATATATGTAATATGTATATATATCTTGTTGATTCACAGCATTTCAAACTCACATTATAAAGTTTGCAAATTACTATAAGCTATTCTAATGTGAAAAAGCTGTCTGATTTCACACAATATTGGCCTTATGATAATGCAAGCATTGCTCTATCAGAGTATTTATTAGAGCACATAAAAATTTTATTGCTCAACTTCATTTGTGTTGTGTCTTGGTTACAACAGCCACAGAATTTATGGAGGAAATAAATAGCTTTGACATCCTCAGTTAACTTCCTAAGGTAAGCCACTGATGAATAAGGTTGTAGAGCAATCATGTAACCCCTCTTCTCAGCTTTGAAGATGATAATCCAGCTTGCACCTTCCGAGTCAGCCTCAATAAAATACAGTTTTCTGCTGAGCAGTTTAAAAATCAGTGAACAAACATGACTTCACACTGCAGTGACTGTTATAAACAAGAATCTCTAAAGCATTGCAATTCAAAATAATATTGTATTATACAGGGAAGAAACAGTTGCCCTGTTCAGGTATACATCACGGAAAGATTGAAATTCAGTCTTTTCTTTTTTTTACCAGTATTTGGTTGTTCTCACATCTTGCTGCTTTGGTGGCTCTACATAAACTGTATCTGTGAAGTAGAGATTACATATTAATGCCACTTACATAACACATCATTTCTCAATGTTTTAGAATTATGAATCTATTCAACTGCCTTGTTACCTGCAAGTTAAGACTATAGGTTTGGGCACTTGAAAACATCCCCAAAAAACATTAAGACCAATGTATTTGGATGACAGGAGTACACAGTTTCTTCAACTTGAATGATCTTGTCCATGCCTTTTTCATTCCTCACCACCTGATCCTTCAGAAAGCCTTCACCACCACTCTAGTCAGTATGACTAAACCAAGTATCCAGCTAATGTCATAGGAAGTCTAAATTCTACATATTTTCACCACTCCCATTTTCTTAATATTGACACAGTAAGAAGTTAGCCACTAAATCTCCAATTTTTACTTTCTTCCTTGCTTCCTACATTTGCATGGTCTTACCATCTGAATTTGCTTCCTCACCAGCAAAAGCTGTTACCCTTGACTGAGGAACCCCTCACTTTCAAATGCAGAAATACACGAGTAGCCCTTCATGGAACATTTGGTTGCTTTTACCAAGACTAAAGTTTCAATGTGTTCTCAAGATTAAAGAAAACAGTTCACCTGAGTTTCAGAAACAGGTGCAAAAGGATTTGTTGGCCTTAGACCAGGCTGTGTATACATCATTGACTGGGGTGCCATCAAAGGAGCAGCTCCAATCTGAGGAGGTACCTGTTAGAGAAACAAAACCCCCAGAAAACAGGTATATAAACTAATTCTAGAAGATACATCTTTTCGCATTGTTAGTATGGTAGAAAATAAGCATACAGGCACACACATGCAGTAAAGTCAAAGCTTTTATAAAACTTTGTATATGAAATTTAGAGTAATCTCTTCCAATGCACAGTGCGCAAAAGCTATCAGTTTTCACACACTTACGAAACAACACATATAAGTTGCAGGATGATTTTTGAACATCGTAATGCCTGCCATGAAACCCACTGGAGGAGACAACAAGGTTTCTCAGGAATACAAGACAATCACATTTCTTACCATTCCATATACAGGCACTTGAGGTGTGGTCAATGGGTACGTAATAGGAGCAGGTACCTTCAATCAAGAAAATTTTAATGTATTTTAGATAAGCTCATGCATACTAGTAATATATACAAAACTGTGAAAAATACATGTTTTTCAATACTTAAAATAACCAACGTATTTACAAGAAATTGACTTACATATCCAGGATAGTGCACTCCATTCTGGCACAGCAAAAGGAGTAAGGACAGAAAATTATTTAAGAGGTATTCAAACTGGAAATTCTAACCAAGGGATGGATTCAAGTCCAGTACTGTAACTACGCTCAACTCAATTATTAAAACAATTAAAGTGGGAGGAAAAGTGCAAGGACAGTAACATCAGTAACTATGTCTGTTAACTTGGATAGGCTCCCCGCCTAGAAAGCTATCGCTAGTAAGACTTCCAGAAAAATAGAAAACTAGCCAGATTTGAGTATATTGCTTGCACAAACATTTGTATGAGAAGCCTTTAGAGGGCATGGCATGCAATATTCCTTCTTCCTCCCACTATGTGCGAGAAGGGCATAGGAAAAAAAAAAACAAACAAGGAAGCCAGTGACCATTCAGCTTACAAAACAGCAACAGATGTTTAGTCGGGTAAATGTTGCTCACATACTAATTTCTGATGTCTGCAACATATCACAATATGAAAAAGGAAAAACACGAGGAGCATCTTAAGCCGGTAATAACTTATATCGGGTTATGTTCACAGTGATGCATGCGCTTCATATTGCCGTGCGTTGTTAAGTAGTGCTAATTATATTAAAAATGGAGTGCTAGTTAAAATACTTCACTATGAAAGAGTATGCAGACTATACATGAACTGGAGAGCTAGTACTCTGAATGCCACAGACCAAGCCAGGACAGTTAAGACCTTTCCAATACTGAGGCACTGATTTTAATGATGCTCATAACCGAGCTAGTTCTTTGCATCATTAATTGTTGGAATCCCAAGCAAACGAGTGAGCACATACCTGGCATAAAGCACACAAATGCTTAGACCAGAAGGTATTAAGCATGAACACATGAAATAAAAACACACAACCCAAATCCAGAGTGATCAATGTGTGCTAAGGTGCCCTCTATCTTTCAAAAATAAGAATGCATCAGCACTCTAACAACGTTCTAGAGCACAAAGAGGGGATAAAAAGATTTTATGGTCTCAGAAGTCTCACATAAAAGTGCTATGCAACTGAGACATACTCTCATCTGAATTTTTGAGTTTCATTTTTGATTCCAATTCTGGATTTAATATTCAACTTTGATAATTTTGAATGAGCATACTCACATAAGATGAGGAAAATAGGCATTACAGGCAAAGCTACTCTTAATGGAAAATAAAGTCAGACAGCAGTCCAAAAGTCATAACAAATATGGCAATTACCCTAGTTGTACATATAACCAAGGTGAACATTCTACTTCCCTCCAAGGCAGCTGTATTTCAGAAGAGGTTTGTATTTGTATGAATATATATGAATAGAAGATACTTGAAAAATCTTTTTTAAAAGGACATCAGTTGCCTACAAATATCCCTCCAAGAAATGAAAATTCTTCATTTAAATAACTATAAAACTTCCACTTAGTATTTTGTACTGTGTTTAAAATACAAAGTTGCTGTTGAGCATTATCAAAAGTCCAAAGTGCTGCTTGACCTGGTAATTAAGGTGCCTTGCAGGGGCTGCAGCAGCATTTCATGTGATAAAACTGAAAAAGGAGTGAGAACTGGAAGGAACAGCAGTTTTGCCCTTGAAACACATTCTCAGGATTCTTAAAGGTGCATGTGTGTGTGCATGGGGGGCGGGGGAGTGGGGCGGGAGCATCTCAAACACGCACATCAAATTTTCTCGTTTGGGGTCATTTGTTTCAATTCAAAAAGAACTTCTGAACTGAGATACATCTCAAGTGAAAGGCTGATTATTTAAGTTGTTAATGGACAAGTTTTACAGTGAGGAGAAATAAAGCATACTAAAATCTCTACCTCATTCAGTTTAAGAATGAGGTTTAAGAATGAGGTTACTGTACTTCAGTTAAGAAGTACAAGCATTCCCCCCTGCCCCCAGTCTTGTCCCAAACAGCCTTTGCTATTCTTTTTAAGTTAATTCAAGCACAATAGTAGCATTTGCTAGAATGAAGTGCGATTTCAATAGTACAGAAATTACCATATGTGGAATAGCGGGTAAGGGAGTAGGGTTCCATGTGGTCGATGTGCTTGTTTTTGCTTGCCAGTTTGTTCCACCAGTAAGTTTCTTCTCTGTAGGCTGGGTCCACTGCATATCTGATCTAAAATGAAACCACAGCTAGAGTAACAACAACATAATGGAAAACCAAAACATGCCTTAATACATATACACAGCTGGAATCTATGGGTGGAAGAAACACTTGGGATTTCAGTAACTACTTATATATATTTCTGTTCCAGTAAACATGAAGTCTGGGGATTCTGTTTTGTGTTAAAAGTAAACTATCATTACTGCACTGTAAGGCATAATGATTAACTGGAGTTTTATGTAACTGCAAGATCTTTTATGGGGCCTCATAAAAATACGTAAATAAAAATACAGCAATTGCAAAACTAAAGTGAATTACTTCAAAAGTTAAGGTTGACCATTATGGTGACTGACCACAAACTCACTGTTTCAATGCTGTACCTGGTAGCAGACTACTTTCAAGAGTTGAGACTCTTGCCATGTTAGTGCTGGTAAACTGTGCCAGAGACTACCAAATAGTCATGTGAGAATATAATAAGTACGTATATGCACTTACTTTTTGGATGGAGTTCCTCCAAAGCCAAGGTCTGGGGGGAAAGAGAAACAGACAAAATCCCTAAGTATTTCTAATTTTTTTTTTGGGGAAAAAAAAAAGCTTGTGTTGTTTTCAGTCACAAATGGCAAAGTTAAGTTTAAAAGCTTCACACTTACTTCCCACTAGATTAGCAAGTGAAGAATCAAGGTCATTTGCCAAAATTTTTCCGCTTTGCTGGTTGGCTAAAGTGGCTCTTTGACTTTGTGGTGGTACTGTGGGTTGCAATACATCATCTAGAAAGTTAAAAGCTAAAACAAAGAACATAAAAGCAACTGTCAACAAAACAGTTACATTGCATTTAATAAAAGACATCCATAAGCCAGGGAGATATTTTCTTTATAGAACACTAAGTAGTTTGAGTATATGTGGAGGTTCAACATGCTGGAAGTGTTTAAGGCTTAGACAGAAGCATAGTTTAACCTCTTATTTTTTATGGAGTACTATATTGTAGCTACTAATCTAGTAGAATCTTTAATTTTACTTCAGCAGTAACTGATGGTATTTTTAAATTAAGATGAAACTCCCCTGAAACTGAAGAAAGAAGGTTGTTAAAGGTAGTTTCAATGTGTTCTTGTAACACAATAAAGCAGTAATTTCATGATACTGCTAGTATCCTGAATGTACACAAGAGTTCCTTCGCTATATGTTCATGAGGACTTCGAACATATAGCAAAATAGCACCAACCAAGAGAAAGATCGTAACTCAGCTATTCTTCAAGCAACACATACACACAAGTAGTTTTGCATTTTTATAAGTACGCCTCTCAATGAAGTTAGAGAGAACTCATTACCATCTATCAAGAGAAAACACTGAAGTCACAAGCACTGAAAACAGATTAACATAAGCTTACCCGTTAAGAGATATCCAGTGGGCCACGTTCAAAGTTCATTCCCCCCAAAAAAGAGGAAACCATTATTACACAGTATATGAGATTAGTCAAAGCTAATTTCAAAGTAAATAACTACAATTGAACTGATTGCCTGTTATCTTATCAGCCCTATAATCATCTTGCAAATGTATTAAGTGATTAAATTTTGAACTGCAATAGCAGTTACGCTAAATTGTTAAGCAACTGTTGCCTGTAGGGTGTAAGTTAGTCATAAACTAGTTTTTACCACTTGTAGTCCTGTACTCTGGTGCTGTAGATTTTCCTCCAAAAACAGCATCAAAGTCCACATTAATTGTTGAAGAGGTGGTACTTGGAGGAGCTGAATGAAGAGGAAAACCTGAAAAAAAAAATTTAGAGTAATCAATACACCCATGGAGTAATACCACTCATTACAGTGAAACCAGAAAGTTTACAAAAAAATAATCAAATTACCATCAACAGTCAGAGGATGATACACAGAAGCATATGTAGGTTTATGACCACTAAAGTCATCTTCATAAAAAGAGAGAAGAAAATAAGATCAGTTTAAAAGAGAAAAAGGGAGAGGGGACCTAAAAATTAAGTCTGCAGTTAAAAATTAAGAATTTTTAGTAATAAAAAGGATTTTTTTAATTTAACAAATTTGAAAAGCTCAAGTAACTCCTGCATTCCCCATTACAAAAGAGAAAGGAGATTGCAGTTTGAAAGAAATCAGCAAAAATTCCAGCAAAATTGCAAGTCTTAGGATGTCTAGGTTGGGCAAGCTTAACAAAATAATGAGTTATTTCAACTGTAGAAATAAAACTTTAAGGAAACATGTAATTGACTACATCTGGAATTAATGCACCATTTTCACTTGTTAATAAAAAGTGAAGATTGGTCCAAACCACAAAAAGATTACATGGCCCAGTTTATTAGCATTATCATCTCCAGTTGCAAAGAAATTACATGGGTTTTGTTTGTTTGTTTACCACTAAACAGTTCCACCGTTTGTTTGGAGGAAAAAGTAGAAATGATGAAAGGGGTGGTAGATTTTACAGCTTCTTCAACTGGCTTCATGTCAAAGATGTCCAGATGAGGTGGAGAACCAACACAACCATTTGAGGACGAGAAAGGACCTTTCAGATGCAGAAGTGAAGGAAAGAATACAGAGTACAAATAATGGAAAAGAAAACCAGACTGAAATGACTGCATATGAGAATCTCTAGACAAAATCATACTGTAAATATTCCACCTAGTGCTCAGCCCATTAAAGATACAAATTCTTAGTTTCAGATAAAAATCCTAACAGCTCTCTCTAGAGAAAATAATTCTAGTATTGCCATTGGGTGGGAGGAGGAGAGTGACAGAACATTAATCAGTCAAAAAAGTTAGATACTACATTTTTGGCTTCAAGAATCTACCTTTTAAATAGCACATAAGGGTATCAATTCCACCTATTAAAATACTAACACTTACAGTGGTGTTAACATTGCCTTATTTCAGCATTTAAGACATTTATTTGACATCTACCCTGATTATTCTTTGGAGGAATGGGTGAGGGTACAGAGAATGCTGTGCCCAAGAAACTGGGAACGACAGCTTTATTATAAGAACTTTGAAGTCACCAACACCTTTTAAATGAGAAGTGTATTAATTAATATCACTTAATAGAATGGAAATACTAGGAATTAATGCACCATTTTCACTTGTTAATAAAAAGTGAAGATTGGTCCAAACCACAAAAAGATTACATGGCCCAGTTTATTAGCATTATCATCTCCAGTTGCAAAGAAATTACATGGGTTTTGTTTGTTTGTTTACCACTAAACAGTTCCACCGTTTGTTTGGAGGAAAAAGTAGAAATGATGAAAGGGGTGGTAGATTTTACAGCTTCTTCAACTGGCTTCATGTCAAAGATGTCCAGATGAGGTGGAGAACCAACACAACCATTTGAGGACGAGAAAGGACCTTTCAGATGCAGAAGTGAAGGAAAGAATACAGAGTACAAATAATGGAAAAGAAAACCAGACTGAAATGACTGCATATGAGAATCTCTAGACAAAATCATACTGTAAATATTCCACCTAGTGCTCAGCCCATTAAAGATACAAATTCTTAGTTTCAGATAAAAATCCTAACAGCTCTCTCTAGAGAAAATAATTCTAGTATTGCCATTGGGTGGGAGGAGGAGAGTGACAGAACATTAATCAGTCAAAAAAGTTAGATACTACATTTTTGGCTTCAAGAATCTACCTTTTAAATAGCACATAAGGGTATCAATTCCACCTATTAAAATACTAACACTTACAGTGGTGTTAACATTGCCTTATTTCAGCATTTAAGACATTTATTTGACATCTACCCTGATTATTCTTTGGAGGAATGGGTGAGGGTACAGAGAATGCTGTGCCCAAGAAACTGGGAACGACAGCTTTATTATAAGAACTTTGAAGTCACCAACACCTTTTAAATGAGAAGTGTATTAATTAATATCACTTAGTGGAATGGAAATACTAGTCCAGCATCTTCTCAGTTACATCTGCTTAGTTTATATTTCCCAGCATTTTTAAACTTTGATTTTTAGTTACGTTTCTTCTACGTGGCCCCTTTATTGAATAGCTCCTTCATTCCATCTACTGCACATTGACGCTACTGCTATGCGTTAAAAAAAAAGTAACTTTTCTATAACAGTTTGCCAGAGCTTTCAGATGACTTATTTTATATTCTGTCAAGGATAGAGATGTTTAAATACAAAGTAATTAAGGTTTAAGATGTAGATTCAATTAAGTATGAATCTGTATTTTATTCTTGTATTCTGAGAATACACCCATCATTTAGACAGTCAAATCATCGTATCAGCTCACCTCCCCAAGCACTGCTTGCTGATGTTGATATAGCTGGAGTACTCTGCACAGTTGGAACAAATGCAGGCTGAAGATCAAAAAGATCACTAGAAAGGTTGGGCATGCTGAATAAGAAAAGAAAGAGAGAGAGAGAAACGTGAAGATACGCAACAGGCTTGAATTCTTGTGTTATACAAACACCCATACCAATCTCACTTTCTCTTGTTCACTAGTAGCCCATCAATAATAGTGGTACAAAACAAAACTAGTAATTAAGCACTTATTGACCAATACCAAAATTCTTGTGAATACACCAGGAAAACATCAGCAAAAGGTTATTCTTGAAAAGTAACCAGGATCAGTGCTTTGCAATTGACTGTGGAGCTACAGGCCAATGCAGTAATTTCTGCTTGCTTCAGAAAGCAAAGTAAGTCTCTCTCACCTATTTGTTGTGGGTGCTGGTACTGCAAAGAGGTCAACAGCTACAGTGGTATTCACACTTTTTCCTGATAAGGTGCTTGGGGATGCTGATGTGGAAGTGGAATTTGATACTACAGAAATCTCTCTTAATCGCTGCTCCTGAAAGATGAGATAGACAGTTTGCATCTTAGTTTTATTAATTTATTAACCCTTCAGTCCTGAAGACCTTTTCCAAGAAGACATTTTAATTATGGTCCTAATAAATGAGTCATTCTCCTGTAAAGTCCTGAAAACAGAAAGATGATTGAAATTAGAGATAGGAGTATTTGTTTTAAGAAAGCCTTTATAAAAATCAAGGTGGGACTTGAGGTTTTAAATAATTATTTTTTTAAACTATAAGTGCCTAGAAGTAAAACACTTCTAATCAAGCTACACATTCTAAGCTCCCTTCACAGTCACTCAGAGAAACAGGTCAATGGACCTTTGTTGAGGAAGACCCATCTCTCTCTACTGTTAGGATCTCTTCATAGTTCAATTCAGATGTTCAGAAGTCAGACTAACAATGTGCATCCTAATAATATCCATGTGGTGTTGCTCTTAAACTGGCAAAATAAAAATCTAGTTTACATTGTTAATTTTAGGTTTACATCCCTCGTTACTTCTAGATATGCCCACTGCATTTATATAGCACAGGTGTATGTTTTACACTGCTTACATTCCTCAAGTAAAACATTGAGTGAGCTTGCAAGCTTCCCTGCCCCCAGATGAAGATTTCTATCAACTGATTTAATTATTCAGTTACAGCAGCTACAAGTCCTATTCTAGCCGAAGTGGGACAGTGAAGAGGGAGACATCTGATGCAACTACTGAAAACAAAAAAGAAAAACCCCAACCAAAAAAACCAAACAACATCACCACCACAACACTTGCTGAGATTCAAGTGAAGCAGTTCGGCAGCAGGCAGCAAGGCACACTAAGATTGTAGTCTAATGGCAGAAAACCTGCTTCACATTGATTTGAAAAATATGCCTTACACCAAGTCAGGAAAGTGAAGAATCTTCAATAGACCTCTAACTCCAGAGACGAAACTCAACTCTGCATTACTGTCAAAGTTTACTTTCACACTCCAAATAGTTTTAAGGCTCTTGTAACGTGGCCTCGAGATGACATGAGCAGACTTGCTCCATCGTTTAGGTGTGTCTAGAGATGTTAAAGCAACAGAAGAAAAATTCCCCAACTGCCCCACTTGCGTGTGCCTGGGACATGACAGAACCACAGGTTTAGCTTTCAGCAAGAGAAGCGTCTTGCCTTGTTCGAGATTTTATACTGTATATGTTCTCAGGAAACAGTGTTATAAACAGGTTAAAAGGACCCGAAGGACCAGGATTCAGGCCTTGAGAGGGATGTTACTAAGAGGACTACTCAACAAGTACCAATGAGCAAAGGAAAGCACATTAAGGAACCAAGAGAGAACACACTGATTTTCTTTCAAATGTATTATTATTCAAAGTCCATAAATTAAACCTAAATACATACGATTTCAAACAGTTTTTCAAACTAAATTATAGAATTGTAAGTAAGAGCAGTTAAACGTGGACAGAACTGTAGTGTGTATTCTCATTATGAGCAACATGAGTGAAGAATCACACTAAAGCCACATTCCATACATCACGGGGAAAAATAATTCCCCTCCTACCAATCTTACCAGTCTTACAATAGCAATGCTGTATGTTCAGCTGCTGAGATGTAACCTAGAAATGTTGTATACTCATTTTGGGAATCTTTGAGATAAATAACGATCTCTTATAAGGAAGAATATAAGTGATTTATATCAGCTGTCTGCTATTCAAATCATACTCCTGGTAGAAGGGTCACCACATATTGGCAGCCATCACACCTGCATCCTACAGAATCATGCCTTGACCTCTCTTAAGATGAGAGTTCCCCCACCATACACTATTCTAAGCCAACCCTGGTTTTCACCTGTACCACTTAAAAAAAAAATCTCAGAATACAAACTTGTAAAAAATACAGTACCTTAAGTGCCTGCAGTCTAGCTTGTTCCTCCTCCAATGCCTGCTGCTTTTCTTTCTCATCCATCCTGCTAAATGACATTCCTGTATTGGCAAGTGTGGAAACAGCACTGGATAGGGCACTAGCTCTAAAAACAGTAATAATTAAAAAAAGTTTTATTACAAAAAACAGCCAGGTATACATCACATAATCATCAAGTGCCTTATCTAGTTGTGTGCCATTCCCCCTCCACTCCAGTCTTTTCTCTCTGGTACAGAAACGCAGACACCCCAATAATGAGGGGGTTTGGTGAAAAAGCAGCATGAGTACAGAGGACTACTCCCTCAAGTTTCAGCGGGTAGGAACTGGAAAACACAGAACACACCAGTTGTTTTTCTTTAAGGTCACATAGACTAGACTGGAATTCTATTCCATTCAAGTGGCAGAGGCACAAAAAGCTTATTTGTACATATTATATATATAACAGTAAACAAAGCACAGAAGTTATTCTTTATATAGTATACTTTTTAGCAGAATACTGTAGTAGTGAATCCTCAGATACTTGCAAAAAAAAATCTGAGGAGCAAGACAGCAACTCAGGAATATACCTTACACTGATACATTTATCAGTATTTACCAAGTTTCGGGGGGAGAATGCCTATGCCAAAAGATATCTCTCACTCTTAAGTCAGAAGTACTGCTCATATGTATCGATACAAAGAGTAACACAATTCCTGCCAGCACAAAGCATCTAAGCTAATTTGGCTGTTCTGAGAAGGGACTGAAGAACTTTTATAAGCAGGTTAAGATAAATTCACGGTCCGAGAAGTAGGTAATTGACCAAGATAAATACCATCCTATCTTGGGTAAAAAGAGCCTCAAAACCCAAATAACTTAGAAGTCTTATAAGCCAAAGGACTTCAAACAACCAAAAACTAAAAAGAATAATATACAAGGTCTCAGCTCAGTGGTTTATTACAGCAGAATAAGAAGTCTGTCAGAGACACAGGCAGACATACCTAGATTTCAAATGTGACTAAGCTATCAGACTACTAGTCACTAGATGCTTCATTTATACTTCTAGGAAGATATATTTGGAAGTGAATAAAATTCAAGGAGAACACCAAATGACTGAATCCTGAAAATTCTCAGTATGAAGATGACAAATCCTAAGTATAGGCATCGTTATAATTCATTGGGTGCTCACCTGCTGGCAGCGGAGACTTCTTTTGTTTTCTTTCCCTCCACAGAAGCCAAATGCTGTTCCAGTGCTTCAAGCAAGCTGCTGGGTGCCTAAAGTTAAAGTATTTATAAAACACTGCTTCTAGACAACACATCCTTGTTTAGTACACAGATTAGTTTCCTCATCCACTAACAACAAAACCCCACACATCAGTAATTGTGCCTTTGGGTTTTGCTGCCATCCTGCATACCTGAATTCTATCTACCCAGTTGTGGTTCTTTAAAAGGAGTGGCACCACAGAGCCATGAAGTAAGGATTCCCCCAGAGTAGGTCTGCTTCTGTGTAGCAAGTCACATTCTTGTTTTTGGCAACAGTATTTGCTATGTTAAGATTAATCCAGTAATCACAGCTGATTAAGCAGTACTCCCTTAAACTCGCAGAAGTACCAAAATGAAGCCTTTGCGTTTTTGACCCCCTTTCCCCTGTAACAATAAAAAGCCAATCATTTTCCATTCAAATATTTACAGTCAAAGGCTTGCATTAGAAACACTTGACTACAGCAGAATGTTAGGTTTGATTAAAAAAGCAATCAAATTCAACCTAATCCCAACAATACCATTGCAGACGGAGTAGCTATTCAACACATGACTACACAATAAACCAACTCAATTACTCCAAAGCCTTTGGTAGCCTAAAACATTAGAAACTAGCAACATCACCTCAAATAAAGTTTTTGGGTTTTTTTGCGGATTCCATCTCCATCCCTTCTGTCCCCATCCCTCCCCTGGAAAAGTGTTACCCATGAGAAGTTTTAAACATTAAGCTGTTTTTATTTAAAGCGATGAAGAAGATTAAAAAAACCCAGGTTTCTCGCCACTTAAATCCAGCAGGAAGTCAGACACTAGACACCTTAAATGAGTTTTAGGTGACCAATACTCATAAGCTTACCAAAACTTTTGAGAGCACAGCCATTCAGTACCTGAGACAAAGATTTTAACCGATAGGTAACAGAAAAGAACAAGTTTAAAATATACAGACTAAGGCACACCAGAGCTGCTTTGGTTCCTACAGAAAATAAGAAAAAAGTGCCCATCATAACCTGCCTTCTTTCTGCCATATACTTGTATCCACTACAGAAATATTTCTTCCATACCAAAGGAAACAGCTTCAAATCTCAGAATAAATTTGAACTCATCCTGATTACACAGTCATAGCAGGAAGTAAGATCTCCCCAAATCACCCTACAAAAACAACCTCCATCAAGCAAAATAATTAGGCTGGCACTTTTGGAAGAGTTCACTGCCTTGCTATTCTAGCCGCCTTGCTCTCGTGGCTTTTAACTACATAGTCCATATTCCATAAAACAAGCAAAGTAAATCCTACTGCAGATTCAGATGAAGGGAATAGACCTCTAAAGTTTTAATCTGCTTGCCAGCTCAGTCCTCCTCATCTGGCACGGTTTCAGAGACATTAAGCCTCTCTTACCACTTGCCAACTTTCAGTAGGTAGAACAGACATGATAGGCATTGTTTGGAAGAAAAAACAAGCTTGCCCTTGCTAGCCCTTCTGTACCAAAAGCTAGACCGAAGTATTTCCTGGAAAGAGGAAAAATACTAATCACACAAGGCTTTGGCAAGTTCCGCTCTGAAATACTGAGCACAATTCTAGCTTCCCACATTCAATGAAGGCCAATTCAAGGTACAGGAGATGCAAAGAAAAGCAATTAGAATAATCCTGTAAAACTGCCTGTCTTAAAGTTAAGGCCTGAGTTGATATTTCTTTCTATGAATAGAGCTTGGTAAGCTAAGACAGTGTAGTTACCTCAACAACTGGTCATAAATAAATTCAGCGTTTGAACTAGACAGCTAAACCCCAAGGGGGAACATTTTGAAATACTCTTCTGGAAAGGTATCAGGGACAAAAAAAAAAAAAAAAGAATCAAACCAAAAAACCCAGACTTTTACCTTTCAGGAGGAACAATAGTTTGCAAAAGACATTGCGTGACACAGCTAGATAGATAATCTTAATACTAGGCGATTATACCCTAATTCCAGAAAGTTTTTCCTAGTCTTCATTGTTTTTTCAAGACCACTCTAAAACTTATCTGTATGGAAAAGCATATTCTATACTTACTGTTTCTAAACCCCTCTAAACAACCCCCTCAACCATAAAACCTAAAACCAACAAACCAGTAACTTCTCTGAACTTTCTCACTGCTGCAGACATCCAACAAAACAGAGATGAAATTTTGAGTGAACAGATCTTAGCAGTTTTACGTCAGAAAAGATGCCTGGGCTAATACAGATGTTGACTTGAAAAAGGCTGTATTTGATGACTCAGCCTCCCTCCTCTCACCCAAAGACATCTGACAGACTAACATCCATACAGAGGAAAGTGACCCACTTGCATTCATGCAATACAGTAACAGCTGTAAACAGAAAGTAAGCAACATCATTGTGAAACAGGGCACCTACAAAGGAAAGTATTTTCTTTATAGGAACTGGCAACAGTAGCAGTAGTGTGAACATTAGAATCAAGGAATAAACACACTTATACAGCAGCAGGAATTAATAAACCTCTGAAGAGATAAAACCATTGTTGTCAGGAACAGCTTAAGGAAACTCTGAAACGTGCATATCCCAGAACAGAATATACACCAGAAACGTAAACAAAGCATTTGGAAAAAAGTTAAATATGGTAGACCAGAATAGAGACAAAAGACATGACCCTGTCAGAACTTATTTCAGAAACACAAGCACACCGAAAATTAATTTTTTGTCAAAGTCTAGACTTAAGAAATTTTAGCAAATTCTTTTAATGTGGCACTGAATTCATGTATAATTACTCAACTCTTATCAAATGCCATGAAATCTACTATGGAAGTGGAATGCTTAACAGTGGCTCTGAAGTTGCCAAAATACACAGGATGCTGACATCTATCACCACAGTTCAGAGTTGCCTTTCATGTCTAAGTGCACTTAAAACAAAATAGCTGAGCTATTAGAAAAAAATGTTGTGAGAACAGTAGATATAAAAGGGTTTGCTCACTGAAAGTTTCAGATATAGAGAACAGCAAAACAAAGTTAAATCCCCTAGTCTCAGTAAATTAAAAAAACCCTGCTTTGAAGAGCCTTATAATGACCCAATTAACTGGACAAGTACACACAAACCCAGTGAAGTATAACTTCAGACTTGAGCATAATTTGATTAGCATAATGCAGACCAGCTGAATACTGCAGTACTAATCAAAAGACAGAGTAAGATGCTAAGATCAAACACCAACAGAAAACATCAAACTACTGCTTTCACTCATTACCTGCTCTTACCCTGCTGGTTACAGTCATATTTCTTTTCCTACCACAAAGGCCTAGAAGTTCTTAAAGGGGTTAATATTAATTGCCAGGACTGCAAGTATTAGAGGTTTGTACTTCGAAACATGTATGATTTCAGATGGAGGTCATAATGTAGGCAGTAATGAACAACACTGACAATGGAAGTTTGTGGTTTAGATTTGATTTCCATATTAAAAAGACACCGATGAAGTTTAGGCAAATCTTCACAGTAGATACATTTTTACATGATTAACCCATGAAATTTAATTTTGTGAAGGCAGTGTAGGATTAGATGTCACTGTTCAAAGTTTACACATTAGATTTTAACTGTTTCACACTGACTCTACTTAAACAGCTTGAGTACTCTAGACCTCGAAGGCACTCCAGTTTATTGTCCGAGTCTCCTGACAGACTGCCATTTATTCTACCCATCAGGTTACTCTGTGCTACAGAAAGAATACCAAATACCTCTGTCCTGTTGGGTTGGTCCTAGGTTAGGAATACAATGTCCCTGTGAACTGAAGGAACTTGCAAAGAATAACTTTGTGCCCTTCTGTGGGCTATCAGTGTTTCCTGTTCACCAGGTCAAACCATCTTTCTCACCTCCTTTCTGCCCCTCAATTTATCCTCACTTAGAAGGTATTCCCCTGCATTCCACCTTTTAGACTAAGTGTTCCAGCGCACAACCTGTATTGCACATGTCCCTCATATTACTGAGTAATATCGAAGCCTGCGTTAAGTGCTGATATAGAAACATCAAATCTATTCAGACCTCAGGGGAAAGAAAAAATTCTTGACCGAACTAGCTAACTGTAATCTTTAAGTGTGTTGGAAGACATTAAATTACAGTGAAATGGAAGGTCTTCCTGAAGGCATGGCAAGATGCTTGTAGCTTATATGTCAGTGAATCTTCTGTGATAAAAACCAGAAGTTCTTGAAAAATATTTTGAGTTTTATTGCTTTAAACAATCCAAAAATCTTATTAGGAGCTGCAAAGTGTGAATACTGAGTACATTTAATCCACGGGAAAAGTCACCATACATATTTCCCATATATAAAGACACAGAAGAGAATACATTCTTGAGATGAATGATTACTACGATACACACCAACCTTTAAAAACACAAAGAACAAAATAATTGGGTTAATCAATACGATATGTACACTGACCTGAGTAAGATCTGGAATGTCACCCTGATCAATTCCAACTTGCTGGGTTTACAAAAAAAGAAGAAAAAAAACCCGTACATTACTACATGCAGTGGCAATGAAAATAAAAACCAGTGATGTCTGAATTTTACATAGAAACTAACATATTAAAAAAGGGATATTCATAACTTTCTGAACAGGTACGATTTTCAGTAGGAACACACCTTAGAAATCACAAGTGCATTAAATTGCATCTCAAAGCAAACCCAACTTTTCATCCAGCCTAACTTTTCCACGCAGAAAAGCTTACGGGGAGCATGAGAAACACCCACATTGCTTACTGGAACTACTCCACTTTGAGCAGTTACAGTAAAGGGGAGCACTGTAAATAGACTGTAACATTCAGTTCATATAAATTTCATGAACAGTTCAAAATGTAACAACACTTCAGAAAGTTTACTATGTTGTCTGGCTAATGAAAAGGATACCCAAGAATCTCACTTCATGTTAATGAGCGTATACAAACTTTAAAATACCTAATCTGTAGAATGCTTCCTTGTATAGCAAAGTTAAGCAAATATTAATCTGTTTGTGAAGTTGCTGTTATGAATATAGACCACTGCACCAGTACAGACAGCTAAATGATATCCCTTCCATAGACGTAGATTTATTTACCTCTGCTACTTTGAGGAATTCTGACAATTTGGTCATTCTGGCTAGAAATTTTTTGTAAATATCCAAGCCTTCTTTGCACTGGTTCTTCTTCATATCAAAATATCTTTCTGAGGATGCAAATAAAACTCTTGTAAGATAACAGCCTTCACAGCAAGAAGGTGACACAGTATTATAAAAGTTAATTCGAGACAAGCTTCAGGGAGAGAACAGACAGGAGTAACTCAAAGCTATTCAGATTTTAAAGTTTACATTAATACCTGACACCTTTTGTAATAAGTCAGTCAATAGAAAACCATTGATTTTTCTATTTCAGTACATGAGAATATAATGCAAAGCTTTATTAAGCATGGACGTGAATCACTGCAATTGTTAAATTAGGTATTTAGGGGGAATATTTTCAAGAAGTCAGCTTACTAGCTGGCAGTGAGGCAAATTATTTTATCATTTGAAAATATTCCTGGTATGTATTTACATTTTTAGACCCTGTATCAATATGTTTTGATGTCTGTAAATGGGCTCCATATCCAAAAGACATCAGAACGGCTACTGAAGCGGTACATATACTGAACTGACCTACCAAAAGGAGTATCAACCACATCCTTCACTTTTTATGGTTTTGCCCTATATACTTATAGATATTTCATTGAGTAAAAACTAACGGATTTTTCATTGAGTAAAAACTAATGGATTAACAGAGCAAACTGATCAGATGTTTTCATTCAGAAATTTGCTTGAATAGTCATTATAAGGCTTTTCTAAGAGCTTACCACTCTTGAACAAAAAACCCTACGTGTCATCTACTAGGCTCATGTAGATTCAGGTACCAGGTAAAAGTGAATAGTCAGGCTCTAAAGAAATTATGGGAAACCAGAAGTCAGTCATACTGTGACTATACTAAATACTCAAAATACCAGATACCTCACTAAATACTTTCACAGCTCAGTTGCCAAAGATTATCCACTGCACATTTACGGTATCTTTGTTTTAGTCTCACCAGTCACCCTCTCATCTCAATTTCTGTTTCAAGATGTATTCTTCAAGGTAGAAGCACATGTTTAAGCCTATGCTAGTTGCCACTGAAACTAAGGCAGGCTTAATTTAATGGTAATAGAGCAGAGACAATTTATTACGAAATTGCAGTCAGAAATTGTCTATATTCTTTAGTTCTCTCAATATCTTTCACAAAAGTTCAAAAGCTAAAAAAATTCTCACATACCTAAAAGATTAATAATCCCCTCATTGTATGCTGCAAAAAGTCTAATGGAATCTTTAAAGAGGAGCATAAAGGCAGCATTTATAACACCATTTGTTAGTTCATTTGGATTTGCCTGTGTAGAAAGCAATGAGAAAGTAAATTAGTATTTAATAAAATAACGAAACTCTCACTTAAAAATGAGAGAGTGTTACCTAAAGTACTTACATCAAAATCAAGGAGTGCATCAAGCTGGTTCTGTATAATTGGAAGGGTTTTCAGAAGCTTTTCCGCATTCATGGTTCTCATCACTCCATCTATCCTACAGAGTAGAAGACACGTTTACAAGTTACCAAGAGACCTCAGCATATTATGCTGTTTCAACAATACTATATTGCTTCAAAGGGCTAAAAGCTCAAGAACAACTGGTATTTCCCTCCCCCCCAGTATGAAAGACCAAACAAAAGAAGCAGTAACAGTCTTACCCTCTTTTCATTTTGGTGAAGTCAACTGCTACAAGTCTATATGAAAGTGCTTTTTCATTCAAGTATCTGCTATATCGCCTAATGAAGGTAGACATATCATAGCCTAAAAGTTAAGCATTTATAATTTAGACATTTTGAAGGGGTACAGTTTCTTTTAAGTTCTTTTCAAGAACTATTCTCCTACTAGTCCATTTTACATCAACTTGCATAAAAAACCCTTCATAGGCACTTTCCAGAGTCTTGAGATTCACTATTTTTCACCTTGAGATGTAATGTTACAGTTTCTTCCCAACTTGCTAAGATTAGGAAAGCATAAACTCCTAATAAACACCTAAACACATTAAAATATTAGGCAAGAACCAAGCGGAAAATATTAGGCAAGAACCAAGCAGCTCTTATTAAGATGTTCTTGAAATTAGACTAAAAATGTATTCCTAGTAAAATGCTGAAGACTTTAGTACCTTCTCTGCAATGCCTCAAAAACCACACAAAGACTGAGAAATGTTTTCTACCATTGGCAAGTAATTAAAGACTTCTCAGAGATTTGAGGGAGTTCTCACTATTTATACAGCACATTCTAGTTACCATTCCATGCACCTTACCAGTAAACATTTACTCCTGAGACACTAAAATGCAACAGCAAATATAGATCATTGTGCTAATATTCATCAGGTTTATTCTAGTCAGCGTTAAGAGTTCACTCTTTAAAATTTACAGCTGCGTATGCACGATACATATATTACAGACTAATTTCTAGCACTCAGCTAGGTAACTCAGAATCTCACTTTCCTTGTGTCTGCATTCTTAGTTGGACATTCTTTGGTGCCTCATGCAATATAAATCATAATACCCTTTCATTTAAATGTCATTTGTCTCCTAGAGTGCACCAACACAGGCACTATCACAGAGCAAAAAAGCAGTAGAGTTATTTTCTTCAAGTGAAAGATCCTTACCCTGCATGGCACTTTTGTCCAGGTAGTTATTTAAATTGAACAAAGTGTTTCGGGATGCAAGATACTGGATAAAGCGCTGTTGGTGAAGAAAAAGTTGAGAATATCATTGTTGTGAGAGTCAAAACATTTAAGCATATTACAAGAAAACTCCACTTACCTTGTAACTGTTTCTAGTAATCTCTATCAACAATAGAAATTAGTTAAAAGGGAAAAATTTAAAGGAAAACTTGAAACTACTGATTAGCAAAGCCTCTGAAATCCAAAACTCTATTTGGCAAAAATATAAATTTAAACTAAATAAAAAAGACATCACTGCCCATGAATAAAAGCCTAATAATCCTAGAGGAAGCTGCTTAGGTTAACTTTGTACTTTAGAACAGACAAGCTGGAAAACACAAAACAAAAATACCACTCGCATTATCCAAGCTCCCGAGGTTTCAATAGCTCTACCGCTGCTGTGGAAGTGGGAGACAGGTTTAGTTACAAAATTTAAAAGTAATTAGTAACAATAATGCTTCTGGAACTGTGGTGAGCAGCAGCACTGGGATTATAATTTTATATATATGTTATATACATTGTAATGCAGCGATCTGACTAAGCAACATTTAAGTTTTGACAAATAATAGCTAGCTCCATAAATAACACACGAGTAAGAGACAAGCACATCCAAATAGCAAGGTAGTTTTAAAAGTTTCTCTGCCACTGTTCTACACAGTCCTCCTATGATTGTGATTTCTTGACTTTCTTGCTTCTTTGTATGTGTTTTAGTTCATAAAAGACGACTATGATCAGTACAGCTTAAGGGACTTGCTACATCTTTGATCTGAATCCCTCTGCTGCTACAGCACACAGGGCCTGTTCCTTCACCCTTCATGGTGGAAATCTACCTGTCTGCCAGGTTTGGACTATTGCACTCCACAAAACCAGCATTTTTTCAGTCAGGCTCAGTATAGCACCTGCTCTTTGGGAACTGTAATGAGGGCTTAGCACAGCAACAAGAAAATTCTTCTCACAAGTACTATTTAAACTGAAAGCAATACTTTCACCTTCCAAGGGGCCCAAATGATTCCCCAACTTGTCACGTACCACCTCGTCAGTAACTCGTATGTGTTCTCAGCCTATAGCTACGGAGTTCACTCAAGTCTACAACACGCAGCTTGCCTACCAACAGTTCTGGCACTGTTTTAACTTCTTATTCTGTTTTCCAGCCGGTTTATCTGGTCTTTGTACATCTTAGTACTGCATTCAAAGAGATACAGAAGAAGAAAAACAGTTGGAACGTGATCAGGAACAGAACAGTGATGTTCAAAAGGTGTCTATACACATTTCAAAATTAGCTACTGTTCTGAATCTCATTTTAAAAGGGCCAAGGCTAACTCTCACTCTCCAGATGTCAGGGGTCTTGCATTGTACAATGCACACGTGAGAGGAGTTTTAACCTGTTTCACCCAAAACTTCGTCACAAGAAACTGCAAGACAGTGATTGCTCAGACAACATTTTGACCTTCTGCTGTATTTACTTGTACTTAAAATAGAAGTCCGACATATGGTCATTTTTTAACTGTTTAAGAAAAAGGTCTCTTTTAATGTATTAGAGGAGCGAGGAGTACACTCGTGTTCCACCTGAAATTACAGAACTAGTGTTCCAGCCACATTATCTCAGCAGGTATAAAGGAACTCTTTTTCAAGTTTCAAATACACCCATTCAAAGCTGAGGAGCGGTTTTGGTACAGACATAAAAATTCAACTCTTCTGCCACTACAAAACACTGTATGGGCAAACAGATACTGACTGGTAGCCCACAACTCTTAAGTTTCGATTTTTTTCTATGGTTCAGTTGTCTGCTTTTTTTTCCTTTCAAGTTTCAGTGTGTAGATATGAACTGTATTGGAAGAAGAGAGAATAAAATATACAAACTGATTTACAGCCTTCAGTTTAGCTTTATACTTGGAACAAGTAGTGAGTTCCAAGCAGTGAATTTTACTTCATATTATTCTGTAATTTCAGCCTATTATCTATTGAAACTACAATTTAAGCACATAAATAACTCGAGGAAGCGTTAACAAAGAGCACACTATGCTTTACAGGTCATTTCAATTAAGTTCACAGAGATTTGGAGAGAGGAGGCAACACTAAGTTTTCAGAGCAGTTTAAAGGCTGGAAGCAGTACCTTTAAGAATCATCATTTCAGTATTACCAGTAGTCAACAGTCATTTATTAAGAGAATGACTACACACAAGTTCAGGACTAAACTATCACCTGACGAAGACAAAGTTTAGTTTAACGGAAGGACTGTGCGAGAGAGGCTACATTTCTAATGTCATGTTATTGTCTGGGAAGCTTTTCATAAATAGTGATGAAATAATTTAAGTGAACTAAATGCAATAGAAACCTGTTTCGGAGGAATGTTAATGGCAACGACATATGAAGATATAGCCCATTAGATGATTGGCAAGATCAAATATTCTAGTCACCATATTCCTCCCCCCTTTAGTAAGTATTCTTATCTGTTAATAGGTTGGTTGCACATTTATGGAGTGCTAACAAGACTCTCTTGCTGTGCTCTTACTGATAAGCACTAGCCTAATGAAGTAAAGCTCATCAGAAGTTTCTCAAGTCTTTATTCTAGAAAGGTCATTCATTATTCCCTCACAGCCCAACTCAGATACCTGCAGGTAAATTGCAAACACTGATATATTTCGGTATTGAAATAATGAAGGAATATTTTCTTCTCTGGAGAAGTACTTTACAGCCATCAGCAGTGGAAAAACAAAGACCTTTGAAAACTGAAGTACATATCTAATGCTTCATAGATTGAGACAATTTTTTTAAACACTGTCAAGGAGGCTTTAACAGAACTAATCATGTCTTACCTCGTTTCCATACATCATGAGGTGGTGTGTTGTAATTAGAGCTTTGAACACTACAACCCAGCTACTGTTTGCAGTTCTCTCAAAGAGTGTGTCTGCCAACTGCGGAATATTCACATTCATTTCATTTGTGCACTGTATTAGATCTACATTAACGAAAAAAAAAAAAATCAAAGCATTACAATGAGTTATATGCTCAAAGAGGATCATCATGTTATTTTGTGTTTTACATTAAGAATTCATACCGGAAGCATTAACTTCAGTTCTTTGTTTAAGAAATAATTGAGCTCTTTTACACTCCTTGCTCAAATTCACTGCATTTTACTTAAAGACTCCAAGTATGAACTTCAAAGGCATTTCAATAATTTTATGGAGTCCCAATATCTCATGAATAAATAACCTGCTCCAGTAGAAACTCTATGCCCAAATTATTGTCCAAAAGCCAGCGTAGACCTTCTGGATGCTCAGTGTCTGAAGCCACTCAATCTAACAAAAAAAATGAAAATCGAAGAAGCACGAAAAAGTGAGACATCTATACCTCATGAGATCAACAGGCAGCAAGTACCCTGCAACTCCAACCTAAGCCTGAGTACTGACACACATGACAGCAAATGAGATGCTACAAACCTGTTATAAGCCTCTTTTCGATAAGAATTAAGAGCAAGAATTTGCATCTACACACCTTTCCACTTAGCTAAAATAACCTAATCACCAACCTTCTGAGTATTTTGTGGTGGATCATGGCAGGCCTCAGGCTTTTGTATAAAAAAAGCTCTTTGTGTCCAAGACTGATTATAAGCTCAATAGTAGAACATTAACTTGGGAGGTCAGAGACAGGGAGCTTCAAGTCTCTGCCCGAGTATTGGTACAAAACCAGAACAGGCTCCAGCAGATACATGGGAAAAAAACCTGCCCGAGAATGCTAGTGAAGGCACGTGCTGAGAAGAGAGCAAAGAACTGAATCCAGGACTATTCTAAACCCCTCAAGACATGCACATTAGACATTTATTCTCTCTGAGCTAAATTTGGCTCAGGTGTGATCAAAGTACACCTTAAGGACTGGGCAAGGCCCGTAAAACAAACATCTAGTTTGAAAAGCTTCCTTTGTGGCCTCTCACTTAAGCCAAGCCTGTGAGCAGCCTGTTGGTTGCAGAGCAGCGTTGCTGTTTATGTGGTTAGTCTGCGTAAGCACCTGAAGAAGGGTAGGTGCTTGGGCAGCTGGGCAACAACTGAATACTGAGGTGTCAGCACCACTGAAATGGCCAACTTAATTGTCTTATTAGCAGTATGCAGAGGACAGACTACATTATCATAAGCAATTTAAACATGAACTTAGAGATCACATATCAATAGTTTAGGACAAAATACTTCATAGAAATATCGCACTTAGAATGTACATCTGTTCTAGTGCACAGAAGATATTACAGATGTATCTTAAAGATCTGTATTAAGAACATAAAGTCCTTTGATTAAGGATCACTGTTTAGAATAATTTAATAACCAGAGTAATTTTAACAGAGTAAAGATTTTTAGATAGTATCTTGTTGAGGTAGAAAGCTATAAAATGCAAATTCTAATAAGTTACTAATTTCAGTCTGATATCAAAGGTTTCCAAATATGTACAAAACACATAACTTGGGATGAAAACTTTCATCCTTATTATTAAAACACAAAAACGCTGAAATACCTGCACAAAAAGAAGAGCCCTGAAAAGAAGTTTTAAGCAAGCTGTACATCAAAACCTTATTTTTGAGTAGTATTAAAATATTTCAATATTTACAAATGTTTTTTGAGAATCTTCACAAGTCATTTGATAGATGCTGCTCACCACTCACGGCTGTATCATTGTCAGATGCTGTGTCAAATTAAGAAGTACTTTAAAATTTTTAGAAGTCCAAACAGTTCATAGACAATTATTGCCCCATATAATGAAGCAAGTCCCAATTCCAGAATTTATACATAGAGAAAACTTGAATTTATTTCAACAGCCTCATCTACTGAATGATAACTTTGTTATGACATTTCTAAGTAATTCTCTCAAAAGACATTAAGGCAAATAAGTCTTCCTAAATCCAATCAGTTTATAAGCAAGCATTATGAAGATCTGTTAGATCTTGCTCAGTATTTTTCATGTCACTGAAGCATCTGTAACCAGCACAGAAACATTACAGAGCTGTTACAAGTCATACTTCCTATTCTCAGTTTACAAAAACCAACCAAACAAAAAAACAATCAACAAAAACTCCACAAACTCTGTACAGAGCAATACCTGTAACATTACTACTAGGTAACAGTTAAAGAAATTCCATTGATCTGCTGAGGTCAAAGACCACACAGATAGCCTATTGAAAATATTATTTCTGCACAAAGTCCTTCTTCACATGACCACTAAGCAAGTCAAATTTTTCACTGAAGATTTTCAATATTAAGAGTGCTTACTAAATAATAGATGAAACTGGGAGGGAAGATCCAGGTTAAAAACAAACAAGTTTCTGCTCTCAAGTCAAATTAGCCAAGCTAATTTCATTCATATTTTGCCAGTACTCTCCACAGAGATTTCAATGTTGTCACCTTCCCTCAAGCTAAGGTCTACTAGCAGATGTACCAGTAGACCCTAAGATAATGCTGAAACACCTGGGAGATCCCTTGCATACACTTATGTCTAAGACTGATATCAAACGTGTTCTTATAGTGCTGCTCAGGCACAATGTGACAGAAATCCTACTGTTAGCAACTATATCAAATGCTGTAACCGATCACCTCTCCTTAAGCCACACATCCATAAAAAAAGTTTTGGCTTATCATGCCATCATAAAGGTTTACTACCACAAAAAGCCATCCAGATGTCTACCTTCAGAAGGGAGCAACTGCCTTCTGCTTTGGTACACAAGACTAAAAGAAGTCTTCTGTCAAGTGACAGTAACAGAGTGGAAGCTATAGACCTCTGGTACATTTGAGCAGCTCATATGTTATCGTTTTATTCCACAAGTGTGGTTCCGTGTGATTGAAAAGTGCAGTTTCCAGTAATTCTGTAAGAGCGCTAGTAAGGTTTTCCAGCATGTGGTACTTGCTTCTGTAAGATGTGAACCTGACCATTTTAAAAGGCAACCAAAAGGAAATATTTCACATATGTAGGGCTAATTGGACTCAGAGTCTAATTCAAGCTGTGCTTGAGGTTAAGAGGACCTGAGTGAGCTGCAAGCCCCATGCACTTTAGACACGTGCTGAAGGCAACACATACTGACTCCCCTGAAGACAATTTTTATTGAGGGCACTTAGCACAATTGTGGTCTTTGGTTTCAAAATCTCCTTGAATGCACAAACACATAAGCCACAGTTGCCAATGAAGAATACATGCTTAGGCAAACAAAACATCTCTAAAATACTAAACTAAGAATGAACAGTGGAAAAAAAAATCTCAGTGCATTTTATAGGCCAAAACTGGACTTTCCTAAGAGCGTATTACAAAAAAGTAAGTTTAAAAAGACTCTTTAATAAGGCTACTCAGAGCAATTTTTTTATTATTATTTTACAACTAGTAATAATAAAGCTAGCATCACATTTGAATTCTAGCAATTGCGATATGTAACAAAAAAAGCAAGTGTCATTTCTCTAATATGATTCTTCTAAGTCTGCAACAGAAATATCTACATAGAAACAACTGTATGGATCTGTTACAGCTGGCAACAAAGGAGGAAAAAGCTATTAACACCATACATCTAGAAGTATAAAGGAACACATGCACCTGAGAGACTGACAGCTGGGCAACTGTAATGTGGATGTTGGCAGCAAAAACTGGAATGAAATGTGTAGGGCAAGTGATGCTCATTTTCTTATCGCACTACTTATATAAACACTTTACAACTCAAAGCATTTTGCCAATTACCCAGAGGAATCGTTTCAACTGCAAGTGAAACTGTGGTGCTATTTCTAGAATGGAATTTAGAAACATGTTAACATCACACAGGAAAAAAAGAAAAAAAAAGTCAAACTGCTTTAAACCGGAAGAGTACCATAGGTGTTTTCAAGCAGCCTGCAAGAGCTGTGGAAATCTTACTGCCTAGAAAAGTACCAAGGATTTCTCTTCCACAGCTCATCTGAAATACTAGCACATCATCTATGAAACCATACAGCTCTTTGGAGAACAGCACGCATAAATCCAGATATTAAAAAAATCAGGTTTTTGGAGAATTCTCAGCCAGGCACCAATAAAAACTGACATACTTTTCAACTTTCAAGTAACAGTCATCACTTTCTTGATTCAGGAATACCTCTCTCAAGAGAACTGTAAATACATAAGTTAAAGACAACCATAATGGTTTAATAGTCCCGTATTTCTTCCACTTTGTCACAGGACTGAAACTGCTCTAAGGCAGATACAAGAATGAAGACCAGTCTCCTTAACCTTTGCAGTCTTGAAAAAAAATTACATTTTCTTTTTGGAAGTTGCACCATAAACTATAGATTACAACAACATAAAACAGAAGAGCCACTTCAGCAAACTTTCTCAATGTAGCCCAAGGAACACAACAATTCTTGCTTGAAGACTTAATTCAAAGATAGCACCTGACTGATACAAATATTTTTATGCCCATGTGCTCTTATAGTGCAGATTTGATAGCAATCTTTAAGTTTCATTTATATAATAGCTAAATCTGAACTTAGAGTTACTTTATCAGAAGCAAAGCAATTCAGCTATTCTGTCTCACTCCCCCACTAAACAAGGATACAAGATGGCCCATAAAGTTTTTTTAAAAGCCTTAAGCAATTTCTAAATAAAAACCACATTTATAGATTACAAAAACATTAACTATTTTTTTTTTTTTTTTGTTCAAGTCAAATTTCCTCAATTACTGTATTGAAGAGCTTCACAGATTACTAAAGAGCTTCAAATCAAAGACAGCCACCTTACTGTCTGCGGAAGAGTTCAAGAGTATTTCTTCATACCGTATCACAACTTGCATATCTCTGCAAGAACCACACCGCATCAGCATTCACCCGACAGTCATGAGCTCTAGCTGCCAAAAGTAAGAATGGGCAGATAGAAAAATAACCAAAAACTGTGATAGTCATAACGTGATATTATTGGCAAAACAAAGTTTGCGATGATTTGGTGGAGACATGAACCTTCTCCTAAAGGAAAAGGCTTAAGAGCCTAATTCTGTTACATAATACAATTTTACAGTACCCGAGTTACCACTTCTTACAAGATTTCCAAAGTTTGTGTATGTATAGGAGTTTTAAGTTTTGATGAGTAATGTTAACTACTTTGCCCTCCCCTGTGCTTCTTAAGTGGGCTGCATACAAGTTAAATAGGAGTTGTTTTTTCCTTTACTACTGTGTTCATTTAAAAGTTTAAGATGCAATGAATTTAGGGGTTTGTATTTTTCTAAATTTTGGTCTATACACAAGTCTACTCTGCCAGTTACCAACTTGGCTACGGCTTTAATTTATTTTTTTCAACAGTTAGCCAAGAGATATGCCACCAAAAGCATAATCTAGCCCCACTCCACTGCAACCCAAACTCAGGAGGCTGAGGGGAAGTGAGAGAACCTGGGGAAGAAGAGACAAGATCTTCAGGTGCTCCACTACAAGAAAAGATCAGCCTCTCTATAACACTTTATGTTATCCTAAAATATTACAAAATACTACAGAAATAGATCTGCTGACTTATTTAGGACACCGTGACCTACTTTAAAAGGAGAAAACCCCAAGTATTCCCATTGACACTGCTTAGGTTTGGGGTTTTTTTTTGTGTTTCTTTTTTTGCTCTTCAAGAAAAATATGACTATACTACTCAGCAGTTAGTAGCCAGACAAAACCCAAGACTCTTAAATACTAGTTCACACACTGCATGCGTAACATCTTCCTGTAAATACCCATATTGTGCTATTATAGTTTTTCTTGCTGAGGAAACTTGGCAACAAGGGCATTTCAAGAATTAATCTGAATAGAGTGCACAAACTGATACTCCTCCACGATCCCCGATACAACTACAGCAACTCTCAAAAACATGTTCTTGGTGAAGCTTTTTCTTGAGCAATTACAAGTAATACCAGATGGTGTAGCATTTTGAATGACACACACATGTAGCGACCAAGGTGCAACCAGCAGAGTTTTGCATTAAATCCAAGCTATGTTTTCCTTCTTAAAACTGTCTTTAGTACTTAAATTGGAAGGTACTTGCACTGTATCTTTGAAAATACATTGTGTGATTTTTCCAGAGATTACAGTATTTAAACTAGTATCTTAAATGCAAGCAGGTAATACAAGTAAGTTTTGTGTACAAGTGAAAAAAAATAAGAAGTGCCACGCAAAGGCTTGCAGATGTTTGAAAAGCAGCGCCTGGGTACGCTCAATGAAGACTGGAGAACGTTCATTGGGATTTTTTTTTAACCCCTTACAGAGATATCTGTGGTACCGTATTTCACATCTTTTTTTCCCCACCCCACCAAAGCATTCCACTATTTCAGATACCAAGTCAGAACAGCAAGCTTTTAGTTTGTCTTAGACTGAAGTCTGAGAAAGTGAATTACACCAAAACACAGAACTCATCTGGCACAGAAGGGGACCTTCAGGAGACTGACAGCTCTAAACAGGTTTGTATCAAAAAATATTCAAAGGAATTTGATACTCAAAAGGCAACCTCAGTTTATCCTGTTCTCAAGAGTAAGTTTCCATTTTCTTATTTTGTGAGGGTAACTTATAGGAATAGGAATTTCCAAGTTTCCATTTTCTTATTTTGTGAGGGTAACTTATAGGAGATGACATTATTTTAAGGATATTTTCAAACAATACACTACCTCTTTTAAGCTTCAAAAGCTTTCAAACTATTGAGCAAGCTGTCACCACTTTCTGGCTTCCTGTTATGTTGCCATTTCTGGACTCAAAGGTTACCTCATTAAGTTGTTCTACCACAGGCAGAACACAAGACAAGATAAAATAAGGTAACTTTTAAAAGGTATCTTTAAAAAAGAAATTGTCAGTTACCCAGTTTTAAGGCTTTTAATTTCAACAGAGTAGCCGCAATATTCACTTACTGTAGCTGGATTCCACCCGTTTAGATCAATAACAAATGAGGTATATATTTGGTCAGTTTTAACTATTCGATCCACGCCAAAAGCTCTCACGCAAGTCATCTGTATTAACAGACGAGTGCCACAGCGTCAGAGCGCCAAACTATCCTCAAACAGTATAACTCAGTACGCTTCTTCTGAGAGCTTGAACTGCAGACTCTCCTTAGCACCACCAACTTGAACGAGTCCTGCAAAACTACCAGCATGCTCTGTTGACTTTGAAGAAACCAGCATAAAGCTTCATGTCTTCTTTCCTCTCCCTAATGGAAACACACACACTTACTTCACTTTTAATACGTGGTGCAGTACACCCATTCACCATCTACGAGGTTTGAAGCATTCAGTGCACTTTTGAGCAGTCAAACAGTAACTTCAATTGCTATCCAGTTACTAAAATCTGAAGCAAAGCAACACCACTGATACTTTTGTAGATATCAAGGGTAGCTTTCTGCATCTTTTGGTATACAGAAAGGAGTTTTAACATATTAAATTTAAAAATATCAGCGGCAACATACTCTCATTCTGGAGAGATATATTGGTCCACCTTTGCCCTTCCCTTTACCTCGCTTCAAGTCTTTTTACCTCGTTTCAAGAGCCATAAAACAGAAAGCTATGATATTTTGGGAAACGTTAGAAATACTTAAACAGCTGCACTCCACCAGATGCACAGAGGAGCGCTTAAAAATTTAACTTCTCACTCACAACAGCAAAACCACGCCACTTAACCCACCTTTTCCCTAGGTGCCAGATTAATAAGCAGTGCTGTATCCAGAGCACATAAACGAAGCAGCTCTCATAGGGAAGAGTTCACAAGGTTGGAATAGTTTTGTTTCCCGGGCGCGACAGGGTGTTACAAAGCTCACTCCCTCCAGGTGTAAGTAACTTTTGAGGAGCAAACCAGTCAGGTTCACCCAGCTTTACGCGACAACCCCCCTCCCAGGTGCAAGCGGCCGCGCTGGCTCTCACCTCCCCTCCGCCCCCCACCGCCCGCAGCAGGAGGGAAGAGGCCGCACCGGCTGCCCCGGGGCTCGAAGCGGCTGCCCGGCGGGCG
>NW_008794951.1:656219-670084 GCF_000699145.1 Aptenodytes forsteri
TGGGACGAGTTTTGGCACGGAGCCTCGGGCAGCGACATCGGTGTCCGCAGGGTTGCAGAGGCGTGGAAGGACCTCCCAGCGTTGCTGCGCGCTGTGGGGAAACTCCCTCTCTTGCAGGTTGCTGAGGAAGAATAAAAGCTCCTCGGAAAACTTTGCTCTTGCAGACTTCATTTGCAGAAGCAACATCCGTATAAAAGAAAGAGCCCGACCTGCCCGGCTGAGCCTGTTGGGTCTCCTCCTTGGGAAACGGAACCCTTCTTGGGCTGGGTTGCGTGCCCGCTCCTCCGTGAGTGAGGCTGCTGAAGAGCTTCAGGAGAAACTCCTCCGGCGGGGAACGGATCGCATCGGGAGGGCGGCTGAAAACCTGTTAAACCGCAGCGGCGGTGGCTGCCTGGCATTGAGCTGGTTTGGAGGAGATGGGTCTTGTCGTTTAAAATTACACCAAAGAACCGGGCGGGACAGGAACCGGGTGATGGGTCCAGCCAAAAATGGGGGGGAGGACCGGTGGTTCACTGCACGTGTGTGTTCACTTGTTTGCCATTTTCCAGAGAGCAGACAGGAGCAGGGGCGCAGCTTTTGCCAGGTGTGACAGCGGTTTCTCCGACACGGACACTGGCCGGTTGCAGCTGGACCATTACCAGGAAAACGTTTCAGAACTGCCGTCAGTCGCGTTAATGGTACCGCGCAGGCAGGGTTAAACAAACGGCCTAGAAGTGATGGGCTCTGCAACTCCCCTGGTCCTCCTAGCCTGGCTGTCTTCGTACCAGCTTATTACTTGGCAAAAAATACAAAAGAGGTTTTGTAGTGGGTTGACCTTGGCTGGACACCAGGTGCCCACCAAGCCGCTCCATCACTCCCCCTCCTCAGCAGAACGTGTGTGTGGGGGGGTGTGTGGTGGAAATAAGATGGAAAAGAACCCATGGGTCAAGATAAAGGCAGTTTAATAAAGCAAAAGCAAAGGCCGTGCACGGAAGCAAAGGAAAACAAGGAAAAAAATGCAGCATCACTACTACTCAATCAGAACGCTCGGTTTTCCCATGCCATTTCATGGAAGAGTATTTTTTTAACTTAACTTCTGCATTTGTAGTACTTTAATATAAGTGTGAACACTCATACGAATAGAAGATCGGCGAATACAGCAATAGTTATTTTAGGTTACAACTTTGAAGTAAAAACACAAGTAAGGAGAGTAATAAGGAGGCAGTTGAATACGAGTGTTATAAACAAAAATCTAGCAGCTTCTGACAGTCAACTCATATTTCAGGGTGCTGATTAAAGCTTTATTGCTTACATTATCCCTAAAGTGAGATGCTCCATAAATGTGTGTGCTAGACTGCCAAACACCCAACCGTCTGTTGTTGCATTACACGTATTTAAAGCAATAAAGCAGGAAACGTTTGCATCCACAGTACTGTATATTCCACTAATACATAAAAATTTCTTGTCTTTTCATAATATTTGTACAACACAAAGGGCATTTATTAACTAGGTGACCACAGGGAATGAGGACTACTGAAATCCCTTCTTACCAACACTTACAACTTACACTACATACTTAAGCCATCTTTATACCCAACGTACAGATTTATACATTCTCATTAACTACTGTCCCCTGTCCTTTAACAGATAGATCTTATTCTCCCATTCCATGGGTTTCCTCCACTCCTCCAAATGTTTGTAAGAACAGGCTATGACTTGGGCCCCATCTGTCAAGATGGGTGCTCAGGACAGGAGAAGCAGCGTGTTCAATTGTTGGGCACCAACACCGGCTTGGTTTGGATCATCGTTGCACTCGCCCAGTTCCTTGCAAAACTCGCTCTTCGTTGGTTCAGGTCGTTCCTGCTACATAACTTCTTACAACGTACAACTCACATCACAGATTATTTTTCCCCCAAGGTTGAATCTCCTTGAGGCACACACCGGGTCTCCCCATCCTTCCACATTACCCACCAAGTACACCCAGGTCCTTGAGCAAAAAAAATCCCACGAATGGGTTTGCCTTTTCCCAAGGGAGGAGCAATCCACACCGCCTTCCCCAGCCACTTCCCTACGTGCACTACAGGGACCTTACCTCCTCCCACAGTATGTAGGGGTTTTGTTTGGGCAGGACCAGGACAGTTAGCAGATCCTCTGGTGTTAACCAGCCAAGTGGCTTCTGATAAATTTATATCCCAGTGCTTCCATGCCCCATTGCCCAACGCTCTCAACATGGTCTTTAACAGTCCTTTATATCTCTCAGTCTTTCCAGAGGCTTGTGGGTGACAGGCGATGTGATACACCCACTCAATGTCATGGTTCTTAGCCCAGGAGTTTATGAGGTTATTTCAGAAATGAGTCCCATTGTCTGATTCAACTCTTTCTGGGGCACAAAAAATTTGTACCACAAAATTTGCCTTTCAAGGCCTAAGATGGTGTTTCGGGCAGTGGCATGGTTTACAAGGTATGTTTCTAGCTAACCGGTAGTTGCTTCCACCATGGTGAGTATGTAGCGCTTGCCTTGGCATGTTCATGGCAATGGTCTAATATAGTCAATTTGCCAGGCCTCACCATATAGAAAACCCAGCCACCGCCCTCTATTCCAGGGAGACTACCCGTGTGGCTCGCTTGATTGCAGCACATGTTTCACATTCATGAGTGACCTGTGTGACGGCCTCCATGGTCAGGTCCACCCCTCGATCACGAGCCCATCTGTATGTTGTATCTCTCCATAGATGTCCCAATGTTTTGTGGGCCCATTGAGCTACAGATAGCTCACCCTTACGCTCCCAGTCCAGATCTACCTGAGCTACTTCAATTTTGACAGCCTTGTCTACCTGCTCATTGTTTCCACGTTCTTCAGTGGCACAGCTTTTGGGCATGTGAGCATCTACATGATGTACCTTTAGAGTGATGTTTTCTACCCGGGCAGCGCTGTCCTGCCACAGTGCAGCAGCCCAGGTGGGTTTGCCCCTGCGCTACTAGTTGGTCTTCTTCCACTGCTGTAGCTGCCCCCATAGAGCATTAGCCACCATCCAAGAGTCAGTATCGAGACAGAGTACTGGCCACTTTTCTTGTTCAGCAATCTCTAGGGCTGGTTGGATGGCTTTCACTTCCGCAAACTGACTTGACTCACATTCTCCTTCAGTGGCTTCAGTGACTTGTCGTGTGGGACTCCACACCACAGCTTTCCATTTCTGATAGTTTCCTACAACATGACAGGATCCATCAGTAAATAAAGCATAACACCTTTCATCTTCAGATAATTCATTATATGGTGGTGCCTCTTGGGCACGAGCCACCTCCTCAGGCAATGCTCCAAAATCTCTGCCTTCTGGCCAGTCCATGATCTCTTCCAGGATTCTTGGGCAGTTGGGTTCCCCCAGTCGAGCTCATTCCCAAGCTCAGCAAAATAAAGAGATAAGTGGCGCAGCCAACAAACTGTGTGACCCACGCAGAAGCTTGCCGCTTAATAACTCCTGTAACTATAGCACGCTTAATACAAAACTGCTGTTGTCTCAGGCTTCACATTGGGCGCCAAAAAGGACTGTGGTGGGTTGACCTTGGGTGGATGCCAGGTGCCCACCAAGCTGCTCTATCACTCCCCTCCTCAGTGGGGCAGTGGGGGGGGGGAGAAAATAAGATGGAAAAGAACTTGTGGGTCAAGATAAAGGCAGGTTAGTAAAGCAAAAGCAAAGGCCGTGCGTGGAAGCAAAAGAAAACAAAAGATTATTCTCTACTTCCCATCAGCAGGCGATGTCCAGCCACTTCCCGGGAAGTAGGGCTTCAGTACACGTAGCGGTTGCTCTGGAAGACAAATGTGGTAATAATGAATGCACCCCCCACTGCCTTTCTCTTAGCTTTTATTGCTGAGCATGACATCATATGGTGTGGAATATCCCTTTGGTCAGTTGGGGTCAGCTGTCCTGGCTGTGCCCCTCCCAAGATCTTGCCCACCCCAGGCTACTGGCCTTTGGGGCTGAGGGGGGATGTTGGAGAGACAGCCTTGATGCTGTGGAGCGCTGCTCAGCAGTAGCCAAAACACTGGTGTGTTATCAACACCTTTCTAGCTACCAATACAAAGCACAGCACTATGAGGGCTGCTATGGGGAAAATTAACTCCATCCCAGCCAGACCCAATATAAGTTGAAACAGAACAACAAAGGCGAGCAGGGACGGTTCCCAAGCGGAGCTGTCTATCTTTCGATACCATTGCAAAGCACGATGGCACCGTACAAATATTAGCGCTTCTATGATCCGGGGTGAGTAATGTTGTGAATGAAGGATTTCTGCAACCCTAAGGGCATAAATGCATTAAAACATGGTCACAGCTATTAAAGTATTGAACATTTCCTGTGCTGGAAAAAGTTACAAACTCTTTAGCCCAACTGGCAGCAGGCAATTTCGAGCTGCCTTATTTTTGCCTTAAGACTTGTAGTTTCTGGAAAAAAAATTATCTTGAATCTTCAAAGCCTGAGGAAACATCAAAACAGTAAGAAAAGAAGAGATGGAAAGATTAAATACGCATTATTAATGTCTACAACTGTTAGGGCTTGTCTAAACAGGGAAGCTATTTTGCAATAAGTGAGGGTGTGAGCTGAAGCACAGCAGCTATTTTGTGCTACCTCCACCCCCAGCAGAGACTTTCTTGTTTTATTCTGTTTCAGAAAGCCTCAATTTTGCATAAAAGTGCCTGACTTGAGTGTTTCCCATTGCTATGGCTCTGTCTTTGCTCAATGTGGTAGTCAGGCCCAAATACGAGTTCAAATGTCCCTCTTCAGTCAGCGCATTGACTTGCTCCAGGTTCAAGCCGTCCTGTGCGCGGCAGCACCAACATCTGCCCAGGCTAGCGCAACAAACTGAGCACAGCCTGTAAAGCCTGAAAGCCAAATGGTAGGAAATGCAAGTCAGTTTTTTATTGGCGTTCAGGCCATCTCAGCGGAGTGCTCTATAGGTGTGCCGCCTTTTGGTTTAATTCATTAATTAAAGACAGCGCCTGTGTAATTTCTATTCCAGACAACAAATTACGCTGGGATGGGATACTCAAAAGAATTATTCCAAATCACAAAACGTACCATAGGTGCATTTGCCATGGTCATAGAAGCATAGGAAAATGTATTTTGGGACGGACCGCTGGAGATCATGTGGTACAGCTGGACCTCAAAGCAGGGCTAGCCTAGGGTGGATCGGGTCTCTCGGGTCCCCGTTCAGAACAGCACTGGAGATGTCCAAGGAAGGAGATTCCCCAACCTCTCTGGACATCCTCTATGTTCATAGCCGTTGTCAATCTGGTATTGTTCACATTTTTCAAGACTTATGCAGATATGAGACTAGTGAGACATCTGATGTCTTATGAATCTGTTAGTGAAGGGAAAGGAATTCTTGTCAGTACAGAGAGGAGGAAATCAGTGGGCCATCATCTACCCACCTTAAGAGACACAGCTACATTTCTGATGCAATGCAGAACTTTATTTTATTGGCAAGAGAGCGCGTCAGAGTGAAATTCTACACCTTTTGAGTCAGATAAGGACAAAGAAGTACAAGCTACCAACCCCTAGGGTGGGGTGGCAAGGTGCATTCATCATCCTAAATTAAAGATGCATTTACAGAGGGTTGTGCCATGACACCATGAAAGATGCACAATTAACTATGCAAATTGTTGCATAGAAATTTAATTGAGAGGTATGTAAATAGCTCCTAGGGAGTGATGGAGCGATACCTTACCCACCTCTCCCTCAGCTCCCCAATGCCAAGCGCGTCATTGGTCCCAAGGAGACAAGGAAGTGTTGATGTTTTTAGGGCTGAGGTTTCTCCCTCCCCTCGCCCCTGCAGCACGGCAGAGTGAGACGAGGTTTTGTGTGTTTCTGCAGGAGCCGTCCGAGCCCGTCTGCTGGTCGCTGCCTCTGTGGTTCTGGCAGACTACAGCCAGAACGACAGCACATCTTACACGAGGTAGCTGGCAGTTCTGGTGTTCACACCGCGTCAGTACCTCTTTGTAATACTCCTTGCCCGTCTCTCTCTCCTTCATCCCTTTCATGTGAAAGCAGTACATTATACAATGTAGTTTAGGTTGCTCCATTAGCAAGTCTTGCTTTTAGCCACTCTTCCTGCACCTATGCACTTTAGTTCGTATTTGTAAGGATGAAAAATTGGACATGATATGTACAATTTACATCTCATTCGTCTTGCTGCGCTGTGTTTACTGTAGGGCGGGCGATGAGGGCTTCAGAAAGGAGACAGGAAACATATTCCAGGCATGGACACGTATAAATAGTGCTGGGGAGGTGGTGGCGGCGGAGGGAATGGGACGTTTCTGGGCTTCTGCCATGACTGAATGACACAGATGGTTTTCCAGGGAAATGAGTATTTTAGTAATGAGTAGTGAACGTGCTTCGGGCTGGCTGCACCTACAGCCCCGGGTATGCAAACAGTTTAGCAGCAGGTTTGTCAATAAATACCATCTGCTCAACAGCACTGAAGCCAAAATATTGCAGAACCTACCTTACCGGTGGCTGTTGTTTTGCTAGATAGAGGTGAGACAAAAATCACTACTAAATTTTTTTTTTTATGAATACTGTGGTTGATACTACTCAGCGCTTGTCAGGCCACACCTGGAATACTGTGTGCAGTTTTGGTCCCCGCTATGCAAAAAAGATGTGGACAGGTTGGAGAGGGTCCAGAGAAGGGCCACAAAGATGATCAAAGGACTGGGAAGCCTGCCATATGAGGAAAGGCTGAGAGAACTGGGTTTGCTCAGCCTTGAGAAAAGGTGGCTTAGGGGAGACCTCATCACCATGTTCCAGTATTTAAAGGGTGGCTACACGGAAGGTGGAGACTCCCTTTTTACAAGGAGTCACATGGAAAAGACGGGGGGTAATGGGTACAAGTTACTCCTGGGGAGATTCCGAGTGGACACAAGAGGAAAATTTTTCACAGTGAGAACAATCAGCCATTGGAATAATCTCCCCGGGGAAGTGGTGGATTCCCCAACGTTGGACACTTTTAAGATCTGGCTGGACAGGGTGCTGGGACATCTTGTCTAGACCGTGCTTTTGCTAAAACAGGTTGGACCAGACGATCCTTGAGGCCCCTTCCAACCTGGTATCCTGTGATTCTATGATTCTATGATTGTTATCTAAAAATTATAAAACTCTAAACTTAATCAGACTTGTTCAATCCCAGCTTAAACCTGAGAGAATTAAACTGTTGCCATTAGCTTTTTTCCTGGTGGACAGTAAGGCGTCTCCACGGAAGGGTGAGCTGTAAGCGAAGCTGGTTCTCGCACAGTTTGGGGCGCTGAAGTGTCTGCGAAACGCCTCGCTTCCACGGCTGCCCGCAGGGGAAGGAAACGCAACTCTGAGCAGCGGCGGCGGCGGCAGAGCCGGGTTTCCTGGGTGCTGCGACAGGGGCTCGAGGCTGATTTCCTTCCCCGGCGCTCCAGTCCCCAACAAGAGGTGATCCCCTCCCCCGGCCTTTCTCCCTGCAGGGGCACCGAGAACTCCTTTCTGCCTGGCTCCCTCTTTTCCATGACTTTTGCCAAAGCAGAGCGTCTTTGGGGATCTTTACTGCTGTCAGATGTGGTTGAAATTGGCTACCAGATGCGAAGGTTTCTGGGAGAGAAATGAGACATGAGCATCACCTGAAAAGCCTAAAACCAGAATGAGTTTCAACGCTAATTCTTACCTCAGCGGAGCCGTGAGAGAAAAAACCAAACCACACACTGTTGTCCAGCTTGGATTTATGGGTACCGTATTCTGCCAGTCTCTTTTAAAGATCTTCATTTCCCTCTGTCTGTGTTGTAAAATGTGGATAAGAAGTATAGCCCCAGAACTGTGACTCTCTACGGCTAAATTCATCCAAACCTTGCATAACTGCAAAATATGAAAAGATCAGACCATGAGTCTGTTGTTGGAGATTGCCTGGCTGAAACTCAGACTCGGCGTTATGTCTGAGTCGGGTTTTTAGTGCAGGATCAGAGAGAATTCCAGGGAGAGACAGGCCTGAATAAGCAGCTCTTTAAAAGAGTAATTTAAGAGAAAACTGTAGTGTAAAAATAATGAAACAAGGAAAAAAAGTGAAGACGCAAAGGAAGATGAGTGCCGAGGACTGGAGTTCATGGCTCACGTTCTGTGTGGAAGGACAGAAGTGATGTACAGAGGGGAATCATGAAAGAGATGGGGGGAAAAGAAAAGTTTGCTTTTTTTAACGGAGCTTACTTATTTTTGGGTGAATCTGGAACAGATCCACTTACCTTTAGGTTTCATTGACATCAGTAACGTCTCTGAAATGTACAGGGTGGCAAACAAATCTGGCCTGAAAATGGTGAGAGAGAAATCGGTTGGAGGAAATTTAGTCTTAGAAAAAATTGCATCTGCAGCTGCCTGCCCGTGTATTGTGCTTAACACAAAAAATGGACCGTTTGTTTTTCCGAGAAGTTTTATGACTGATATTATGCATCATAAGGAACAAGTAAGACATAAAAAAGGCTGCAGTAAAAATATTTAATGAACTTTATCTGCACTTTCTTACTACATTTTCTCCATGTAGTCTAATGTCTGGTATGGTTTCTGGAATAAAGGAGCAGGGATTTCTGCTTCCAGAAATCAGGCCAATGCTCAGAAAGCTAAAACTTGCCTCCATTGAAAAGCTTGGTACCAGAAGACACTGCACGGCTGGAGAGGCAATGCCAAGAGGAGCTCGCAGCTCTTCCAGAACGGTAACTGTGCTGCCCCAGCCCGCTCCTGCACCCGGGAACAGCCCCGGCTCCCGGGGGAGATTCAGCTCTGCGCAGGGGTGCAGTGCAAGGGCCTGTGAACGCCATAAGCCCTGCTAGACTCATCCTGTATTGATCCCAGATAAAGCCCTTTCCTCCAGGACGATCAGGACGATCAGGATGCCTTGTGATCAGGTTTGCTTCAGGGCTGGTTTTGGAGCCCACAAGATGCACAAAATCGGGGACAATCTCTGGGGCCTTTAAGCCCCTTTTCCAAGTGCCCTGCAGACGTGAAATTTGTGCTCAACAGTGTATGACTGGTAAAACTTGCTGTTGGTTTTCTCATCTCCTGTCACAGGAGGGTAAGTCATGCCTCCATGTCCCTTCCTGCCATCCAGCTCCTGTTGAGGAGCGGTGGCCTGGGGCAGGGCTCGGCGCCGGGAGCCCTCTGCCTCTCAGCCGTCTCCAACTTCTGCCTCTCAAACTGCTGGTGAAGTTTGAACTTTTAAATTGCTGACTTTGTCTAGAGAAGGGAGAAAAGAAAGAGGAAAAGAAAGAAGGGGAAGGAAAAAACAATCTGGAGTTGCACTGTGCCAGAGTTGCAAAAGTGCTGGGAGGCAGAAAGGCAGGAGCCCCACAGCTCCCGCTGCGAGCAGCTGGCTGCCGCTCCTGCCCTTAGACTAATTGTATTCCCTGCAGGTGTATTGCTGTCAATAATGACATATTTGAGAAGATTTCTGTATTATTTCTGAAATACTTGCCTGTAAAAGAGTTTCTGTTTGGTGAAGAAGCTGTTTTGATTCTTACTGCTGAGCATTTAACCAAGGTTAATGCAAGTCCCCTTTCTTTGACTTCTCTCCTTAACGTTACAATTAAATATTTTTTAAAAGTTAAAGCAAAATAAATACTACAAGATGATGCAATCAGTGTAATAGAATTCCCTTAACCTATTCGGGTTTGGTCTGTTACATTATGAATTTAATAAGGGCTCATAGGCTCTGAAAAGCAGGAGCTGACTGAGGAATCTCATGCAAATTCAAGATCTGACGTTTAGGCTTGGAAGATTAGTCTTGGTTTAAGGGGGTGGGCAGAGCTCTGTTTTGGCTTTGGAACTGTCCCAGGACAAGCCTTGTTTGTTTGCCAGAACCCTGTATGTGTGTGCGCGCACGTGCGTACGTACATCTGAGCAGTTTTGATACGGACAGTCACTGCTGGCGTTAGCAGACACCTAATGAAACGTAGTTGTCATCTGAGAAAATGGCATGGCTAGCCCTGCTCCAAACGTTTCCGAGGGTTTGGGTTGACAGCTGACCAATGTATTAATCCATTCTGTTTCCATCACCTTGGCACCCATTTCAGGGGGCCTCTTTGCAAGAGGCTTTTTGGGGCACCTCTTGGGCGCAAGGATGGCAGGCAGGTGCCGATGCTGCAGCTGTACGCCTGGGGCTGATTTGGCGATGCTGGCCATAACCAGTGATGTTCTGGAAACCTTTCCAAGCAGGAGAGCAGAGCCTGGTTTGTCATGGGCTGTGAATGACTCCTGGCCACCCGCAGCAAGTTGGGCACAGCCGGTTTGAAAAAGTCCAAATTTCAGAGCAGAGCAACTCACGTTGCTCCCCCAGAGCAGGAGAGAAAGGGGCAGAAATGCAATTTGTGCCTTAAAGCAATCTGTAGATGGAAGATTTTTATTTTGGCCAGCGATGTCAGCATTTTGGGTGCCTGTTTGCTTTCTGGCTGTGCTCAGAGGTAAGATTTGAAGCTTGGAGGACCCTTGGTCAGGACCGGGAGAGCCGTTCCCTGCTCTAACACTGATCATTTTAACCACAGACTCAATAACCCTGGAGAAGCAAGAAAGCTAAAATCATCAGCCTAATAAAATTATACAAATTGTGGACTGAAGAGGATCCGCAATGTTTGCGTCCCTGCCAAGGAAGAGGAGCATACCTGGGTTTTGGAAGAAGGATTTGGGGTGGGGGCCCAGACTGGGCTGTGGGGCTGCACCATGGCACATGGGGGGAAGCAGCCAGCAGCACAGCCTCCAAAAACATATAACAATGCCAATGAAAAACAAACAATCTTGTATTAAAATCAGCTTAAAGCAGTCCTGGAAATTACAGCCCAGTGGGCATTAGTTTCATACCAAATAAATGAATGGGAACAAAAAGTGATGATAAACATGAGCCATTTGGCTAAGCTTGAATTAATAGGGACAAAGCCGCAGAAGTCTATAAAGGAAAATCTTCCATCTCAAAACATACACAATTCCTTGAGTGTGTCAGTGAAACAAAAGGTAAGGGCAAACCAGCACATACCTTTTAGCTAGACTTGCAAAAAAAAAAACCAAGAAAAAGACATGGACAAATGAGCTAAGGCACTTGTGAAATGCCCTCAAGGCATCTCGCTGTATTATTAGGTGCTCACAAACCTCTGAAAAGCTGATCCTGAAAGGGAGAAATGGAAGTAGATGCAAACAGTAGAGAGTTACAAGTGTTTTGAAACTGAAATGCTTATTTGATTCACCTGTCACTGCTGATGGAACAAGCACTAAGTCAATGCCATCGAAACACAGTGGGTTCAAAATAATCCAGGAGATGGAATTTTTTATACAAGACTAATTTTTTTATACAAGCTAAAATGAACCCAATCAAGATACTGGCAACACTAAGAATTTAACCAAAACTGGAGTGTTCACGGAGGCAGCTGAGAACACCTAGAGACAGATGAGGGGCTGGTCATGGTGCGCGAAGGAGCCCAAGCTGGTGCCGCAGCGGGTGCTGCAAGATGGGATGGGATGGGATGGGGTGGGATGGCTCCCACCGTACACAGCCTGCCTTTTCCTCTTGTCCTTTCGTCTGTTTTTATGGAAAAATGCTGGATCTGACAAGCAGCCCCATGTGCCACAGAACTAATAAATAATCTAGTAAATAACTCTCTGTGGGTTTGTGCCTGGAGACTGACAGGCTGAGTTCTCCAAGGCTGCAGCACAACTCTGTTGCTTATAAGACATCAGAGAAGCCACACATTGCGAATGTCCTAGCCATGGGAAAAGCTTTAATGGGAGTTCACACGTCATTAAACACCAGCGAATCCACGTGAGAGAGAAACCTTAACTAAAGAGTGGATTTTCCGGTGTCTAACAAGGCACAGGCTCCCATTAAGGTTTTTCCCAGGGTTTAATTCATCCTGTTGCCTGTCTCTCTTTTCTCAGCCCGATTACCTGTTCTCACAAAATTTGCAAGACCTTAACGGTTTCCAGACATTCAGTCCCCCATAAAATTGAGAGTAAGTTGGGCAGCGGGTTCAAGAATTACTGGGGAGGGGACGGACGGAGTGTGACCTTACAGGAAAACAAGTTGAAGATCAGATCCCATCAGCCTGGCAGGGACGGGAGAAGCTGCCGTGCCTACCGTGCGGATGACAGAGCCGTGCACGGTATTTTTAGAAAGTTGGCCAAGCAGACAGTGCCACGTTCTTTTCTGGGCTCTTGCCTTCTTTTTACACAAGCCGTTGTCATCCCAGAGGTCAGAAGGGGCGTACAAAATATCAGCAGTAAAATAACTGGTTTCACTAACTAGCATCGCTACGGAGGTGATGTTTTGCTATCCACTCCACTGCCTGGGAGGAAAAAAATGGCAAACAACCTGCACAAACTCCTCCGGGGGTTTTTTGGGGGTCCCTGTTGCAGGGGGGGGGAGCAGAGGCTGCTCCCTGGAGTGTGTGGCCGCGCAGACCAGAGGGGTATTGCCGCTCGTCTGTGTGCTGGAGACGAGATGAGGTCACTGGAAAGCGTGTGCTGTCAGCCTCGGGAGCGTCACCTGGCCAGGCGATAACGGCGTCGGGCTCAGGAGGCCAGGTCCTGCTTTTGATTGCACTGGAGAAAAGCCAAGGAGAACAACAACAAATGAACTAGACAGCAGATGATGGCAAGGCTTCAGGGCCAGCTCAGAGGAGGGAGGAGCTGTTTACTCCTCTGTAAGTGCTTTTAAGAGGTTACAGAGCAATACTTCTTCCATCACAACTGTTCTTTTCTACCAGACAGTAACGTTTTAGGGCACAGGTACGCCGGACACAGGGCAGTGCCCCGTGCTCCGTAGGCAGCCAGTACAAGGTTGCTCTGGCTGCTGAAAGCCCCGTGGCTGATTTTTACGCACATTTCCAAAGTGTGAAACAAGTACATGTTAACAGCACGAGCGCATGCGCACGTCTCGCTCTCAGCAAACATGGTTTCGTTTTACCTTTCATTGTGATAAGTTAAAACTAAAGCTTTCATTAGCTGTTCATGATGTTATTACTTTACCTCTTAACTATGGCCAGTTATGGATTGGCTCTTGCATTACAATCAGTTGCTTTGGCTCCTGTTTTATTTTGAAGCATTACAGTTGTGCAGGCTGAAGGAGTGTGCAGGCAACGTCAGAGACATTTGTGTGCTGAAAAGCTGCTTGCTATTTTCTCCAACTACACCATCGTGCCTACTAAACACGATCGCCTCTTACTGTAGGTCTCACCATCCCTAGCCCTTAAATGTCACACCACAGTTGCAGTCCTGTTTTTGCAAGAATTCCCCTTCTGTCTATAAAATTAATCAGTGAAAATGGAAAGTGAGTACTGGCAACCCCTAATGCATCCCCACTTCTGACAGTGTTTTTATGCAAGTATGTGATCTAATATGCAAGCGCACATACTTTCTTATTGACGGATGAAGTTTCTGTTCCTCAGAACAGCCCCCACAGCGGTGGGGTCGGTATTAGAGGGCGATGCACTCGTAGGCACTGAAGGAAACTGGGCTCTGCAGTGCTGTGCAAGGGGGGGTCCTCGTCTGCAGGTATCCCTGTGGCCAGCAGAAGATGCACCAGAGAAGGTGATGGAAAACTCCAGCTGATTTGGCCCAGACGACAGAGTCTTGTGGTCCCTGAGTCCTCTCTTTCACCCCTGGGAAAGCCACAGTGTCCCCGCGTGGGGGGAGTAGCAAAACCCCACTGGAAAGCAGCTGGTGCAGGCACAGCTACGTGTGAATCAAAGCTCATGAGCTCACGAAGGAAACACCATCGCTTTCTCTTCCGGATGGCGGCTGAGAATGCTGCAGGAGGGCTGCAGAGGCTGCCGGGCAGCAGCCGGGGGTGGGTGCTTATCACGGGCACCATCGGTCGAGCCGTCCTCCGCGGCGGGGCCCGCCCCC
>NW_008794951.1:670100-715780 GCF_000699145.1 Aptenodytes forsteri
GGGCCCCCCCCCGCGGGGGGGGCCCCGCCCGCCGCTGGACCGGGGCGGGTCAAGGGCTGGCGCCCAACAGGCAGCAGGTCACGGGCTGGGAGCGGGGGGCAACGAACCAACATCAGCCCAAGATTAGCTGCAATGGGCGCCGTGTTCCCGGGGCGATGGGTATCACCGTGTCTGGTGCCCGGGAACGCCACCCTCCGCGGGGTGTCTGGGGAACCCTCCAAAGGCCGCAGAAGTCCCTGCGCCACAGTGTGAAAAGAGCTGCATTAACGTGGACAGTTGTCTGCCTGCTTCAGAAGGTAAAAAGTGGTAAAAATAACCAGAATAGGGACTGCAAAGCCTCTTGCATGCAAAACTACTAGGAACGGGAAGCAGAGTCTCGGAGCGGATGGCCGCGGCGCGGCTCAGAGCCCCTCCACCTTAAAGGTGCTGGGTGTTGGCGGGTTCCCACCGCGTGGCTCATGCACACAAGTGCAGAGCAGCCCCGCGCCTGGGCACAGCCAGATACCGCTGGCTGCGTTATCTCCCCAGGACAAGGAGCCCAGAGCACTGGAAGGGAGATATTTGTACCAAGGCGGACCCGTGTTTCCAGCCCATCCAGCGCTCGCACCTCTGTCCTGCTGCATGCCTGAATGCTCGGACGGCAGCACCTGCACTGCTTGTGGTAAGGAGCTGCAGGGCCGGTGCCACCGCTCCCGTCCCAGCGCAGCAGCGACTGCTATGTTGGTACCCATTTCTGGCAAACTAAAACCGACGACCAATATTGCAATAAATCCCATAGGCAACATGTGAGGGGGTATGAGTGAAGTCTGGCCGCTGTCACCTACTGACCTGATTAGGGAACAGAAGCAAAATCATTACAGGTAGCACAACTGCCGACTTCTGTAACCCATAGCTCACCTTAATTTTCCAAAGAAGACAGTGATACGGGTCTACATAAGGGGTATGCAGAGAGCGGGGACAATTCTGCCCTTGGTGACCCACCTGTAGTGCCGGGGATTTCAGCAGGGCTGTAGTCATGCGGCTGGAAGCAGGAGGCTGCGCTGCCAGCTTTGTCTTACTGGACCATTAAACCCCAATGCCAGGAGACACAACGTGGGCTCAGACCTGCAAGATATCGAGAGCATGAGAGAGCACGTTTGCAATAGCAATAAAATAAAAATATCAAAATAGAAAGTTGTTTTCTGTTGCCCCCTGTGCGGCTGAAAACAGAAGTCGCCGCGGCCGGGTGTGTTTTGCAGCATCCCCGTCACAGCACACGCTGCCGGTAGCGCCACCCCCTGCCACAGGGCAGCCCCGCACTGGAGGAGGTGACAGGGAAAACATGCATTTTCCTCTCCCTTTCCCCAGCCTGCCCGTTCTGTCGGCACCGAGAGCTGCTGGCCCGCGCACAGTCTCCCAGGTTTTGGTGCCCACAGGCACAGCAGAACAGGCTCCGGGCAGCGAGGCGGAAACCAAAATAGAAACTCTGGTCTCCCCGTGGGAACGGCGCGGCTCCAGGCCGGCCCCCACACACCTCCGAGTCCCAGCGCGAGAGACAGATGTCTTGTGCTTCTCAAGAATATATACATATACATATATATGTCCTCAAGCTATGTATATATACACTCTATATAGATATAAATAGTTTTTATACAGATATAGGTGTGTGTGTTTTTTAATTCCAGTACATACTATTGCATTGGCAGCCCCTCGGGGTTGGGAGTCTTTTTCAGATGGGTTGTGAAGTGAAGAACAAGCACGTGGGGAAGGCATCTGGCAGCACGAGGCACGGGGCAGCGTCCCGGGGAGGAGGAGGAGGCGAGCCCTACTTGCCGGCCATCCTCGAGCTCTCTCCTGTGTGTCTAACTCGGTGTTACAGAAGAACAATCCACAACAGAAATCCTGGATTACTTTGGTAAATCCAAGAGCTGGGTTGTTTGGTGTTGGCAGAAGCGGACCGGACCTCGTGGACCTCAGCAGTGGTCACTGCAGGGGCTGGGAACTGGCAACCATGGGCAGCGACTTCTTCAGTCAATTTAGCATCAGCCAAAACAGCACTTGGACTGATTTCATTACCAATGAGTTGATGAAAAATGCCCTTTTGTGAAAAGAAATCCAGGTGAATTGCTTTTACTTGAGGGTCTAAGTCCTGGATTTCCCCTCTGTTTTGCACTAGGCTGCACGAGTTACTGCTGGGCTCGTTTCCCTCTGCCGCGGGCACACGCGAAAGTGAGCAGGAGACCGAGAGGAATACAGCTGAACTTCGTCCACTTTCAGTACCATCCTAGACAAAATGTGGTCTGTGGCAACAGCATTTTGTTTACTTTTCTAAAAAATGCCCTCTTCAGCACTGAGGCATAACATCTATTTGGAGACTTCCATGAAGATGACTCCAAACAACAGCTAGAGATTGACCACTTCCCCCTGAAAGGTTTCACAAGTCGAGATGGAAGATCAGCCTTTAAGGAGGCAGCGGCGGCGGTTCCTCTTCTCCGCCTTGACAGCAGCAGAGATTCGTTTCGAGGTTACCTGTGGCCCCAGATCTTGGCACTGGCTCTCCCCTCTGGCTTTGCCTCGTGATAGTTCCTGAGGCTGGTTATTAAAAAAAAAAGCAATCATGGCACAAAGTAGATCCCGTGACAACTGAAAATCTTTATGGGGGCTGTTCACTGGCACCGAGCGCCTTCTTTCACAAAGTAGTTTCCCTTTTTTCCCCCTTCCTGTTTGGGGTGACAGCCGCGGGGCCACGCACAGTGCGAACAGCAGATAAGGAGAGGCGCTAGGCCTTCTGAAGGACAGCTATCTGCGTGCTTTTCAAGCCAAAATAAAAGGTAATGTTTTGGGACGTGGAAGTTGTATTACCCTGAGCTCCCACCCGCTCAGCTACAGATGTCTTTGGACATCTTGTGCACATCCTAAAGCTTCTGCCAACCTCCTACAAAAGTGTGCTTGAACGTGCTGGAGGCTCCTGGGCTGTAATTTCCCTGTGGAAGCAGCAGCTAGGTGTCGGGCACAGCAGGGTAGGGCTTGCTTTTGCCCAGCACCGTCTCACCCTGTGCCTAGTAGCTTTTCTCGCTGGGTTTCCCCCCGCCTGCCCTGACCTTGGCCCTTTGTACTGCGACGGCTGGTGCGGAGGGGAAGCGAGCACCGCCCCGGGAAGCGGCCAGATAGCGGTTTGACGGACAGGTTGCTTAACCCTGGGTCGGAGTTACTCATCCCATCTCATGCTGACCGCTGATCTGCAGCACTGAGAAGCCTTTGCGTCAACGTTTTCCAGGCAGAGGACTCCGCTTGGCTGCGGTGCAAGCGTCAGTGTTATCAGGGAAATCCTATTTTTAAGTCTTTTCTGACCATTCATAATTGCACGGGGGATATTGAGAAAGCAGACCCCAACTGCTGCTAAGATACAGTATTTGTAGGCAAGACTTCCAGCTGAACGTGATTTTTTTCTGCCTCCTCCTGAGGCTGCAGGTTTCCCTCCCCCAGGTACAAGGCAGAGACTCTTCCCTGGGTGCTTAGGAAGGGAGGAGGCGCAAGCAGCTGGGTGTGTTTTCCTCTTGATCCACGCAGCAAAAGGAGCTTGCACAGGACTTTCAAGCTGAAGTGGCAGCTTACATATTTGTCAAACAAAGCCAATGCCCCTGTACCGAGAGCCGGCGGGCCCACAGAGCCGTCCCCACGGCCAGGCACGGGCTCCGTGGCGCCACACGGCCAGACCTGCCGAGCCTTTCCCCGGCAGAAGGACCTCAGGAGTTTCCTTATGCCACGGAGCTCCTTGAACCTGCCGCTTCCCCAGGAAGCGGGATCAAAGGCACCCGTAGGAAAAATAACCCTGATAAACACGAGATGTGATTCAGAGCCGTTTCCTCTCTCTGCTTGTAGGCTCTTTGGATACGGTATCTGCAGGGCTGGGACACACCTGCTTTTCTGCCTGTAAAGGTTATTTTCCTTATCTGTCTTGCAGCGGCTTGGGGACCTGCCAGCACGGGTCGGGCTCTTGCTCTCTGGGACGCTGAAGAGGCCCTGAGGGTGAGCCTGGCTGCGTCCGCCTCCTCCGGAGAAGCACGAGTCAGAGAGCTGAAGAGTGATGCAAAGAGCTGATGAACGATGCTTCGCTGCCTTACCTGGCACGTTTTACTCACTACCGTAGAATAACGCAATACTATACTGTTCTGAATAAGAACATCTGTTTCTAGAAAAGATATAGACTTTGTACTAGCCTGTAAAACTGAGTTTTGGGGTTGTTCACCTGCATAACCTTTTCTATGCAGTGTCTCATCTAGAGGATTGAAACAAACCTCATGGATACAGCTGCTCTTCTCTCCGCTCCAAACTCCTGCAGATCTCGGTTTCACAGCTCCTCCCAATATAGACCAGCCACTCTACACGCTCCTCCCTCCACTTTTTGAATGAACAGCTGCGGTCAGCAGAGTTAGCAAGAGCTCATTAGGAAGGTTCACATTACGCTGCCAATGGAAAAAAATGGTGCTTTCGCTTAGATGTCTCCATTTCTGCAGCCACAAGCGTATAGGCTACCATACCTGATGGAACAGCGGCAAAACATCCCTTCCTCCCAACTTGATTCAGAGAGGCTGGAGGTAAATAACAACATTCAGGCGCTTTTTGAGCCAGCCCAGCGGCAGGTTGTGGAGGGAGTAACGGTGTGGTCACCGGCGAGAGGAGCACAGGGAAATGGGCAGGCCTGCAATAGAAATAAAACTATTTGGTGAGCCTTGTGTATCATTTAACAGTCAGAGCTGTTTAGAGAAAAGCGAAGTCTGAAGAAGTGTATGGATGGTAAAAGGTGCTTTTGTGCTATGTATAAACATGGAAAAAAATGTACTGACATTTCTGGAGTGATTCCAAATTCTCGTTTTGTGCCAAAGTCAGATTCTGGATGCGCTGATTGTGGAAATCCATCTTTGTTTTGCCTCCCTGTCATTTTTACTTTACATGTCATGCAAGTTTGCTCTTGAGCTGTCTCCGCCGCATCACTCAGCTCTGCCTGGGAAGAGCCAGAGCCCTCCCTCGCCGTCCTCCTCTGTGTGTGCACATTCCTTGTGCTGACCAGGCAGAACAGGACGGATTTCCTTCAGTCGCATTTCCTGATGATTTCTGACTAACTGCGGAGGAAGTCAAACCAAAGAAATGATGAATCTTCCATTTTTTATTTTAAAAAAACTTTAAAAATAACATCTCTTATTTTTGAACTGTAAAAAGCCTGCCTACTACCCTGCTGACCACCTCATCTTCATGGATAAAATATACACCAAAGGCCAGATACGTTTTCTGCTGCGAAGCCCTTACCCTTTTTGGGGAGCTTCATTTGCCAGCATCAGTACGTCGGGCTTGCTCAGCGCTTTGAAACAAATAGTTCATAGTCTGAAAGAACATATCCTAAGGGGTGAATGACGGAGGGCTGCCTGCTCCCGTGGCCAAGGGCAAATCTCTCAGCCTCTGCCAGTCTGGATTTTTGGGGCCGCAAGGGGCCTGGGCGCAGCCCTGTGGGGTTTGGCGGGATGTCAGGCTGCTCGGCAGGAGGAGAAGCAGCAGCAGAAGAAGGCAGGAGAGGGCCGGGCCACCCCTGCAGCCCTCCTGGGGCTGCCGGCACCAGGGCGCAGCCGCGGCGGGATAACGTAGCCCCTGGTCGGGCACATCCTAAGGCACTTTGGTTTTGAAGGGGAACAGCTCAGCGTCTCTGAAACCCCGGCTGTTGAAGGGGATCTCAGCTGGATGCCCCAGTGGTGGAGGCACCCAAACCCCACCTGGACTCCAGTTTGAAACCTTGGCTCCCTTTGCCTGGCAAGCCTGGCTGCTTCCCAAAAGCTACGTTAATACAAAACTGGGAGACCAAAGAGTTACCGAGACCTCAGAGATTTTATGAATCCCTTTATTGCTCAATCTTCCATTTCTCTCTGTAGAGGAATTGTCTCTCTCAGGTTGTACAAAAGGTCGCACTGAAAGCTGTCCTGAACTTTGATCTGGAAACCTAAAGGCAAAAGCTATGTTTGCCTTCTAGCATCTCCTCCGGTGCTGGCAGACCCCCGCTGGCGCTGCCTTCATCTGATGTTTCACCTTTTCCATCGCCCCGTAACTCTACAAAACGCCCTGCGCCTTCCCAGAGAAGGCCGAGGTGCTTGCAGAGCGGCGTCTTCCTGGGGTGGGCAGCGGAACTGCTGCTTTCATGTGAGGGATCTGTGGTTTTTTTTCCTTGTGGGGAAAAATACAGAGTAGGTCTTCCCCATTGCTCTGTGCTGTTCATGTGGGGAATGAAGCTAAGAAATAACAGCAGCAGTAGCAAAACCAAGCATCTCTAGATAGCAGCATAGTCGGAGGCACTTCCAAGTAGCTGAGCTGCCAGACAAAGCACTCAACGTTTTTGAATGAAGAAGCAAACCAAACTGCAACAACAACCACCACAAACACACGCAAGGAAAACACCCCCAAACTGTGTTAAGCTTTAAAGCCCTCGATGAGAGCCCACCAGCAGAGCAAGGGCTTTTCAGGCTCTTACACAGTGACGAATTTGCCAATGCTGAGATCCCCGAGCTGTCAGAGCAGGGCATGTTGGGGCTGTATAACAATGGGCTTATGCTAAAATCGGATGTGAAAGGAAAATCAAATATCAAAGCAGAACAAAACAGGACAATGAATGAAAGGTTGGGTCGCTCCCTGCTCACTCCTGCATTACAACAGGGCCTGGGATCAGTTCCCCAGGTGGGAAGGGGCTGAGCCTCCGCCAGACGCATCCTTTGTGTTTAAGTGCTGGACGTGGTGGCAAACTTTTTAGCAGGGCCTGTTGCGACAGGACAAGGGGGAATGGCTTTAAACTAAAGGGGGACAGATTTAGACTAGATATAAGGAAGAAATTTTTTACACTGAGGGTGGTGAAGCACTGGAACAGGTTGCCCAGGGAGGGCATTCCAGGTCAGGTTGGACGGGGCTCTGAGCAACCTGATCTAGTTGAAGATGTCCCTGCCCACGGCAGGGGGGTGGGACTACATGACCTTTAGAGGTCCCTTCCAACCCAAACTATTCTATGGTTCTATGTGGTGCTGCTGACACCCAGTGCGCTCCTATAAATAAGTATAACCAGTAGAGCAAAGTCCCTCTGCACTCTCTGCCCTGAACAACTGGAAGAGGAGTTTTAGATGCTGTTTGATGGGGAGATGCAGATCTTAAGACCTGTCAAAACACAGCACGCAGCCTGCATTAGTCGCTGGTGAAAGGGCAGGACTAAGACTCTGCAGACCCAGGTGTCACCTCTGCTGCTGCCACCGGCCCTGGGGGAGTCACTGTCCCTCAAAGCGCACATGAAAAATCAGAAATAAAGTACAGGTCCCTTCGCCAAAGCTCTTGGAGATCTACTGGACAGAAATGGGGTATCACCACTGTGGCCCAAGACCTGTATCCTTGCACTGATACAGTCCCCAGCGTGGACACGGTTGTACAGGAATGCCCATTTTTAAGGTAGTGCTCCATCGAGCATCTCAGACTAAAAAAGACCAAAGCAATTGCACTCTTAACCAAAAGAGTTAAAAAGGCAAAAAGCACTGGGGCGGTAGGGAATTACTGCTTTTTTTGGAGGGGTTTGTGTTTCATGCCCCGTGAAGATGACCTGGGTTTGGTAACTGGCTGGCTGCTCTGCAGCTTTTTGCTTCAGGGAAGTGTTTTACGTGGTTTGAAACTGCGGATGTGATTAGAGGGGCTAACATCTACCAAGTGCTTACGCAGTCATACTTATTGCTATCAGTTTTTCCCCCTTATTATTATTATTATTATCTAATCACCAAAGTACTTTGCACAGAGGCGCGAGAAGTCTGAGAGCTTCCTGAATTTTGTGCAGCCTCATACTGCTTCGTTTCAGCACCGTCTACTCGCAGAGCCCAATTTCTTGATCGCAAGCTCAGAGGGCACTGGCTCCCCTCCCACGGGGCCCGGCTGTCCCTGCCTGTGGGGATGCTCTGGGTGCCGGGACCCTGCGTGACAACCACCTCTGCTGCTCTGGGAAGTACCTCACGGAGGGGACATGCCAGGCCATTGGGGCAGGGGCGGCGGTGGCTTCGGCACGGCTTGCTTCCCTCCGAGCGTCTGGGAGCTGGTGCGGGAGAGGGAGGTCACTTTCCTGGGGAGCGCTCCCCGCCGAAAGGGCCGTTCCCATCTCCGCTGGAGAGAGGACATGGAAGCAGCCTGTGAACCGGCAGTCAGACCTTATCTGACCTTTTATTTATCCGACCTGCCCTCCCTATAAGACTGAACACAAAATGTCACGCAGTTCCCTTGTATCGAGCCCCCAGGCGTAGGCTTATCTAAATTACACGTGTCCGCGCTTCTCGAGTCGTGCAGCCAAGTTTCCATCAATGGCTCTGTAAGCGCTACAAGTCCCTCGATTCACCACAGTTGGGTATCCAGCCAGGATTACAAAGCACGCAGATCCAAAAGTGACACTTGCCTGAAGCAATAAATAAGCTATTTCCCAAACTACCTTGCTTGTTAGCAGCTAGGTTTGCTCAGCTCTGCTCCCATGGACCGCCTCGCTTCATCTTCGAAATCCCGAGACGTGCAGGGTGAAAGGATCCCACGTCCCCAGCTTGCTGCGTGTGGAAATTACATTAACAGCAACTACGCTCCTCAGCACAGAGCAATTAAAGGATCAGGTTAAATAACAACTGTTCTTTGTATCCAAGCCCAGAGCATATGCTGAACAAATCTGTGCTTGCGGTCTACATCATCGGTCTGTAAGCGCGGCCCCTTCCTCCCCCTCGGCTGCGGCAGGGGCAGGAGCTGGAGCTGGGGGGCTGCAACTTACCCAGGCCCCAGGAGGATGCAGCCATGAGCCCAGGTCGCAACTTCATCGTTGTTTGTTTCTCAAGTCACCTGCAAATAATCTTCCTGATACACAGGTGTATGAAATTCGTTTGCAAATTTGTTTGAATTTGCATCCAAATAATTTATATGAACAAGTCACAGCCTAGTAAGAGATTTAAAAAATGGAAAAAAGCATTAAATGAAAAATGTGGAAGTTTTCCCCATGAGCACCTTCGCATATCAAAATAATTAAAGATCACGGCTACGTTTTATATTAATTTATTAGAAAAAAGATACACAGTTTAATGTGCAAATATATACAACAAACATTACAATGAAACATCAGGAAGGCGAGCCCCTTCCCTCTATCAATGACTAATTCCTTCGTGACAGAGATGACTGTTTAATGCTTCCCCACAGATTTACAGATACAAAAAAAAGTAAAATGCTTCCTTTGCACAAGACAAAAGTTTATTTTCGTTTGAACAAAAAATATTCTGGCTTTGACATGGCAAAAGTCTGCTATTTTGGTGGCTTTTTTTTTGTTTTAAACCTGAGCAAGTTTTGCGGAACAGGGGAACAAAGGAAAGGCATTGCCCTGTGCTTCATTCTCATCACAGCATCTGATGGTCTTTGAATTACTAAACCACTGGATCGCTTCAAGTGAATGCAACTCCAAAATCTACATCTATGATGTAATTAGTGACTCGGAAGAGAGCGGGCGCTACCGTTGGCAAAAAGTGAGCTGGCTGAAAACACCTGGCTTGAGTTAAATGGCTGTTGACATTTCTCAGGTAAAGCGTTCCTATCTGCCAGTAAGGAATTTAATGCTGCCTCCTGTAATAAAGGAATTATAAACGGAAAATACAGTCTAGTCCAAAAAGCAAACGAGTCTTGGATCCTGCTACACCTTGCTCAAATGCGTGATCATTGAAAGACTGCAGAATGAGGCCATATTAAACCCGAACTGAGTAAAGACCTTGGGAACGCGTGTAACTCTCTGTAAGTACTGAAATCCTGCTCGCCCCAGGAAAGAAGTTCAGATCAGAAGGATTTCTTTATGACTCTTTAGGATGTCTTTCAAGCAGGCGTTTGACACAGGCTATTTTTGTATTCAGTGGCCACAGACAATTTCAGTAAAAGAGATCCATCTCATCTCCGACCTCCTCCCTCCCGTGCCGGGGTGCTGGCACACCAGCTCACGCACCGGCCGCGCCAACAGCGGGGGGAATCCAGCTGATCTCCCTGACAATAACCACAGGACTGAAACCTTTTAGCTTGTTTGTTTTCCACATCGTCCTGCAACCGAGCTTCACCTGGCAAGGCCACAGAGAAACATTTCCAATTAAGCAAAAACTATTTTGCTCGTTTAGCACTGCTCTCCATTTTAAACGAGAAACCCCAGCGGTGCTGGAGAAGGCACTACAAGTCCTGAGCCGGGCAGTGCCCGTTCCCCCGGGAGACAAGAGTTTCCTAAGGGACCGCTGGCCGCCCCATGCTCATTTAGGTGCAGAGCCTCTCTCTGCATCGGCTCTCGTGATACTTTTTAATGAAATACATACAAATAACAATATAACAGACCCACAGCAAAAAACAAGACGCTACCAGGAACGTGCCTGGCTGACCCGGGCGCCAGTGCTAACCAAGGGCTCTTGCTGGGCTACATTTCAGACATGACACTGTCAAAAGCTGACTCAGTTTTCAGGTGCTTTCACAGGTTTTCTTTTCCTCTTTGGCCAAGGGATCAGTATTTAAGAACAGACTTAATTAAACAGTGACTCCTTTTTGCTCTGTAACATCCCTCCTCTCCCCCCAGTAGGTCCTCTGGCCCCGGGCTGCTGCGGTTGGCAGCGTGGCAGCCCACAGGTATGTCAGTCGTGTACTACAGCAGGGGCTGCTGTGGCTCCGTTCACACCGAAATCCTTAATGATGGGGTGGCCGCAGCAGATTTGGCCTTTGCCATCCTCCCACCATCTTCCTCCTCTTTACCCTCTTTGGAGGATTGTGGAATTTGACTAAAACAAAAAAATAAAAGCCTTGGGGGAGGACTGCTCTGCTTTTAAAACTTTTTTTTGTATTTTTTTAATCGCTCCCGTTTCACGTGTTGTGCTTACGCAAGAATGCACGTCACGGACCCCGGAGCAGCGGGTAAAAAAAGACCTTAAATGAAAAATCTGAATAAACCCCCAAACTTAGCTTTTAGTTAAAAAGTGAAAGTTAGAAACCAGCGAGCAGCGTTTGATCGAGATATGAGAGCGGTGGGGGCAAGCAGGGGACACGCAGAAGTTGAAAGGGGGCCATTCTCATCTGACGGTCCCCGCCAAGCTATATATTTATGTCCTTTTAGGGGGAAAAAAAATACCAAAGGAGCTCTTTCTTTTCTAAACTTCTGAATGATCTGTTAGCCAGGTTTGTCGAAGTTTAAATATTTTTGCAATAAACTAGAATAACAAGCACGTCAGTGGTCTCCAATAACTTGGTGGTTTTCCATTTCGGAAGATTTTCTGACAGCACGAAAAGAAACACTCCAGTCAAATACGAGCTGATCTGTATGCTATCGCAATCCCCACTGGAGGCTGCCATGCCATCACTCTGCAATTTGGGATCTGCAGTAGCATAGCATAATTTTACCTGCCCTTTGTGGATGTTTTCTGTCCCCTGCTGTAATACACGTCTTAGCTGGTCTTTTAACTCTTCCAGTACTGCAGCATACACCAAAAGCTTTCCGTGACATGTATTATTTGTACACCTTGAAAGACAGACAATTCTTCTGAGCAGAAAGGCAAATGTCTCTGTAACTGTGGCCCTTCCTCGCTTACCCCTCTAACACCTCTGTGGAGGCGCAGATCTCCACCACCTCTCCCCAAAACCACTTCCCCTGTAGCAATACCACACCCAGGACACAGTTGCTCAGAGCTCTCCTAAATCAGTTTCAGGACAAAACAACTGGGTTTTAACAAACTAAATTTCACACCAGACAGACACGATTTATACAGAAAAGTCTGAATTCTTTCCAAAACTTTTATGAACATTAACTTGCATTTTAGAGCTTGGGGGAGGGGGGGGAGCAGAGTAGGAGGAAACAGTAGGTCAGCTATCTGCAGTATAAACCCCAGTTTTCCAAGCAGCTCTAGTCCAGGACACTTTATGCCCGCAGGCCTGGGTGCCCAGTTTGCCCCAGAGTCAATAAAGGCGCTGGTGAACCTCGTCGTTCTTGCAGGGTAAGCTATTAAGAGCCTGGTCACCACGGATCCCCAGCTTTGTATTTGCTCTAAAGAAGCAGCGAGACTTGCAAGCACTTCAGCTCTCTTGAGGTAGGAGAAAAATGGTGTTTCTGTTAGCCACGCTGCCTCTCCCAGCACGACGTGCCACTCGGCCGCGTCTCTCAGCCTCCCAGAGTGCCCAAATGGCTGAAGCAGAATGGGTGCATGGAGGACAATAAGTAGGACCCTTGAAATGCCAGTGGTTTCTGCAATGACATTTCTACGACCTCTGTTTGGTAAACCAGCATTTTTGGGATGTCAGATTACAGTAATACAGCGTGGTAGCAACAGGCACACGAAGGGAGGCCAGTGACTTGGCACTGTCAAAGAGGAGATCTTTCGTAAGGGTGCTGGCTGGCTGTCCTTGCTGACAGGATCAGAGCTCTTACGGCTCGTGGGACTTACCTGCATGAGCAAAGCCTGCAAGATCAAATCCAGTGTGGGTCACTCAGCGGTACTGCATACTTCCATGATTCGAGTGGCTGTGTGCCACCTTAAAATAAAGGTTGCAGCCAAGCTTTTAAAGTTAAATATGTTATAAACTATACACATATGTGATCCTGAGATAGTGCCTGTAACAAGTCCCAAGGTAGATAAGCTTCCTGAACCCAGAGGTCCTCACGCCACGTAAGCGCATTGTTGTTTTATTTTGGCAGGCCTGCTAGCCTCTCTCGGAGCACGCTGCACTTCCTAATTCTCTTTTTTTTGGGGGGGTGGGTCTAGTGAAACAATCAGTTTGATGACTGCTACCAGCAATTCCAATAGCATTTCTTCTGCAGTTCAGATGAAAGCATTCTTGATCCTTTGCCAGTTCTCCCAAGACTTGCAGAAACAGGCTCACAGCTTCCCGTTCTATTTTTTGGCCAGCCAAGAGCTGTGTGCCTGCAGCCTCCTGCTAGAGGAGCAGCTGTGCTGTGCTGTGCCGAAGACACTCCTCAAGATAGGGAAGAAAACACCAGTAGGAATCAGACAGAAAGGCGACAAGTATGAGCCACAATGGAGAGAAGAAGCTTAATACGACGACCGTCGTCCAGAGGGTCAAAGACGGTGCATTCCAGTCCCATTGGTACATAGTCGTGTTTTGAGTTTCTGACAGCATCAGCTCAGAGTCAGACCTTTTAAACCCAGGGGAAAAATATTTTCCAAAATTCTCTTTGCTTAAGCACTATATATTCAAAAAGTTCTTTTTATTGTTTCAGTATTTTAGCCCTTAGTTGATTAGTCACCAATACCTGTCAGATGCTCGCTGCCATAAAAGCACTCTGAGCACCCGCAGTATTGGTAGGAATATCAAAAAATAGCTTTAGCAACTAGGGATTATGCAACAGAGGGAGAAGGCAGGACTAACTAGATTAATGCAACATGTAGTGGATTTGTTAACATGTGTGTATGACTCGTCACAGAATCATGCCAGAAAATGGTACCACGTAGCTTACTGGTAAGGGCAGTAGAAAGGGTAATGCATTACTTTAATCATCAGTGAACCACTCACTCATTCAACATACTATGTCCAGCTGAAGTCAAAGGTTTCTATTAAAAATGTCATTCCTCTAGAGACTGTAAGCACCTTTCAACTCTCTCTGCCTTTGAACTCTACTGTGATAGCTGCTTCATTAACATTGTGGTTCCAGTGCAAAAAAAATAATCCTCCAGATCCCAAATCTTCTTCCTTTAGACTTTTGATTGCCTCTCATCTGTCCATTCCTGCTTAGTGTTCTGTAAAGCTTGAGTCTTCTGTTCATCTACCTGGACGTAGTCCACTCTCTGCTCCTCAGAGAGAAAAGGTTTCTGTGGGAGAGAAAAGAAAAAAACAACATATTAATTTTAGGGTTGAAAAGGGATGCTAGTGAAACTTGGCTTGATTTTCTGTTTTCGCTTTCCCTTGTTCCTTGATTGCTTCACTTCACCTTGAAGCTCACAGTGACATCAACTGACAAAAGCATTGCTTTACAGCCTGCTTTAGCTATAATTATCCATCTGTCACCCTGTCACTCAGCCCAGCACAGTGAGCGAGGGAAACGTGCTGTTCCGGCTATTTCCATGCAGATAATCATTCCCTTCTCATCCAAGTCATCCTGCTGCAGGGATAACCTAACTGCATTTTAACTAAAGGAAGGGTCTAAATTTAAGAAAGCTTAGGAGTCTTGAGTCTGTTGCATCCAGGAATATTAGCTGATGGGGAAAATGATACACAGGACATAAAGTGGCCCAAACTGACAACAGTTCGTTGCTCTGCAATGGTACCTACCCACCGCCTGGGCAGGTTATAAGCTCTTTGGAACAAGGAATGGGTTTTCTCAGCATTGCTAAGGAAATTGAAATGCTTTCGGTAATGCAAGAATAAAGATGCACATTTTGCCACGTTACAAGAGATGGTACAGTTTTACCCCGTGAATTTATCACGGGCTGTAAACTTGTTACCGCAAAGAGATTTGGGGGAAAACTAGCAGGAAAGGGTTTGTGGAGACTTGATGAAAATGAAAGAACATGCAGAGATCCTGCAAGCACCAACAAGCTTGCTCACAAGCCCTCATGGCTGCACATCCCAGCGCAGTCTCATGCCCTCTGCCGAGCTCGTGTTAATGGCAACCCTATGAGTCACGCTGAGGACACCCTGTCATCACCCTTATAGTGCTTTTATTACATTAATCTTGAGCCTGCCACAAATGCAGTCAGCTGGAAACATGACTGGCTTCACGATGATACTTAGGGCACCTAGCAGAGCCTGACTCTTGGTCTTGTTTTCCTCCCAGCAAACAAAAAGATAGGAGGCTGTGGGGTTTTGCAAATGACTCATACCTTCTGTACAGGGGATGGGGAAGCAGAATTAAAATCCAATGCTAAGTAATCAAGGTTAGATTTCCTTGTCCATGGAAAAGCACCACTGTATGGAGATGTTGCCTGTCTGTGTTCCTGTCGGGAAAGAAGAGAAACTTTTAACGCTCTTAAAACATGATCCCAAAAGGAAGCAGGACTATAACTGTAAGGTGGGAGACTTGTCTGGCAGAACGCGTGTGAGGGTCAGCACCCGCATAATTTTCTATGCCATGGGTGCATTTGGTGACTAACGACAGGATAACACTGATTAATTGCAGGATGGCATAAAGAAACAGAGCGCCTTTTTCTCCTGGTAATTATGGCAAAACAAGCAAACCGGGCTGACTTTCATTCGATGCTATCAGGAAGGAATTGCGCCCAGCTTCTCGTTGAGAACGTTTGGAAGGCTCAGATTTGCAGGGGTGCCCTCGTAACCATCATTGTTCCGTGAGTTTGAAGAAATGGTGATACTTCTGTTCAAATCTAGCAACTGAAAATTAATCTCAGGAAAATCACAGATGACCATAAACGTATGGAAGGTTTTATTTGACTAGAAAAATCAAATGGGGAGTAGTTACAACTGTAACCGCCCTCCTGAGCGGATTTTGATCTAGTAGAGATGTGGGTTAAAATTTGAGACTATGCTTCATGGAGATTGTGGTCAGTTTTGCAATATATTTCTATAGCCGCTGCCGTTTGGCTTTGGCTATGGAGCCAAATCTGTAGACATTGGCTCAGATCAAGGGATTTGAGATCCATTGCCACCTAAAATTCAAAGGAAACTGAGATTCTGGTGTTTTGCAAGATATGGCTAAAGAGTGAATGAAGAAAAGGAAGCCACAAAGCCAGATGTTCTTCTTTCATGGGATGGGAAGTGGGTTAGTGCCACCAGCCAAAGCAGAAGCAATAAGAGACTTTAATGGGAGTTCTGTTTCTGCACAATATTTGGTGTGTTTCTTTAGGAAGTGCACTAACGGCTTTCTGTCATTTCCTAGGAGATTTTGCAGGGCACACTTTTAAAAGGTGAAAAGATTTAATTTTCCTTTGCCTTAATGAGTTCTCATGTAAATATGGCTGATCCCTGTGATCTCTTGGAACTGCTCAGCAACATTCGTGGGCGAACAGCTGAGTTCTGCAGAGCAGAAGAAGGGCTTCCCTTATCTCTCTGTAAATTGGTCCCAGTGTCTTTGGTTTAAAACCGTTTCATCATTTTTTTTAAAAAACAGAAGGCAAAGGACAAACCTCCTCAACATTTTTTCTTAGAAAACAAACTTCTGCATTCTCCATCAATGTGACAGAGCAGAATAAAGCAAAGGATGGCTGTGTGAAAATGAAGATTACCATATGAATGTAACTTTCTTCCTCTTCTCCGGAAACTGAATTGGCAAATATTCTTGCTGAATTAATACCGTCTCTTTCTGGTGAGATAAAGCTCATTCGATTGCTATGAAGAAAAACACAGGAGAGGTTAAGGAAGCATCTTACAGATGCTCTGAAATGAAGCCAAAGCCTGACACAGTCCATATGGTGAATAAACTCACAGTAACGCTGCAGCTTTTATGGAGAGGATGTCCAAAACCACTCTTTAGTTCTAGAAAAAGCGTGCTATATTGCTATGAGTGTTTTTGTTGGGTTTTTTCTTTCTCTGGGATTTATGAAAGTTTGCCATCTCTGGTATGACAGAAAGCATAAACCATTGGAGCAATTCTCCAACAAGGGGCACAGAGACAGATATTCATCCGGGTAATATGTGCTGATAGGGCAGTTACTTAGTTGTGTGGGTATCCACATTTTGGAGATTGATGCGAATTAATCGGCTACTGGAGGTGCATGCAGCGGAACTTGCCTGGCTTTGAACACAGTGCAAACACATGCTACCTGTGCTATGGAGATGGCTGTGACTCAGCCCTCGTACAAGGAAATCTCTACCACTAACATAACTGTCAGGTATATCATGAGTAAATTATTGCAGGCCAGCACAATGGGGCTAGTTATTAGGAAATTAGATGGCCGCTTTGTGCGGCATGAACAGTATAATTCCTTTTGCTTTATTAGTTCCGGGCATACTTCTTTTTTAGTTTTGTTAATGTAAGACATGCGAACTCCCTTGTTATCCTTCAGGACTCTGCACTGTGTCAGCACTAATTAACCACAGCGCTCTGGCAGGGACGCTTGGGAGGCAGGCTACTGGGGTTTCCCTAACAGGCAGCACGCGGCAGGCAGCGCTGAAGGGCTTAACCGGCTTTGGACTGTACGGCTGAAAGAGGGGTCTGCAACTGAGAAACTGCCCATCTCGTGTCCCTTTTGCCCTCCAAATGATTACCTGAGACGGGGGAGTGGAAGTGTCCTGTCTGGCAATGATACTAGTGAAAAAAACACATTTTCCGGAGTGCCCGGGGTACGCAGAGGAGGTTGGTGGGAATTCCTGGCTTTTGCACGCACACTTCAGCACAGCTGGCTCTCCTGTCAGCCTTTCCCCGTAGCGCCGAGATCCTCCCAGCCAGCAGGCTGCAGTCCTCCCCTGCTCAAGAGTTCCCTGAAGATGAGTCTTTCACTGCCCTTGGAGCCCAACAGTATCACCTGTTCACACTACCTGGGCTTTGGGACCAAAAGCCTTTGTTTTACCCCACAACTAATTTCCAGTGACAAAAGGTCACACCAACAGATCCAGTCTGAATTGCTGCGTGGCAGTGCGGAAGCCTACACCCACGCTACAAGTCAGGCAGATCTTTATCTTATCTGGTTCTCCTTTGCAATATTGATTTTCAGGAACAAAAATGGCTCTATCACTTTGAAAAAAATAATTAAGGCATGTGCAGCTTTTAGCCATTGCAGCAGTCACACCAGAGTGCAGACCAGCTCCAGCCTTTTCAAAAAGGGCCTTCAAAATAGACTGAGCATCACTGCGTGATGCTGAACACACTGGAGCTGCCCATCGTGAAAGGGAGCCTTGCTTTTTAGAGACAGCAAAAGCCTGGGGGATGCTGGAAGGAGCCCTGGGAAATTTTTGTTTGTGGACTTTGCCAGGAAACTGTTTCTTGTGGGATGTGATAAGTTATTTTTAACTCCATTCCACAATGTTAATGCTTAAAAGATTGGAACGGCAGGTTTCTTGTTGACTTACTAAGGCACAGTCCACATCCTGGTCACGGCAGCATGCTCCCGGATTGTGGAGAGGTTCCTCAAGTCCAGAGGAGGTGGCCGTGCTGCAAGTAGATACAAAAGGAACTACATTTCCAATAGCAGAGCTAATGAAAAGTACAGACTGTTTAGAAAAAATGAAGCTTTATATTAACAGCAAGAAACTAACAGAGTATTTCACAGAACATAACTGATATAACCAAGGCAGAAACCGGTAACAAATGACCACTTCAGTCAGCGCTGGAAAGCAAAGTCCCTCATTTACCCTAAAATAACAGAATAAATACAATGGGCATAAGGAGAGCAAATGCCCCACAAGATCCACGTGCTTGTCTCAGATCTGCTCTGCATATGCTGCCTTCAAGAGGAGAGGCCAGTTCAGCCTACAGGTCAAACCAGGTTTTGGGCTCTCTTCTAAACAAAAAGGTCCTACATGTGGAGATCAAGATCATTCCTCTCACCAGTCCATGTACATTTTCTACCCCGTTCTCATAAAACCCCTAAGAAAGGACCTGAGCTTGCTTCACTTCCTGGCAATGGTCTAAGTTTCTGTCTGCACTTCACAGTAGCATTTCCTGAACCAATTTCTGAGTAGCCCTGTGGCTCTGCAGCCCAAAGAGCTTTAACGTAGGCTAGGCTTAGGCAATTTCTCCACTGCAAAGCTGAATTTTGTCCCCAGTATAAGCTCTGGAAGTGCAACCCAGATTTTGGAGATGCCATGAAAAGCAGGAGTGGAAAATTACCATCAGTAAAAGCATCTGCAGGAAATTCCTAATTAAACCAAGACAGCTGCGCCTACCCAACAGAGGTTTAACCAACAGCCCACACATCAAGTTTGAGTATTTGAGTGTTTGGATGTCCTGTTCCTGGAAGGTCAGGGAGCTGGTGAGACAGCAGTACACGTACTTCAGAGCTGCAGGATTTAGTCTGCTGTCTCTCCAAGGCTACGTCCATTTGGTGATTTGCAGTCAGAGTGGATCTGAAGCCATGCACCATGCTAATGCAGCCACCCGGTCTCCGACTGCAAAAGTAGGCACGGACGCTCTTCCTCTGCTCACAAACCACCCTGTGGACGCATCCTACGTTACAGTACTATAAACCACTTATACAGCAATTCAATCCCTCTTCTAGAGCAGGAAGCACTTTAAAAATGTACCAAGGACACTATCAGAGGTCACCCATGTCCCCGCTATCAGGACCCCCTGGCTGCCGATTGCATTTTAGGTCTGGGCTTACATTTCCTACGAGGCTTGAGGTCTCGGTTCACCGGAGGGGGCTCCAGGTCTGAGGGAAGCTCAGGTAATGGGCTGGTGAGTTTTTCAGTGCTGACGACAGGGAAGGTAAACGTGGCTGAGCCGGGGCTCATGGGGATGTAGCCGTCGGGTGAACAGTCGGAGCCAGGTGCAGAGGGAGAGGTGCTGGGGCGCATGGGCACGTAGCTGTCCTCCGTGCTGTCCGAAGCAGTCGAGTAGAGCGGGGAGAACCGACAGGGCTTCAGAAGCAAAGGAGGAAAAGAAAGAAATGGATCCATAAATGAATAGCTAACCCCCTGCAAGCCAGGAGGTGCTGTGAGATGGCAACAGATCTGAGCCGAGCTCCAGGCCAGGAGAGTCCTGACGTGACCTGAGAGGCGCAAGCTGGAAAGACACAAGACAAACGCATGAGTTCAGAAGCACACTCCAGCTTTGGAGAGGACCACTTCTGAGCTTTGCAAGTCACTGCTGGAAACGAGGACCAAACTTATTGGTCACTTAAGTAGGTTAAATCCTCCGACTTCAGTGAGGCTGTGCTTGACTCTCCCAGCAGTAATTCTGACCTATAAAACGAAGGAGGGTCCTTCATACAAAAACCACATCTGAAAGGAGAACATCTGATGAACTAGGTTTTTGCAAATGTGGAAGCTGAGAGAGCAGACACACAGACATACAAGTTACTTCTGATAGCTGAGAATAAACACTAGAAATGCATTTCATGCAGGTTAGAGCTGGCTGAGTGGTGAGAGGGATTGATTACAAGCCTTGCAAGCTTTCAATGGGGAGAAAAATATAAGTCGCCCACCACCAGAACTTACATACAAGCAGCAAAGGATCTCCCACACAGCAGACAGTGTCCAGCGCCAGCCAGAAGACTGGCTATGTGATGTGTGATGATACAACCATGTCTGTCAAAGGCAGAGTCAGGAAGCTTTGGACTGACAGAGCCCTGAATCACAGGCGCTTTGAGAGCAAACTCTTTTCTATGTCCTAAAGAGGGGATATCCCTCAGGATCATGAAGTGATAGGCTTCTTTAGATCCTTTTTTCAAGAGATAAGCAGTTTTCTCAGGTGCTTTGTCAACAGTTTAATTCTCGAGGCTACTGGTATCCTTTTTCACAACAGACCTGGCTTCACCTACTTTAAAAACAGAGTGCTCAGTGTGGTGGCCTCCCCCTCCCTCAAAGGCTTCCTGCAGCCGCAAAGAAGCAGCATAGAAGATGCCCAAAGCCAAGTACTTCTTCCATTTTTTTTTAATTCTTCTGCTGAACACAGGAGAGGAATGATTGAATATCAGGATGTGAAATGATTCACTTTCTGAAGTTTGTCATGTGCCAGTGTTTTAAATTTATGCAAGCAGAGTACTTACCAAATTCAAGCTAAGCCTCTTATCCCGACTTCTTAAGGAACTGCCTTCCATGTCTGCTGCAAGGGAAAAGAGTGATTAAAAATGTGATAAGGCAGTACAACCTTACGGAGATAATTCTGGAGTAAAGCATATGGCTCTAAAATAATTACAGCTTTATAAAGATTCCATAACTCCTAGTATTTATCCTAAATGAGGAAATCCAACGACACTTAAGACCAGAACCAACTCAGTAGCATTTCAAGAGCTATTACATCTATTTTAAGTATGATGAAACCAAGGAACACATTCATGTATAATCCAGCTGTAGCTTGTGCTTCCTGTAACACAAGCAGTTGGGGAGAAAGACTGGGGTGGTGTAGAGAGCAAGCAACCAAGCAAAAATTTAAACCCAGCTCCTGCTCTAGTCCCGCTCTATTTTCCCCGTCTGTCAAACTGGGGAAATTATATGAAAAGGGATTGTAGGAAATATTAATCCATTATTGTTTGGGAAGTTATTTGGGAGCCTCGTATGTAAGGTGCCAGGGAAGCACATGTTATTGTACAGAGGGTGCATGGCAGAGCTTAATGGTAGGAGAGAAATGCTTTTCTTTGTCACCCAGAAAAGCTGATGTGGTGCAAGTGGCTCAAGCTGATGGGGAACAAACAGCCAGAAAAAAAAAAGTCACCAGTCACAGTGTCCCCCTTGTGCAGGATGGTCTTTGTCTTGGTGCAGGTCAATTTTACTTTTGAAGCAAAAGGCAAAAAAAAATTGAAATCCAGCATTCAGTGCATAGAAGATTAGCAGCGGGAGATGCTTACAGCTACCATTCTTTTCTGGAAAATTATTTTCTGTGCAGAAAATGGCTTTTCTGTGGGAATGCCTTAAAACCCTGCAACCATGTTAATCCAGTCCCCGCTCTTACAGCGGAGATGTCAATACTGCACTGCAAGTGGGGGTCTCTGTGGTGGTACCAGCATAAAAGGCAAAAGCGCTAAACAAGAACAAAGCAATACTGTTAGCGCGTGTATATATTCCGATAGACACAGTCGCTGTCCTGGGACACCTACATTTACTTATTATTTTGGCAAAAAGATATTCAGGCACAACACTCCAGCAGATGCCAGGATACAGGTGCCTTACACACGTACAGCTCGTTCCCCTTCGTGGCACTGCAACCAGCATACGCTGCCTTTGCACTGGGTTAACTACATCTGTTCAGCTTTTACAGGTTGCCAAGGGCAAAAAATGAAGTAAATAACTCGAGTGGGCTCACTTTGGGAGCTGGTTAGGAACAGCTGCTTTCTCCCTGTTTCTTTTTCCAATCTTTCTTGTTAAACACGTTTTAATTCAGAGTTTAACCTTTCAGTTTCAGCTGCACTTAGGGTAGGAAAAAATAGCAGCACTTATTAATTCATTGCTGCCCCCTGTCAGGCAGAGATAACCTTGCAGCACAGTAGCAGAACATGACATTTGGCCACTTAATCCTCTTAAAAACATTTTGTCATAAATTGAGTTGGAGGAACATTAACTGTCTCAAGCACGGTGGCATCGTTAGAGCAGCACACGTGCAGAAGCAAGAGCAGCACCTTTCAGGGAGCAACCGAATGTAACTGATAATTAAGAATACCAGTTCCACTGATGGGTGTTTCTTCAGAAACCTTCCAAGAATTGTTTGTACACTGATAAACAGGCTGGACAGAGGTCTCCTTGCTTTAGCTTCTGAGCTTTAAGAGCAAGATATAACGGCCCCAAACACTGGTTGGTCATTCAAACTGCAGGAGTCTAAAGGTCGCTCGTCCTTAAAAACCTACTTTTTCTTCCTCAAAAAAAATGATGCATCACTGCAAAATACTTGATGATTTCCAGCCAGGTATTTCAGCTGCATCCCTCTGTTCTGTGGCTCCACAAAATAAGATTTTCTCATACTGCGTATGCTGGTTTTTGACACCTTAATGTTCTGGGGTTTTGACTGTTATTTTTGTGACGATGGTGTTTCAAGAACAAGTGGAAAAGTCACCTCAGCTCAGAGCAGAGCTTGCTTTGCAGCAGAGCCTTGCTCTGCAGCAGGTTTTCAGGCTACCCTGACTGAAGTGCAAGGTCAGAGTGGGATTTGCTCAAGGACGGAGTCCCTGGTTCAACTAGGATTACATCCCATCCCCAGCGTCTCCCTGGCTTCCCGTTCTTTACTCTAAGCTGCGAAAAGACATGCTGCTGTTATGGAAAGGACTGGATGTAGCAAAGCAGCACAGCTACAAAGGCATTTCCCATGTGCAAGCCCACATTTTGACCTGCATAACTAAAGAGTTTGGCATTGCCTGATTCAGCGGCTGGCTTTTCATTTTTGTTTTTCTACTGCTTTCTTTTTTGGAGAGGGAGCGGGCATGGAAAACTAGCAATTCATGAGGCACCCTGAAGAGATCACAGCCAAATCGCTGCCCATGTGTACACACTGAGGGGCTTTTACAGAGCAGGAGATGAATGTGAGGGACAGGTCTGAATCCTGCTCGCTAACTAATTTGAAACAAACATTTCAGGCTGCTTTGGGGGGTGTATGATTTCGCAGGGGGGAGGACAGGGAGGCACAACTGGAGGTGGGCACCCGCTCTGCACTGGTGTGCAGCTCCATCCCTCACACCTGCCCTGCTTTGCTGGCTCTTGGAAATGCACTCACCTTTCCAGTTCCTCACGTTGTCTAAGCTGGACAAGGAGATCCTCCTGGGCACCAGAGCGACCTGAGCCCGGCAGAGCCCTGCGTGCCCGTTCTGGAGGGCCCCACCGCCCACCTCATCCCCTCTCCTGTCTGAGAAGTGGGTTGGCTTGGGCGGCCGCGGTGGGGGTGTGTTGGACAGGATGTCCAGCTGGGTTACACCGTAGGGCAGCACGTTTTGGCTCTTGTCGATCTGAAAGGTTGGTGTCAGCGGTGTCCCCAGCAGTGGAGAAGAGGAGGAAAAGTCACTGGGTGGCCCGTTAATGTCTATGGTCCTGGACACAGTGCTGGGGTTTGCCAACGGGGCCCCATCCTGGTGCACAGTACCAGCGCTGGACGGCTGTACAAGGTACAAGGAGGGCTGGGACTGCAAGGAGTCGACAAAAACATCGTCTGATGAGGTTTGCTCCAGAGATCTGTCCGAATTCGACCAGCTGTCACACCTGCACAGAGACAGAGGTCAGGACCTGCGCTTTCCTTTTCTGCTGGTTGCAACTGAGCAAGCGCACAGCAAAAAACCCCAACCCCACAGTTTGGGACAAAATCTGTCCCTTCCCTATGGCTGTAGGTGCCCCCTGAGCTGGGCTGGGGGATTGGGCACTTTGTGGAGCACCCTGGGCAGCAGCAGGTAGAAAGGGCGTCTGGAGGAAGGCCGTATGTGAGGTCCCCAGCCACTCACTGTGGAAAGGGACAGGACCAACATACAACACTCGACCGCTAATCTGCGCTATGAAAAGCCTCCTGCAAATTAGATTAAGCTGATGGTCCCCTGTTGTGCTTGGGAGCCTACCCTGAGCAGTAGGGCTCAAGGACAAGTTTGCCCCAGTTTCCCAGGGCATCACTGGGCAGGCAGAGGGTGGCTCCAGCCCGATGCATCTGGCAGACCCCACACCTACCTGTTGTGGCTGAGCTTGCCCGACTCGCAGTTGGAGAGGAAGAGGTAGTCAGGGAGGAAGACCGACTCCGACTCGCTGGGGGTCTCCTCTGCGGCAGATGCGTCAGCAGCAGCGTGATCGACCGAGAAGGAGGGATCTGCGATGCGGGAGGCGTGGGTGGAGGCGGCCGGCGATGGCTGCGGGGACGAGGTCGTGTGAGACAGGCTCTCCACTGAACCTGCAATGGGAACGGACGGCCCCAGCTGAGGAATGGCTCTGACTCACCCTGGCCCACTGCCTCTCCTGGCCATTGCCACCTTGCTTTTGCACCAGGGATGTTTTACCCCAGAGCAGCAACGGGTCAAGGCAAAAACTGATTCTGGGGAGAGGGGAGCCTGATTTTGCAGCTGTCCCCCTGCCCAGGCTTGGTCTGGCATCCCCCCTCCTGCAGGGCTGTAGCATCCCTCCTGCAGACAGCAATGAAGATAGCCTCTGCTGAGGAAAGTGCTGAGGCAGAGCAGTCTGTTTTATCAAGTATTTTTTAGGACCTAACACAAATAATTAAGTATTAATCTCCGACACTTCAAATTAACGGCAACAAGGAAAGGGAATGATTTCTTCCCACTTTCTAGATCTCAGTGGACAAAACTGAGCTTTGCGGCTTATGGAGTAGCTGGATTTGTTGCACCTCTGAACTTGTCTGCAAACTCCTTACGCCTCTCTAGGCTGGACATCAAAGCCACGAGAGCTGTGGTGTAGCTGTTATTGCCCAGCTAGAGGCTTGTTGGCTCTGCTGAGAAAAGGGACACTACTTTTCTGGAGGCCACAAGACACAGGGGAGCCTGTGCTCAGTGACACCTTCCCTGCTCAGCGACACCTTCCTTGCTCCCTCCTTCCCCGGGCATAACACTCCAGTCCTGCTGCAGCACAGAAAGGGATGGAGGTGGGGAGAGGAGCAGGTTTGGGCTGCAGGCAGCAGGGCTGGCCCAGGCTGCACAGAGCTGGCCACCTGCTCAGCTCCGGGTTGACCTCCGACCACCGAGGCCACCCTTCACTGGCAGCATACGGCCGAGGCACTCATACCCATCTGGCCCGAGCATTACTGGGCAGCAGAGACAAGTCTAGTCCTGTTGCTCTCCCAGCCTCCATCCCCGCTAGAGAGCCAGGGACGCTGGGCAGGAGGGATGAAGGAGTGATGGGTGAACCATACAGAGTTAAGGCTAAGCACAGCCTCTGGCCCAGCTCTTGGAGCATTTTGACTCAAAAAATCGAGACCTCAGTGCAAGTCGGACCTCCCACCGTGGGCAGCTGTGGACAGGGAAGGGCCTGCTCTCCAAAGGCATCTGCTCCTAGCAGCAAGCTCAGCCAGTGGCACCAGGAGCACGAGCCCTCAATTAGAGAATATGATTTTTCTAATGACGTTTCAGGTTGCTGCGTGGTGGTTCCCTCACCAGGGCTGTGCGGGGACCAGGCAGTGCTCACTGGGTGCCCCAGCTGTCCCCGACACCTGCGGGGCTCGGCAGTGGGCACCCATCTCTCTGGCTGAAGCACAGACACCGCCTGAGTCAAAGCTGCAAAACCTTTCTTCAAAATGAAAAACTCCGCAGCAAAAACAAATACAAGAAACCAGCGACTGCTGATAAAACCAAACCAAGCATAAACATTCCTTCAAAGCATAGCAAGAAGGCAGATTTCTCTAACACTGAAATCCAGAATTTACTGGAAATGCTGAGAACCAGCCCCTGACCATCTGCATACATGCGGCGGGCCAGATCCTGCACTGTGTGGTGAGGTCCTGAGATCCTCCAGCAGGTTCTACCTAGTCCTCAGCTCAACACAGCAACAAGCTTTGGCACTTTACTGGGTTGTTATAGTCTCTTCTCAACCCTGGGAGGTGCTAGGTGTATGCGCAAGCAGGTCAGGAGGGACCGAAAGGGCTGCCAAGACATGGGTGGTTAGACAGCAACATCACTGAACAAACAAAACCCTCTAGTGACCCAGACTTCCACACCAGCCACAGCGGGCTTCACCCTGTCACCTTTCTGATGTCAGTCAGAAGAGTGAAACAGCTGATCTTCTCTCCCTGCGTTACCCCACACCTCATCCCTTTGAATTGGGGAGGGAGCTGCCTCTTCCCTTCCCATCTACCAGTATTGACTCACTGCTGCTTCCTCCTGTTAGCTTTGGAGGTCTGATGCAGTGGACCCCAGATCAGCAAAGCACATACTTAAATTCGAGCTTACACAAAGCATTTGCTTAATTTTGAGCAGGTGCTTATAGCAGCAGGATTTCAGCAGTGAGCATCTGGAAGGAATGGCTTTTACAGGGTTTCACATTTGCAAAGCAGAGCTGAGGGCTGCAGCCTTCCCATCTGAAAAAATAACTTTTCTCTTGTTCATTGTGCTGGCTCAGACAGTAACTCTGCTTTCAAATCTTGGACTCGGAGAGCTGTCTTGCAAGCTGAGGATGATCAAATATGCACCAGGCTAACTCCATAGGGATCTCAGAAAAGCATGTTCACATCACCATCTGACCACATTTTTTAAAAAAAAAAAACACACAACAACTAAAACCTGCCACAATGCGTAAGAAAAATTAATGACATTCTGGATTATTAACACAGAGAACAAACAGGCCTGAACTCCATCTGGTACTCACAGGGTTTAGCCACGGATTATCCCATCAGGAAAGGCTGTGAGCTACAGACCACATGGCAACCGTTGTGAACAGGAGGGAGGGATGGGGACAGCGCAGACCTGCCCTTTTCTAACCTTCAGGGGCTCAGGGACCTGCAGCCAGCTCCTAACAGACCGTCCCTGTCCCTGCCAGCCCTGCTGGTAACCGAATCAGTGTGCATTAAAGTTGTACCACGACAGCAGCTGGGTAGAATAAATTATGCATGGCCACTTTCAACAGTGAGAAGGCAGAGAATAGGTTTGGTGCCTGCCCTCCCCTTTGCCAGAGAGACAGCAGGAGGCTTTAGCTGCCAAAATAACTGCTTCGGTGGGTACTAACCCAAAAAAATCTCGTGACTTTCCCTGTCATTGCAGGGCCATTGCTTGAAGAAACAGAGGGCTTCTCCCTCCTGCTACAGACCCCAGCCCACTCCCCAAAAATCGTTATGGTGCAACAGCAGTGCAGGGACACAGTGAAATAGGGGGGTCCTGCTCACAGCAAACCCCCACCAGGCTGCATGGCCATACCAAGGAGGTAGAAATGCCACCCACCCCTCCTGGCCAGGGGCCAGAGCCTGACATTAAAGGGCAGCCTTGAGTCCATGCAGCTGAGAAGGGATTTCCTCCCACTGAGAGGGGAGTGTGGAGGGAGTAGCCCCAGTGCCTGTCCTCCAGCATGGGCTGGGAGGAGCTGTCACACCTCCCCTGAACTCCTGTGCAAGGGCCAGGTGCTGCCGTGAGCAAGCCTGCCAGGACACTGCCTGCCCCACTTTGTACGGGAACAGAGGGGGGAAATGAAGTGAAGACGCTCAGGAGAAAGTGTCTTTGCAAGGAGAGCGCAGTCCCTCCAGGTAGTCCCTCAGTACAGTGGTCCTGGCTCCCCTTGCTCCCAGCATGCTGCCCTGGCTGGGGGAGATGCTTCCCAGTGTGGCTGCAGCAAGCTCCTGGGGAAATCAAACCATCCCCATGCCATGGGGGGCAGGGTCTGCGCACATTGGCAAGAGGAAAAAAAAAAGGGAGAGACATTTAAGGAGGCAAAGAAACCATCAGAGGAGCAGGCAAAAAGGGAGAAGGTCCCAGCAATGGGCAAGGATGGGTGTGAACAACAGAGCAACTAGAGGTAAGGGAGAGGTGGAGGAGCAGAAATGCTCTAATCCAACTGCCAGCAGCCAAGAGGGACCCAAGGGTAACCTGTCACTTAGGATGACCCTGCCAACGTCCTGGTCCATGCACTGTGCAGGGAAGGCACCAGTGAGGGGGCCTCCCCGGGGACATCAGGCTGCACTGTGGCCCTGGGTGCTGTTGGAGAGAGTAGAGCAACAGGGGAGAGATGGAGATCAGCAGGGACCTTCAGGTAAGGGCTGCATCTGGAAGGAGCAAGGCGTTTACATGGGATGTGTAACAATACCTGGAGCCTGTGGAAGAAGTGAAGAGGGAACCCAAGATGAAAGGTCCCCACTGGGAGCCTTCACCAGAGGTAGAAGAAAGATTTTACATAGAAATGGTAAGAAAATATGGAGGGAGGCCTCTTCCTCTCTCCTCCAGCTGACTCCCCTGAAGGTGCCAGCTCACCCGTCATTTTCAGCACAGCCAGTGGCACAGTTTCTTGTGGCAGCCGAGTGCTGCAGCGTGATGATTGCTGCTGGCAAGTCCTTCCCAACAGCCGCCCTCCCAGGTGCTTCCTGACATCTGCCTGGAGCTTGCATTTCGCCTTAGTCTCTCAGCCGTCCCCTCTCTTGTTGACTAAAAAGCTGTCCTCACAGGGCCAGCCGTGGTTTTGCTAACTTTGGTCTGCATCTGGCTGCTTACATGTCAGACCGGAGGCCTCTGATGACTAGGACCTGGCTGTTCGTCCAGCTTCTTTGCTACTGGAGGGGACTAACTGGGAACAATGGGACGGTGTTTACAGCTGAGTCACTGCGTAAACTCGTGGCTGCACTTTCTGTGCATTAAGCAGAGAAAGCAGCAGATTTGGTTTTGGCCTCAAAGTCGCAGCAAATATTCAGAGATGCAAGGATTAACAGTGATTGATTTCACAATATAATATTGGCTTTGAGATTCATTTTAATACACAGAACAGCTTATTAAAATTTCCTGCAATTGATGTGTCTTTCTTTTGATGATTCATTTCAGGGACTATTATTTTTTTAACACAGTAGCATTCAAGTTAAAAAAGCATATGGCATTTAATAGAGCTTTTCTCTTCTTATGTTAATTTTTAAGGGTAATTTGTTTAAACCTACAGGCTCTTGGGGGATTTATGTGCTTCCAAAAAGCTGAAGCAATTAGCAACTGTTTGAAATGTTATGTGCAACCTGTGGAACTGTGCAGATTTAAATCAGAGGATCTGGATGTGCCCTGCAGCCTGACCTGAATACACCCCAGACCTGACCTCACCAGCATGAACTGCACGGTAAACAGGAGATCTTATGAGCTATTCACCATTAGAGATACGATAAGTGCATGTCTGGAAGCTTAGCTTACACAGTTGTGACAAGGGCTGTACGTTCAGGTGCCAGACTTTATACTGAACCAAGGCAAATGCTCTGCACTGTTGAACTTCTTGGGGGTTAATACCTGCCTTGAACAGAGCGGAAAGCTGGGATGTCAGCTTTCCCAACTGCCACACCAAGAGTTGTCACTTCTCATCCGTCAGTTTCTACACTAGCAGTATTCGCTGGGAGAGAAATACCACTGTGTAATACTCTGAGTATTGCCCATGTGTAAGTCTTACAAGCAACGCTGCACTGTACCAGCGTAACAGAACAGACATTTCCCAGTATAAATGCATCTATCCTGGGGACAGCCACTGCCTTAGCTCCTCGGCCACAGATCACATCTCCCTATGCACATCCTCATCACAGTGCCAGCAGAAGTCTGCATACAGATTTGAGAGACAAATTATTTTTCTCTTTTCTGTTTTGCATGGAAAGACTTACCTACATTTCAGAGTAATTGGTAAAATTATATCTGAAATAATACTGCACCAGAAGTAGCAATGCAAGACCAACATCTCAGTGTCAACAAGGGCAGATCAGCAGGAAGGGGGTTACTGAATATCCCTAACTATGTCCAAGTTCCAAAGGGCTATTGACTCCAATCCCTCAAAGCTACCAGCTCTAGTTTGCAAGTTGCATTCATGGGCAGCTTGTACTGGCACATAAAAATATGTCAGCACATTTTCCTGGTGGTCTCTAAAGTGAATGGGAAGAGAGCAGACATCACATTTATAACAGGACCACTGCAGTGCTCTTTCCACTCCCATATCCCCTCAGAATGAACTACTGAAGAGAAGATTAAAGAAGGCCAGGAACCACGACAGATTAAAGTAAAACATTTCACCATGGCCTTTTGTTTCCTTTCAAGTTACAAGGTAATGGTATGGCTATGCGGCAGTTGCAGACACCAGTAGCAGCCTGAGCGCAGCAGCACAGGGACCACGGCAGGATAATCTGCCCAGCCACACTATGATACCCCCAAACATATTACTGCCCTTGGGATCGAGTCCCTCCATCACCACCCTCTTCTGCTTTTGCACTACCTTTTACCATGGTGAAGGACTTCGTTCTGACTCACTTCCTATGAAGCTCTCAAATTGCTGCTGTATCTGCCCCTTGGAAATGTCAAGGGAAAGACAGATTGCTGTTTTCTGAGCCCGATTGTCTCATTTGAAAGGTAAGTTAATGATGATACAGGTCCCGACTTCAATTACTGGCTACATCCATCTTGGAGTGGTTAATTCTTGGAAGCTTTCCAAGACATTCACCCTGCTGAGTATATACAGGTGTAGGTCCTGGCAAAACAGGCTGACTTTATGCTTCACTGGCAGGACCATCTCTTAAGTCTAGACACACACTTCTAACGCTCTCCTGTCTTCTGCCTTTTCTTTACTTTTCTTCTCACTAATAGACTAAGACAGCTCAGTATTTTTGTCATTGATTTATGTAATGTGCGTATCCACCCAAGTCTGTGCACATTCCACATCCAGCAAAGCCTGAGAAAATGCGAGTTTTGCAGGACACTCTCCCAGAACAGGTGTCTTACATTAAGCCAAACTAAATAAATACGGGACATGCAATGAAATAAACGGCCCCAGAAGATAACAGTCAGTCAGCTTTTCACATAAACAGTACCTTTTCTTATTAAGGACCTGCTGGTTATTCTAGCAGGAATTGCTTCATCAAAGTGAGACCAAGCGGCCAGCTATTATTTCTACCCAGCAGAAACAAGATCCCTGATAACTTGCAAATCAGGGTTTAGCAGCATCTCAGTGCTGTGTGGAGCTATAAGAAACAGAGTCCCACACCACCTGCCCAACTCAACCAGCCAGCAAGGTCCATGCTTCCTCTCACCCTGGGTGCTGCTGTGGAGGAGCCCAGACAAAGATCATCCTCCCAACCCCCAAGACAAGCATGATCCTACCTGTGCCATCTTCTAGATGTCCAAAGTTACAGATCTGGCTGATGTTGTGCACCCAGATCTGCATCTCCTCCTCAGTTTTGGCTACCAGGTAGAAGGTGCGCCAACCAGCCAGGTCCATGCTTCCTCTCACCCTGGGTGCTGCTGTGGAGGAGCCCAGACAAAGATCATCCTCCCAACCCCCAAGACAAGCATGATCCTACCTGTGCCATCTTCTAGATGTCCAAAGTTACAGATCTGGCTGATGTTGTGCACCCAGATCTGCATCTCCTCCTCAGTTTTGGCTACCAGGTAGAAGGTGCGGTAGGTGGTTCTCACAATGAAGACAAAGTTGTTCTGAAATTCTTTCCTGATGAAGTTGGGCCCCGAGTGCTTCAGCACTTCGCACTCGTTGAGGTCGATGATCCGAATGGGTTTTTTGGAATGGTTGTTCCTGTAGTACTCCAGCACATCTGGGTTCCCGCTCATGCGGCCTCTGCGCAGCACGAACCAGCGCTTCCGCCATGCCTGCAAATGGTACAAACGGGGCCCTTTTAGTGCCAATCACATAATATATCAAATCAAATTTTCCTTCAGGTTTTATAGTTGTTTTGATAAGCTGGCCAAATCGTGACTTGGATTTGAAGTGCTTGCTATCAGCTTGGATTTGTGATAGGAAAAAAGGCAAAGGGTTGTCCCTTTGGAGGTCAAGAGGAACAAGACTTCTCCCCTCCTCTCACTCTCAGCCTGCCAGCATGGTGTAATCGAAATGATCTCATACTTCACCATCTCATCTATAGAAGAGGTTCTAACACATTTTTCTTTGTGAAATGAAGACGCCTAGGACTGCACCCTGCGTTGCAGTACATGAGCTAATACCTGGCAACAAGCACCTTTTGCCTAGCAAAGACAAGGCCTCCAGATGACCAGTGCAGCTTCCCTCCCATGGTTTTCAGTGCTAATAAAAAGCTGTTAATGAGCTGCCAGTTACTTCTGAAAGTCCAGAGCAAACCTTAAGGGAGTTTTAGTGCTAAAAAGTTAAACAGGAAACTCCCAAAACTTACAGAAGGACATCTATTCACACAGACACTGCTTCAAGTGACCATCAACCCAAACTGATAAGCACTAGTGTCTTTTAGACCCTTGTGACTGAAGGTACGTGTCCCATACAGGCTTAAATGAAGTCCTGGCAGGACTGAGATGCAGCATCACTTTATAAAGCTATATGCAAGTTTCTAGGAACAAAATAACATCTTTTCCCTTTTTTCCAGCAGCTGTTTTTGTTCATCAATAGTATAAGCGCCTCCATGTTGACTACAGCTGTCACCAACACACTTACTTTGAGGGCCAGAAGAAATCCACCCTGAAGCTCTGTTCCACGGAGAAAAGCTGAAATAAGACATTAGAAGCTTCCCCCTTACCAAACTCCTTAAAAACTGTGTTGGATAAAGCCATGCCCAAACCAGCGAGGCCCGGGCGGCTACCAGGGAGCAGCTGAAGCTAAGGCTGCAGCTGCCCCAGCTCTGATGGCAGCTAGAGAAGGGTACAGGGGCTCACGCGCTGCCCAGGTACCTCCAATAGCTATACACCCACCGGCTGTTTTAATTGCCTTCATAAGAGTTAAAAGCTCATTAAAGAAACATCTGAACAACAACCACAACCTCCCTACCTGAATCTTATTCAAGTGCTCTTTGCAAAATGACTTGTCACAATGATGTAAACCTAGGTGATAGCTTGCGTTCGAGTTAAAAATCATGCTCATTTTGCAAAGAGTGGATCTGTCTGTCAGTTTAAAGACAGCCAACCATCCAGCCTTAAGGCAAAATAACTGAGTTCAGGATGTTTTCACTAAGATGGAAGAGTCCTTACTGGCACAGTTTAGGATCAATACAGGCACTACAGATTTCGCTGACACTGAGCTCCCGTGGGCATGGTGATAGTTAACACGATCAACAAAAAATAGCAACAATCGTTTGTCAAGAAAAAGCTTTTTTTTTCCTACTCAAAAGAGACTTCCTTGCAGTGTAGCAAGCTTTGCACAGTCTGTCAATATTCATCCAAAAGTTTATCTAGAAGTAAGTCTGTTCAGCCTGGCAGTACCTTAACCTATTTTGAAAGCAAAAGATTCTTCGAAAACAATATACAGGGACCAGAGAATGAAGTATCATGAGGCAGCTCTTGCAAGGCTGAACAAGCACATACCAGCCTGTGTAAACGAGGGGTTTTCAAGGAGGGGGGGGCTCACATCAGGAATAAACAGGAAGCAGAGGTGAGGTGCTAAGTGTATTGCACAAAGAAAATTAAGTCTTGCCCTCATGACCTGTTGAGGTTTGAAAGTGATTTGGTCTCTGTTGAAAGTAGCTAGAAACAACAGATTACTGAGATATCTCAGACAAGTCTAATTTTGTGGGAGCCAGGAGGAAAAAAAAAAAAAGAACACACACCCCCTCAAAGGAAATAGAAACAAAGGAAAAATGTTTAATGGAGAAAACACTTTCCTGACTAGCAAGCTTCAGCAGTGGAATACAGCCCAGCAGGTATCTCACATGTATAGTCCCAGAAAGAGTCCACGCCTCTGCCACCGGCAATCCAAGTGCCACACAGGCTTAATGCACACCCCACAAACACATCAGGGCAGAAAGGCCACATCCCCTAACACACTCTCACCCCTAAACAACAAAAGAGAAATGCTTCAGGAGGTATAAGCCAAACAAGACCTGCTCCTTTGCCTCCCAGAGAAGCAGGCTGCTGAGACAGAGAGGGAAAGGAGCTATCAGCTCTCCCCCAAGACTACAAGACCACTTCTCACTCCTTCCCCAATGCTGCCAGCCCTGCAGCTTAAATACACCTGGCTCCTTCTGATGGAAATTGGATGGAAATCACCTGCATATGAGCAAGCTGAGGAGGGAGGGGACGGGACGGGACGGGACGGGAGAGCAGCTGGGGACACCCTGCCTAGCTGGCACCCACGCAGCTGTGGGGAGGTGGGAGCTCAGCCCCGAGGCCGGGACCAGCTCAGGGCTACCTGCCGGTGGCCGGTACAACACCCTTAGGCAGGATGGCCCAGTACCTGTCCCCATTTCCTTAGCATTTTAATTTTCATGAGTCTAAAGGGGTCTGTAGTTTCAGCACAACCCGGGCAGCCAGTAAGAGGAAAGAGAAAACTGCAGCTGTGCTTTGCCGAAAAGCTCACGGTCCCTCTGTTCGGAGGCGAAGGCTGGCTTCGGCGTGGTGTGAGTGGCTGTGGCTCTGCTGTTTTTGGTTTTGTACTAGCCAAGAAGCTGCCTGATAACCTGTTTCCCTGCAGATACACAATTTGATCAGGCTTATCGTCTGGCTGGCGCTGTGAGACTGGAGATGGAGAGGTGCCCAGTCAGTGCGGCTTATGATGGGAGAGGAGAGCAGGGCCGAGGCTGTGTGAGAAAACACTGGCTATCATAGCTGGGCAGCCATGAAAACAGGGCTGAGGGGAAATAATGCCAGATAGCTGCCCAAATCTGCACTGCCCTTTGGAAGGGTGGGCCTCCCCTCTCCATCTCCTGCACCGCCACCCTCACTGCCCTCCCCAGGCTCGTGGCAGGGCCCGTGCAGCCACCTAGCACCCTGTCTGGCTGAAAACAGAGTAGTTTTTTCTTGTGGGGGTAACACGTGAGCTGTAGGAAACATGCAGGAAGGTGGGGGGTGGAGAGGGACAGAGGAACTTTGGTTCCTTTGCCAAAGGAACCAAAGGTTGCCCTTTGGTGATACCACAAGCTCGGACAAGCTAAGAGCCCTTGTCTGCCGCCGTTCATTGCCCCAAATATTAATGTACTCTGAAACCGATGGTGGTATCTTGCTGTGAGCTGCAGGGACCGGAGCAAATACCCTGCCCATGCTGCTGCCCCGCCGCTGGACCTGGAGCCGAGGGACAGCAGCTTTTAAATAGGCGCAGCCTGAGTCAGCAGCGTGGGTGAATCAGCACTCGCAGGCTCAGATCTTCAAAGACATTTAATACACTCAATACACTCAACCCCCCTTGAAATCAGTGCGGGCGCCACAGCAGGGTGGCAGCGGCGCAGGGCGATGGTGCAGCCTGGCCAATGGGGTGTTTGCCGGCACTGCCCGGTGAGCTCGCCTGCTGCCCCGTGCCAGGGCTGCTCCTTGCCTGCCACCAAAGGGAGCCGTCTTGGGGAGCAAAAGGAGCAGAAGCCACCTCATCCCACACTGGGAAATGGGAGCGCTGCCAGCCCGGTGCCCCAGCACCCAACCTTGCCTGGGTGCAGGCAGGCCATCACCAGGAAGGGGGTAGGAGGGTGGGAGGGGACGGGACCAGCTCTTTCCCTGGGTGCTTGCTCTTAACATCAGCTTCGTTGTACCATCAGACTGCATCCACACACACACAGTGCACTTGCACCTCACCTCTCCGGGCTCCTTTTTTTTCCCTCCACTCTCTAGGAGGAAAGTGGCATCAGCTACCAACATAGCTACCTGCGTGGGTAGGGTTGAAGGACCATCTTTTGCACCTCTTCTCCCATTTGACATACCCAGTGCCGTCACTGTCTCCCCCCAGTGGCTCATTTCCATTCTGAAACTTTCACCGATATGTGCCTTTACTCGCAAAATGTTGTACTCCAAAACATTTTTGCTTATCCTACAATGCTGAGTGTACAATGCGCCGAGTTTTTGAGACACTCACAGCTTGCCTGCAAACGGACATGAGCAGGTTTGCCATTGCCAATACACAGGACTCGCTCTGCTCCGTGGCGTAGGCAAAGCAGGGGTTTTGGCACACCTTTCAGCATGAGGCTTTTATCTCCAAGAGTCAAATATCCTCTCCTCATTTTCCTGGCATTTGCCTGCCATGAGCTACATGTCTCCTTTCCCCAGGGGAAGTGGATGCAGCACACTGGAGTCGCTGGGAGCCCAGCTGTGGCAGGCCTTGGCCAGACAAGACGGCAGCAGCAGTTTTTAGCTCGCAGGGACCCAGGCAGCGGTCCACTCTGCCGGAGCAGGGGCCAGGGCTCCTCAGCCCCAGGCCAGAGGCGCAGAGGGTGCCTGGCACCTCCCAGCCCCTGCCCTGCAAGGCAGGCAGTCGTGCCCCATGGCAGCTCCTTTCCGGTGCCCACCCCAGCCCCAGCCCATAGCAGAGCATGGTGGGGTTTTACATAGTTGTACGCTCTCGGTAGTTTTCTTTTTACCATTTACCAGTCACAAGGCCGCCTCCTCCTTCCCCTGTTACGGTTCTTCCTGCCATCCCTGGTTTTCTGTCTTTGCAGCGTGATCTTTGCCCACAGACCAGGACGCAGTGTGGTGTGGCGTGTGCCTTCCTTCCCTTCCCCATCAATCACCCAAACCAGAAGCTGTGCCCGTGCCGGCACCACAACGCAAGGTGCTGAGCACCTGTCTGGGGCTGGAGGGGGCTCCCCACGGCTCGCGGACCCCTTGCTGGGGAAGGGTGTGCTGTGCCAACACCCCATGGTACAGCAAGGAGCTCTGCTCCCTGCTCCCTCCTGTCCCGGGCAGCACTGTGTGCAGGATCAACCTGCATCCCTGTGCTGCTGCAATACCTTCCTCCTCACAGTTTGTAAGGCACAGTCGCTATTACCACGAGCCGGTGCCCAGGGGACCAGTTTCTCTGTTTGCTGTGGGGTGCCGGTATCGGGCTAGAGAGCACCTTTGAGCCCCTGCAGGGGCTCGAGGCTGGCGGGGGCACCCGAGGAGCCAGCAGGGCCAGAGCGGTGGGGCTGCGGCGAGCAGGGATTTATTTCAGCTGATCAGAGTCAATAGTATCTGACAATATTTAGTCTGGAGCTGCACACACTGCCAAATTTACAAGAGAATTTGGATCAATTTAAGGGTGAAAGATTGCACTCCCATGGTTGAGATGAAGTAACCTATATACTTAAATAGGAACCAATTCCTGGGATTCAGCCTAGGCTCCTCACTTACACTATGGAAAGGATCTACGCATCCAGAAGAAATATTACATTTATTTGGGGGCCTCTTGAAATTAGTTCCTTCTTGATGAAGGAATGATACGATGATGATATGTTTACATGTCCTCCAAAGCTTTGTTAGCATTAGAGAGAAGGCTTTATCAGAAAAGCACAACTACAATCAGACAAGAGCCAACATAAATCTAGAACAATTTTCATCTGCCCTTCGTAAGTGGAATAGTTCAGTGCCAAAAGGAAGAAAGAATTTGCAGCAGCGTTGGTCGGACGCCAGCATGTTGCTCTGTGCAAGACAAGCTATCAGTGTTTTCTTCTTGCTCCTGAATTTTTCACTTTGGGAATTCCAGAGCCACTTCTGAAGGGAAGAGGAATAGCTCTGTTTCCATTTCAGTAGGGTTTCTAAGAAAGCTATCACTACTTCCACAATCTGACGTCTCTGCTTCTGCTGAATAAGTGGTGTGAGGTTTAAAAAGGGCTGCTATTACATGCAAATGTTTGCTCCACCGCAGCAATGTCAGATAAGACAGGCCACGAGCAAACCTACGTGCTGAAAAAACAGCTATCTGGTAAACAAGGCCAGAATGGGAGCTGAGCGCCTGCATGGGAAAGGTTTAGCAAAGGACCTTCATCGCTTACCTTCTGTCTGAGGACCATGTTTTCATTTTTATGTACAAAATATCCAGTATCTGAGATCTAAATAATTAATTAGAGCACATACAAGCTAAATGAGGTAAATTGGCCTGAAATATAATTTGTCCTGCGTGTTTTTGATTTATTCTGGTTTTAATAACAAAACACAGAATAGCCAACAAACTTGAAATTCTTTACCAGCTAAATTAATGCCCATGACTCCCCCATGAGGATAACCTTCATTTTACGGAATGCAGCAAAGGGGATGGCAAGGGGAAGCAGAATGAACAGCGGATGTGTACTGATTCCGCGCCTGCCTGGCGGCCTTGCAGCCATGCTTCTGGGCAAAGGACATGTGCTCGTCCCCAGGCCTGCTGCGGGGAGGTCTGACGCTGAAAGAAGAGTTCGAGAGCTCAGTGATGGGGAGGACTGTGAAAGGTCTGAACATTTGGGATTGCTCTCATCCCGCAAACTCCCTTGGAAAGAGAAAGCAGCAAATCCCACCAGAGGAGGGTCTGGCACGGCTTCCCTCCCGTGGCTGGCTGAGGGCTGGGAGCGCCTGTGTGTACAGTGCTCCTCCTGCTACTCGCTGCGGTTCTGCTGCCTTGAGCTGCAAGGCATCCTTGGGGCTAGAAAACTAGCAGAGCTGCAGGATAATAGTCCCGCAGAAGTGCCAGTACTTGAGACACAAGTTTTCAAAGCTTGCCTCTTTTTTAAAGACCAATTTTTAAACATATTTTTGGGGAAAAAAAATTAGGCGGAACTTTATAGCATTTCCTATAAATGACTTAAAAGAGGAAGTTAAAATTCATATGTAGACAGGTTTGTAAGCAGCTGATGTCTAAGCCTATTAAGACCATATAAGTTAAGAGAGTTTCCCCCGCCTACGCAGAGTGGGAGGTGTTGGAACTGCAGAGTACGGTCCCTGCAAGAGGGACCTGTGCATCAGGAAGGAGGAAGGAGTCAGGCCCCAGCTCCCAGCAAGCATCCTCACGTTCAAAGAGCCAAGGACATTGCTGGGAGCTCTTCGTGCCACTCTTTCAAGAGAAAAGGGCCCACCCCATGGAGCTCACGCTCCTCGGACTGCGAGACCCTTGCAGAAGGGCTCATGCCTTCTACTCTGTAGCCTGCATTGCTTGGTAATAGTGCTCGATTAACTCACTCGCAGAAATCTGAGATGAAAAAGACCTCTTAAACCACCCAGCCTGTCCCCAGCTGGAGTTATGGTTTTGCTATTTCAGTTGTGGCTGTTGGTCTGCAGCTCCCATCAGCTCTGCATAACAAATCTCTCCCTAATGAAGCTGCCTGCTTGTCCCTTCCAGTGTGTCCCCGTGCAGCGCTCTGGGAGCAGCTGAGCTCATTGCCCATCACCCACTGGTTTAACGCTTCTCTTGGATTTTGTCTCCCTTGCTGTCTGGTTTCCCTTATTTTCTACTCAGATCTCACAAACTTCTTCAGCAGTGAGAGGCTGAAACTCATAGTTTATGGCTGGGAAAGAAAAATCAATAAATATTCAATTTCAGAGAGGAATGCTCCTCCCTTAGGGCCTTCCTCTGCCTCCACAGGCATGTAATTCTATTTAACCTAGAGAGCAGAAGGAGAAATTTTCTGCAGTTTTTCTCCCTTCGCTTGGGTGCCCGGAGCTGAGGCGCATTCCCGTGGGTGCTGGAAAGGCATCAGCTCTCCCTTCCCCTGCCTGTTCATGCCCACTACAGCTCTGTTTTCTCAAGGTTTAGGGCGCAGCTATGGCGGGAAAAAGCTCTGAGCTAACCAGTGTTCCCATACAAAACAACTTTCAGCCCAGACCAGCACAAATGGTCTGGCTCATCCTGTGCAAAGGACCATCACACAATGAGTTCAGGACAGACTACAGTCTAACACTGTATTTTCATCTGCTGAGTCGTGAGTCATTTATTGAGTCACTTGTCTTTCTGATAGTTGTAGTTTCAGTGTGACTCTAAATGAATCTTGTTTCAAGAAAGTCAGCATGAGTCTTCCTCGGAGGAGATGCAAGGGGTGCATAGTGGAAGGGGAAGTACCTTCTTCCTTTCAAGGTGATACAGATACATTAATTGACTAAAAACACTAACCAAAAAATTTCCTGTGCTGTAACTGCAATGAAAGCTTTGTAATAAAGCATCTAAGATGACGTCCTGTAGAAGCAGAGAGGTTTCCTTTGTTTCTGTTTCTCACAAAAAGAAACCTGTGGTTTGTGAAGAAAAAATAACGCACACTAAAAAAAAGGAGAAAAAGTCCCAGAGTCATATGTTGCCTGCTAACCTACACCCATTCCCACTGCCTAGTCTACATCCTAATCCATAATATTTATGGTGCTTTACATATACAAACATCTGCAACAGAATGAGTCACTGCTATTTAATAAACATGCAGATTCTTTGTAAAGCTAATGGGTTTGTTTGGGCATGAAGGGTCAAAGTCATAGTGACCTAAAAACTTGGGAGTTCTAAGTTCTTAAAAACCTTGTGGAAGATAAGAAAACAAGTTCTGAAAGTAAAATTAATAATAACACCACTGCATTTTGGGGAGGGAGGAAGGAGGCAGACACTTGGATGAAGAAATGTCATTTCACTCATGTCCTCCCGTCCTTTAGTAAGAGCAGTAAAGAACCGAGAACTGTTCTTCTCCCAAACATTCTGATTAGAGGTTTCCTCCGAGGACACGGGCAAGGTGACAGAGCATCCCCTTGCTCCTCATGCAAGTAGGAATTGCTCGACAAGACGTTGCTGGCTGAAGGGGAGCAGTGCTGCTGTCCTCTTCTCGCTTTCCCCATGGCTCCTGGTAGGTGGGTCTCAAGGGGCTTTCCCACAGAAAAGAAATGCCGGTGCTGCGGTCATGCCCCCTGGATGGGTCCCTGAGCTTTGCAGGGGAAGATGCTGACGGGGCATCTCATCCCACAAGATCTTGCTACGGGGAAGAATTCACCGGTTTTGATCTGAGCTACAACAAACCCTGCCACACCAGAAAAACACCGCGGCTCCATGTCGCCTGGGGCGACTGAAACGTGTCAAATGGCTTCGCAGCGCTGCCTGCCTGCCCTGCCCTGCCCTGGGGCACACGGTGCAGGCAGGATCCAACTGTCCTCGCCAATGCTTTGCAGAGCTCACTGCTTCCTAGTGTCCCGCGGCTATGGAAATGCCTCTGGGCCGATAAAGCCTTACCTGTGAAATCCATAGCAACAAAACACCGAAGAAGGGATGGCAGGATGGCAATCCTATTTCAGTGGATTCATTTAACAGTGAAATCCTGACACAGGCACGAAGTAAATAAGCCACCCTCCCCATTGTCAGCCCAGGGCATGACTTCTCTATTCTTCCTCCTATTTTGACAGCAGTGGTGCTGAAAGCTTGGAGCTTTTCTTGTTAACAGCTGCCCTGCAAATATGCGCAGGCCCCTTTGAGCTCATTTATAGAAAGCATAAGGACCAGTCATTATGAAATTACAGCTAACTGCCACCACAGGGCAGAAACCCAGCCATGCCCTGGAGGGCTGCACCTCCCAGGGAGAGGCTTGCGGCTGAGTGGGGTTTGTCAGGAGCACCAAGCGACCAGAGCCAGCCAGCAATCTCGACAGCATCTGCAGGGCGCCAGTAAAAAGACACAGTTGGTATTAATAAATAAATAAAGTAACTCCCCCACTGCACTTGGCTGTGTTTCATTGGGACTAATAAGACAGTAAAGACAGTCTCACACGCCTTCAGGAAGCAACCGAAATTTTTGTGACTCGGCGTCATTATAAAGCAGCACCCAAAGGGATCTGGAGAACCGATGAAAAATCAAGCTAAGGAAAAGAAAGCCAGCTGCGGCGTGAAATCCACACAAGCTTGGGAAGCCTCCAGGTGGGGCAGAGCCCAGGCAGCCGCAATGCTCATTGCAATGCTCGGCCCCGGGCTGGCCACCCGCTGCCTGGGCTGCCAGCGCTTCCACTGCGCCACCAGCTCTCATCAAAATGAACCTGTGATGGGTGAGCAAAAGCCCTGGGTGGAGGGGAAGCTGATTTTGGCCAGCAGGCCTCGTCCCTGCCCGGGGCAGGCAGGCGGACCCCCACCCGCCTGGATCCCTGCATGCTGCAGCCCGAGCAGCTGTGACACCGGGTGGGGGGTATCAAACTGCTGGGGCAGCCAGGGGTGGACACTGACTCACATCGTGAGCATCCTCACGCTCTCCGTTTCATTTTGTCTGTCTTTTTCGCCTTTAATGGGGATGTAAAGTAGGTCGCAGCTCAGAGTAGAGGTCCCAGCAGCAGAAGACAGCACTGAAGTGATTAAAGCCATTCAAGCATCTCCTCCCACCCAGAGCGCTCCTCTCCTCTGGCACATTTTTTCCTTCCTGAGGGCAGGCACAGTGAAACATTAATTCCTTTAAGCTGCCCCCCAAATGACACCTTCTGACTGCTGCTACATTTTTGCAGGCATTTAAGGTCCCTGACAGTGAAGACTTACAGGCAGGACTCTTTACATGAGGATGTTTACAGCCTCGCCAGCTAGCCAAGAGTTTTAGTTCCATATTCCCTCACAGCATATTTATGTGTAGTATCTAAAATGACATTATTATTATCACCCTGAACGCAGCTTAATTTCTGGAGTGCTTTTTTTCTCCTTTAAATCCTAAAGCACTTGACAACTGGTACCTGCTCATTACATGCTGCATATGTTCTGATTCATTCACCTGTCACAGGGATACACCTGCCTCTGAAGTTACGCCGCGTTCCAGATAATCAGGATGCTTATCCGTACACCCACAGGTATGCGCTCGCATCCGTGCATTTGGCTTTGACCAATCTACGGTGCAACTTTTCCATCTGAAATCCTAATCTACCTGTTGAAGGTGGCAGAGGTCGACGGACAGAAAACCGCTGGTCTGGCTTAGTGCCACGCCTCTGGTCAGTTAGAAAATAAAATTCTGATTTCTCAGGATGGAGGATTGGGCTTCTTATAGAAGCGAGTTGAAAACAGGGAGAAAGGAGAAACTAACACAGTGATACGGGTCTTCCTGGATTTAACAACATAACTTTGTTTTCTGTTAGTGGGAAAAGTGCCACTGAAACCTCATGCCGCACGATAGGGATTCCGACTGTTACATGAAAACTACTTGTGTAAAATGGCCTGGAAACTGTTAAGATCTCTCTGACTTGTTCACAATAAATTCTTTAATACTAACATAGTAATAAAATATAAACTTAAATAGAGGTAAATTTTGATTTCTTAGCATGGCTTTAATCCAAAAGTCTTGCATAATCTTAAAGGATTTTTAAAAGGCTCTGCACGGATACTTGATTAATAAAGTATCTTGAACAATAAAAATTAGGTTGCCCCCAGGTTGTTTAAGGCACAACAGTTCTGGAATACAAATGCTGGGCATAATAGTCTGCTGGATGACTGAAGCTAGCTAAGTCACAAGAGTTTTCAGTCATTTTTGGGAGCAAGCATAGGATAATGTATATACCAAAGGGACTGAAGTTTAGACAAATTTTGAGCAAATTTGCTAAACTAATAGCTTTTATGGAAGGACTCCAAACCTGCTTCGGTAAGGAAAGAAATAGAGTTGGGGCTAATCCCCTTTCTTGTAACTCACAAGCACAATGTAAACATGTAAATACAGATGTGCAAAGCAGTTACAGACCAGAAAGATCTGCCTGGAGGTTGCGCCCTGCCTCGGGCTATCGGGAGTCCCTCTCCCTCTATTTTACTTGGAACTGGCAGTTTTCTCAGTATTCTTTACACAAACAGAACAAATTTTGCTGTTTCACCTTGTTAACTGAACATGTGGTGTGAGGTCAGCAACAGTCACGCAGCCTATCTATAACTGTCTGTGCTCACATGATGCCACGGCTCCGAAGAGAAGGAACATAAACAGGAAATTGGGCAAAGTGACTCTTTTCGTAGGGGACCACAACACTGCTTTTTATTTTTTTTTTTAAACTAAACCCTTCAACAATACGCTGTCGGACCTCATGAAGAAAACCAGAGTAGCCAGCAGGATCAGAATAAAAGCCGCAAGTATTTACGCTGTAACACTTTTGCCTGATCATAACAATGTGGTTCAATGTAGGGAAATGAACCCGCGTTCAGGGTTTTGCTCAGCAGCTCAGCTGATCTCCCAGCTTGGTGCGCACAGGAGTAAAAAGACGTGCCCTCCACATCCACTTTGGGCCAAATCTGGACTGCTCTTTTTTACATCCTTACTGAATTCACGGCCACATGCTGCAAAGGCTTTGACCTTTGCACTTCATTTCACTCCTAAAATTGCCTGGAGAAAGGAAGCGTGCAGGAGGCAAGCAGAAAAACAGGGAGGAGGCACACGTGTGTGGGAGGACTTGTCTTAGAGAGCAGGTCACGTTTGTTGAAAATAAGAACCAACTTTTCTGGACATATGTACAAAGATAGAAAGAAAAATAGAAATAGGTCCAATATCGTAATAGCAACTATCTAGTATCCGGATGAGTTCTGGATTTAGGCATGTGGAGGGGGGCACTGATTTCACTGCATGCTCCGAGCTGTACAGACTCTGAAGATCTCCGCTGGGATCTACGTATTGGCTTGAAATCAGTCCCACAGGAACCACCCAGCCTTTGCGGTGACATTTAAACTCCACTGATGCAAACGGCAAAGCTCCCATTTGCTCTGAGGGGGCCGGGTCCTCCTCTTGACAGGACGCTCTGAGAAATGCAGAGGTTCCCAAAAATGGAAACACGATATGAAGGAATTATCTGAATAAAGAAAATCTGCCTCTGGACTGACGAGGAGCCTTTCTATCAACCACATCAGAAGATGAACTCTCTCCTCATGGGTCTAGCCTGGTTTTTGTGGGTTACACACAGGCTGCCCTCAACACTGAATTTTCTCCAGCTAGAGAGCAAACGTCTACTGGTGGCTTCAGGCACGGTAAAAGACCTCATTTTGGGGGAAGGCAGGCTGCCCCCATAGCTGTTAACCTGGCCACGCCTGGGCAGGGCAGGTAGCATGCAGCGCAAACACCGACCGGCTCTTACAGCAACGCGGGGCAGAGCCGGTGGGGGATTTTGGCTCCCAGCAGCGCTGCTGGCTTCAGCGGGCGCACACCCCGCGAGGCCGGGCGCCACGGGCAGGCTGCCAGGTCTCCTGCGGGAGCAGAGAGTGTCTGGCACGTTGCGAGGGCTGTCAGAATACGACCAGCGAGCAAATGAATTATGATGAAATAAGCTGGAATTGGGAAAGGTCCGTATTTGTCACCGAAACGCGATTCAAGAAATTGGATCTCTCCAGTCTCAAACTGGAAACAGCGCTGGGTGATTCAGATGCTCAGCCGAAGCCATTCATCACCGGCCAGAGCCCCTCACTGGATATTTACAGAAAACAAACCAGATTATAAACTAAGAGTTATTTGTCAGACCTATTCAGTAAATATCACAATTGCATTAAAGAGTACACTAAGAGTGTGGGTAAGACACAAACCAAAACATATGGTGAAATGCGTTGGATGAAGTCTGTTCCTATAGTGCATGTATGCAAGTACAAATGTGTTTTACGGGGGGGGGGGGGGATTTTTGGGTGGCCGTTTCATCTATTTTGATTGCAGTTCTGCTGTTTTCAGCTGTCTTTTCATCAACTAAATTGTGTTGTTTTACCCTTAAGTGTTCTGCTAGGCAGTGTTACATTTCCAGAACTGGGTTTTCTTCTTCTTTAAAAGCTCTGTCTTAAAAATCTCTGCTTTACACTTCACAGGAGGCTGTGCTGGTTTTTAAACATTTTTAGAATTATTTTTTCTTAGTTTGTGGAAAAGTGTTCATCACTCATATGGCTCGTAATATACAGCATACAGCACCTGACAGTTTTTGTTTTAAAAAAAAATAATGG
>NW_008794951.1:715847-749762 GCF_000699145.1 Aptenodytes forsteri
GTCGGGGGGGGGGGGTATATTAGGTGGCCCGTGCTACCTCTAGAGGGGGTTGCGCTGAACCTCCACAACACTGAAGGGAGGCTGGAAGTGCTCAATAGCTGGTTTTACACCCATTTGCTCATTTCAAAGCACAATATTAGAAAACCAGCTACGCTAAGGAATTTAAAAATCTATTTTGATTGCAGTTCTGCTGTTTTCAGCTGTCTTTTCATCAACTAAATTGTGTTGTTTTACCCTTAAGTGTTCTGCTAGGCAGTGTTACATTTCCAGAACTGGGTTTTCTTCTTCTTTAAAAGCTGTCTTAAATTAATCTCTGCTTTACACTTCACAGGAGGCTGTGCTGGTTTTTAAACATTTTTAGAATTATTTTTTCATTCTCCTTAGTTTGTGGAAAAGTGTTCATCACTCATATGGCTCGTAATATACAGCATCCACTGCCTGTCATTTTTTATTTTAAAATACATAAATGTTAGGAAAAATATAAACAATGCTCCCTGTGCCAGGTTTTCTTTTGTTTGTTTAAGAATTCTCTCTGACTTTTCAGAAATTTTTTTTTGTTGCCGTTGTGCCCTGCGTCTCGTCCGAGAAAACGGGGTTTTCAGGGCTAAGGGTTTGAAGAAATAAGACCCTGTGAGCTCCGCTTTCCTTCACGTTTTAGGTGCATTTCACAAAGTCAGCTGGTTAAAGTCAGCTCGAGTATCCAAACATTCATCATGTAAACTTCCCATGCTGAGGAGATAACTGCACATTTCTCCGCTCCGCTGTGGGAAGGCAATGCTGCCTGTGAAATTCTGCAGACCTGCGCTTTTTTTCGCAGTGTATCGTTTCATGCTCTGCCTACTTCACACTGGCCTGCGGAGCTGGGAATGAGCACCGGGGCGCAAACCCGGTGGCCTCTGGCACAGGCTCAGGACTGCGCGCCCAGGTCCTGAGCTGTATCGCTCATCCTCAGTCCTTTCTCTTTTCACCTCCTGAGACTGGTCCTTCCAATTGCGAGTACATATAGGTCAAGTTTTTTCAGTCCCCCGTTACTGCTGCAACTTTTGTCTCGATGTGAAGACATCCACATGCCCTGGGCTGGCATACCCTGTTTAGCACTGCTATAGAAAAAAATCAGCATGGCAAATGAAGTACTAAGAGCATATTTAATGTTTATCTTAATTTGCATGGCTTCTGAAACTTCCCTTGCTGAACCAAACGATGAAATCACAACGTGTTCAGAAATATTAAATCATTTCCTCAACATCTGAATATAACGGGCTGCAAAAGGAAAACAATTACATTTGGCACATTGCACACTTTATCCTTAACAGTCCAAATTCTGGTAACCCTTCATATTTACAGGCTTGCACTCTGATCACAGCAGCATTAAAAACAACTGTGTACCATGATTTATTTCCTAGGAAATCCCCCGGCCTTGCCAAACACCAGCTTTGCCTGGACAGCCTGGGTTTCAAGTGGCCACAGCAGTGCACTACCCAGGCAGCGAGTTCAGGATGCCCCAAACCAGCTACCTACCTGCTGGCCTGTGGGCAGCAGATCGGTGTCGCTCAGGAATGTGCCTAACCTAGTACTGGGTGGTGTCCCGCTGCCTCCGTGGTGTAGAAAGCCCAAACTCAACGCGGCTCTAAAATGATGAGGTGCGATGCGCTGCGTTGCCCTCCCTGGCTGCGCATCCGCCTCTGCCTCCCCACTATCCACCCTGACCCTGTGCCGGCGTGTGTGTCTGTACTTTCCCACTCCGGCCATGGGGAAAGGGAAGGGCAGGAGCACGGTTGCTCCTCACCAGCTAGCCGCGGTCTTCCCTGTGCCGTGAAGGGCCGGGTCCCATGGGCATGAAATCCTGGGAGGGCCGCTGCGTGCCAGGGAGGGCAACGGGGGCTCCCTAAATGGGACGGAGAGAAAGAGAGAGAAAAAAAGCGCTCATTTCTGCAGAATCCCAAGGATTTCACATCCAGAGCGGTTCATTGCTGTGAGGTGACCGATGGCACGATGACATTTCTGTGATATCAGCGTCATGACAGACTCGAGTGGTGTGGCTTGCCCCAAAGCAGCCCAGGCTGGAGGGAGCTGGCAAGTCTGCCTTCGCACGCTGTCTCGCTCCTCAGGCACGGCCAAAATGTGCCAGTTCCTCTGTGAAACTGCAGCTTGCAAAAGGATGGGCCAGCTTTCCTGAGCAGGTGCCTTCTCTTTGGGGTTACGTTTGGCCAGTTGTCAGTATTTTGTAATGCAGATTTTTTGCAAGTACAGCAGGAGTAAAACTCTCTGCCAAACTCCACAAATAGTGGAACAGTTTGGGAGTAAAAACAGATTTCAGAAATGAAAGTTCAGCTTGATCTATTGGGAACAATGTGCAATTAATGTGCTCAGCAATATCTTAAATATGAGCAATGTGGGAGAAGGGTAATAGCTCCCTTTCTATAATTTTTCAACCTGTCAGAACACTAATCTATGAAACACCAAAAGCCAGATTCTTAGTAAATGTAAACTGGTAAATGTGGTTGAAGGCAGTGGTGTTGTGCAGCTTATCCGGATCTTAATCTTTTTTAAACTGTAAAACTATCAGAAGAGTATGTGCTTGTGGGATGGTGAAATAGGATCAATGTTACTGTTACAAAAGTGAGGATAATGAGCCAGCTGGGTTTTTCCACAGTCATTTTCAAAACTACAGCGCTTATTTCTGCTTTTCTGCAACTTCTTCTCTATCTCTTCTCCTCCCTTCCCTATCCCCTTTTTTGGTGGTTTTTGCACTCTGAGCTACACCCAGAAAATGAGGTCACCAAGGAGCAGTAAGGACGTGGATGCAGTCACAGACTGCATCATTTTCTGCGTGTGTGCTGCCGGCTGCCTCCCTGCTGCACGCCCCGGTCAGGGCGGGAGCGCCAGGGCTCCCTGGAGGCGGCGAGGGAAAGGACCGGGGAGGAGGAGAAGGTGTCGAGACTGGACTGCTGCTGTGTGGGGATGTCCCGCTGCCTCTGCTGCTGGTGCTGAATGAACCGTCATCGGAGAAAGACACAGCATCGGTGCTGCCCAGAGGTAAACAGGATGCTGCTGCAGGGCGAGATGCCTCCCCGCGCCTTCCCAGTGTCTGCAGCTAAAGAAATGAGGGATCCTTCGGACCCAGGCTGCTGTGTCCTGCAAGCATGAGGCTGGCAGGGCCTGTCACACCTCCACTCGCCGCCCTCTTCTATGTCAAGGCTGCAAGAAAGTGGGGAATACGAAGAGCTCCACTAGCTCCTTGGCCATCCCCTTTCCTCCCCGTTACCCTGCCTCACCTGAGCGCCTGTGAGTGACGGTGCCTTCACAGCCCCCCTGCGCCTTGGGCAGCCCCTCACAGCCGGTCACAGCAGGTCAGTGCCACCAGCTCTGTGCAACGGCCACCTACATGCCTTCTGCCCTGGTGTAAATACCTGTACATTTGCTCCCCCTGTGCCCTGAAACGGGGGAGCATCTGAAGCACATCTGGGGCACCTGAAGCACATCTGGCTCCAGCCCTGGTGAGGCTGCAGGGCTCCCCAGGACGACGCAATCCCAACCAGCTGGCAAGGCCACACGCTGCATCGGGGCAAAGGGTCCCCTCTTGATGTTGGTAATGAAGATGAAGTCTGCATTCTGCTTTCCTCTGATGGGAAGAGTTTGTCAGTTGGTCTTAAAACCATACCTCACCCAGCCCAAATTTTATAAATCTTCAAAACCGAAAGTGTACAGTCCTCTGCGTCGTCTGCAGTGCTTGCATATGCTTCAGAAGGAAGCGAATGTAAGCGTGGCTGATGCTAATGCTAACACTAACATGACACTGTCAACTTGAACTGCAAAACAGGAGCTGAAGTGAAATTCAGGCTGGCTTGGAGTTCCTCTGCTTTTTGAAATGTTATAACCTCATTTTCAGTTTTTAAGTGGGTTTTACTGCTTCTAATCCCATGGGAGAGATCCATGAAGACAGAGAAACTAACAGCAGAAATGCCACGACAGCCTTATACACTGAGATCTGCTCAAACCACAAAGTAGACATACGAAAACTCCAAATTCTCCACAGGTATCACCATTTCCTGATCAGCTGAATGTACAAGCAGACTTAATCCACAGGGCTCTCCTGCCTGTATGGAGGGCACTGCACTCCCTTCCCCGTCAACACCGAATTCTCCTCCTCCTCCCACCAGTGATGCCCCAGCCGCAGAATGGTTAAATAACTGAAGGTTTGTGCCCAACAATTTACTTTCAGCTTGCTTCAAAGAGTGCAGATCCTTGACAGTCACTGCCTTCGGACCGGCAGAGAAACCACTGCTCAGAGCATTTGTCTTAGGGAGGGTGTGGAGACAGACAGATTTACAACAAAGAAACCGTATGAAACATCCGCGGCTCCGGGCTGAACCCAGTGGTCAGTCTATTAGAGAAAAACAAATAAGACTTTCCCTGTTGCTGCCCTCAGTTGAAACGTGGTGTTTGGGAGCTGTGCGGATCAGTTCAGCCCTTTTTATAAAGAATAGAATATCCTGGAGGAGAGTAAGCTGTCCAGCACTGGTGGGGAGTGGAGCTGCAAGGTTTTTCAGCAAGTGACTAAAACACATTTCCAGGCCAAATGAGGTACCTGGGTGCCAGCAGGTCACAGTGTGCCACAGCAGCGGGGACAGCGCAGCTCACAGCTGTGTCGGCACCAATGCAGGCCTTAGCCACCATTGTTTTTAAGTGCTATTCTCTGTAGCTCTGCACATGCACACAGGAGCTATAGGTCACTGCAGGTCTTTTTTTAAGACAACTCAAATCCAATTCTATTTTGGCAGGCAATGTTTTGCCCCCTGGTTCTGCCATTTAGACTCCTGCCTGGTTAATTTGGGAGCGACAGCACGTGGGTATCACAGGCCTGTTGGTGCTTGCAGGTAGCGATGGGAGAAGGGATGAGGGCGGTGTTTAAACAGGGGTCATTTCAAGAGTGTTTATGTCCTAGGAGCAAAGCAAAAGTAGAGCAATAATAAGTGTTTTCAAAGGGAGAGTAGGGGAGCCCCAAACGGGCAAGAAAATTGGAAGGACAGGAACGGGAGGAGCAGGAAAGCTGAAGTAAAAAGGACAAATAAAAAACAAACTGTGGGGATCATGCAGAGAAAGGACTGGGCTCTTCAGCTCAGTGGGAAGAACCTCAGGGAGGAGCAGCTCCATCCCCAGCGGTTCACATCACCACAACCCGCAGAGCTTTGATAGCAAACCCCTGCCCTGGGATGAGGGGGGCATGGCCGGCACGGCAGTCCTCCCAGCTCCCCAGGCAAGGGTTTCTCAAAATCACACCCAAGTTTTTACTATGGGTGGAGTAGCCCCATCGTGCTCTGAATCATCAGGCCGTGGGCTGGCCATTGTATGCATTGTTATGAGGTATCTTCTTTGCTAAAGCCAAGCAGAAAAGCCAGCGAAGCAACAGGAGGGAAGAGGCTGTTACTGAAATCCTACAAGAACAGTGAGGAATGATGAAAGACTACGCCTCACGTCCCTGCTTTGATTGCAGGAGCAGCCACTGCAACAGCAAAGTGTCCAAAGCACTGCATGGCGGGCATGGCCACGGCAGGGCAGCTTGGAGAGCTGGCTCTGGAGCACCTGGCTGCTGCTGAAGAGTTGCAGAGAGCCCTAGAAACCTCCTGTTTTGCTAGTACACTGCAAGCAGAGGGCAAGAGCTAATCAGGGTTTGTGCTAATTAAGCTGCCTATTGCTGGGAGAGGATGGGGATGTGGCTGGACGCCACCAGTAATATGGTAGGCGGGATCAGAGGGCTCCGCTGACTCCCAGAGAAAGTCTGCTTTGGTAACCTGGTAGTTACGCTTTCCTTCTTCCCTCTCCCGGGATTTCTTGTGGACGGATGCAGCCTGTGAAGCCCTTTCGGAGCCCCATGCACCTCCACCTCCTCCTGGAGACGTGTGGGCAGGAGCCACCAGGCCTGCCAGGAGGGCAGAGCCGTGGCGGGACACAGCCGCTGGGCTCGCGCTCCCCTCCGCTCAGCCCCGCCGTGGGGCTGCGACGTTCCTGCGATTGTGCTGGAGAGGGCTAGTCTGGCTTGCTAGATAGCTGTGTCTGTCGAGCTGGCTTAGGAACGGAGAAAGCCTCTGCTCTGTGACTAAGCTGAAGACAGATTTAAAAGATCCCAAAGACACCACATGTGCCTTAGAGAAAAATAAGCTGATAGCACTTTTTGTGCTGTCATTGTCTCCAGTAGGACAACCGGGCCTGGGCTGCTTCTGGGTTCCCCTCGGCTCAGCCCTGCCGTGGCGCTGCGACGGCTGGGGCTGCTATTGCTGGCAGAGCTACAGCCTGGTGTTTTTTGACCTTTTACTCTTCCAGAGATAGAAATGGGATTTGTCTGAGGCTTGGAATAACTTCCTGCGATTGTGCTGGAGAGGGCTAGTCTGGCTTGCTAGATAGCTGTGTCTGTCGAGCTGGCTTAGGAACGGAGAAAGCCTCTGCTCTGTGACTAAGCTGAAGACAGATTTAAAAGATCCCAAAGACACCACATGTGCCTTAGAGAAAAATAAGCTGATAGCACTTTTTGTGCTGTCATTGTCTCCAGTAGGACAACCGGGCCTGGGCTGCTTCTGGGTTTCAGCATTAGCCATTTCTGGAGAACTGCTAACAACCCCTAAAGCAAATGGTGTCTACATATTGATAGTTATTCCTCAGATGCTAACTTATAAATCCTCTCCAGATCAGTGAAGTATGTGTGTCTGCATGTGTGGGAAAGTAGGTAATGGTCTGAAAATTGATCCTTTGGGATGATGAGAGCAAGTAATAGTTGTGCAAGCTTCCCCCTCCTCCTCCAGCTTTCCTCTGCCTCCGAACGCAGCCAGCGCAGTCAGTGACGCTGGGCAGACACCGAGGCTGAGGTGAGGGAGGACTGCTCTGCTTTCCCTGCATCTTTAACAGTCTTCTGCATCTTTTTTGTTACATCTTTAACTGACTTTTAGCAGCCTTTAAAAGTGACATTGCCAGGTCAGAAGTTTTCAGCACAACTGTCTGGCTGAAGAGGAGGAGGACCCTCATTGCCTTTGCTAGGCTGACGGCTCTGGCACTGGCTGGGGTGGGGGGACACCTGGAGAAAGGCGCTGGACCGCTCTCTTCCCGACCATGAAAGAAGCTAATAGCTACAGTCCAACAAACCCGTGCATCCCTGGGAATCCAAAAAAAGGGCTAGATGCAGACATGGTATTGTAATACTCCTTGATGGCCTTCATCCATGACCCTGTTGCACTAGACGAAAACATTAAACCAAAAAAAGACGGGTTTTGACCCAAGGAGTTTGCAATCACAACTAGTGCACTGGAATTTGTAATGGCACTTGCAAGAGCTCCAGTTGCTCCCAGGTGAGTAAGTGCCAGCCTGCGCAACCAGGCCGTGCTCCACCTTAAGCCCTAGATAAAGCTTTTACGTAACTGTTCGGCGCTCGAGCTGTCATTTCTGTCCTTCCACACACCAGCTCTGACACATGGTGCCACTGCTGGTAAAGGCACGGTAGGACCTAACCTAGACGGTCCCTTGTTGTTCGGCAGAGCTGTTGGGAGCTCCCAAAGAATTAAGGAAACATATACTTCAAACAAAGGCTTTTCAAAGCAAGCTTTTAGTTGTTTCTTGTATTTTACCCATCAGTAGGCAAAATCACTAAGTACAAGTCATGTGTGCTTGTGTTTTCCTGTGTGACTCACCCGCAGACTGGCTACTTCTGACTCTTCTTTCTTAAAATTTGGAGTAGGAATGATCTTGGCCTTTTACCGATATTCCTTTGAACAACTGAACATATATCACCTGGTGGGCAGGATCCTTGGCTGAAAAAGGTAATTTTGTACTCTTCTGTCCATCAAACTCCAAGCAGTGCCAGCTGGGGATCCCCTGGCACTGGGGAACACTCAGGCCATATCCAGGCCAGCCCAGCTATAAGCCCCATCTCCTCCCCGGTCGGCTCTCTGCAGATATTTGCTGCCAGCATCAGCCCTCCCTGCTTGGCACTGCTTGGGGGACAACAGCTCTCCCCACCTCTGCAGCTGGTGGTTGTATCTGTGACAGGACTGGGACAACAGCTCTCTCCACCTCTGCAGCTGGTGGTTGTATCTGTGCTGTTTCTGATCAGGAGTGTGTTTCATAGTGGGTAAGAAATCAAAGGTTCGGCTCTTCCTGCCCAGCAAAACAAGAGCTGTCCCAAAGCCAAGTCACGTTTCTGTTGCAAATAAGCACTAACACACAAGTTCAACATACTTAACGCTCTTATGCACGGACGCCATTCACAGGTTTTCAGCTTCAAGGCAATTCAGGTGTGTTATCGATATGTATCAGCACACGTGATTTACAATCACATGTAATTGTGTAACTTGGTAAGAAGGGTAACATCACGCCTTTGAGCTTCAGCGCACAGCAGTTCTCTTCAACAGCAGAAGGAAGCGGTACTGGACTGTGCAGTTTATGAGTCTGCATTGAAGTTCTGACTCCTACGTGTATTTCACTTACTGCTTTCTAAATAGGTAGTGTCAAAGAAACTGGAATTTTGTATTTGAATAAGTTTAAAAAAAAAAAAGCAATCAAAACAGGGTGAAAAATTTAACACAGAAAAAAAATACCTAGCTGTTTTGTAGGTAATTTCACATAATTAATTAATTTTAAATGCTTTAAAAAAGTTTTTAAATGCTTTTGTGCATTTTTACTGAATTCCAATTCCATTCAAATGCAGCTGGTTTCAAATCACGTAAAATAATCCCTGCTGGGGGAAAGCTTTCCACAATGGTACCTCTTTAATATCAGAATTATAACATAAAGAACATGAGTAATTGTATATTAAGCTACACAAATGCCTAGATATTTATGGACGGAGATAGAGTATCTCTGTTAGCAAAAATAAGTGCCACATTTATTCTAAAAACTCCATTTAGTGGTAAATCATTAGACAGCAACTAATGAAAGTGTATTTCAAGGAAATAAATGAAAAAGTACCTGTGGAAAAAAATGAGATTAAGAAATTATAATTTAATTCAAAGATTTCTACTTTCTCATTTAAATTATTATAAAAATCAGCGATACCACTGCTCTACGCAAATTAATGCTCTATATAGGAAAACTTCCTCAAGTTGATTGGACTAGTTTGGGGAAGTATCATGAGAGGAGCCGTTGAAAATAAAAATAAAACTACTAGTACTCCCAGATGGAAAAAAACTTGTAGCATGTGATCAATGGTGTTGCATGCAACGCTCTTTTTCTACCCTCAATCACATATGTCAAAAACGCAGTGACGGACCGTCACAGCATGGGGCATCTATTCACCCACAGTTTAAAAGGTATCCAAGGGCTGAGTAATTAGTCTTTCTCACCATACCTTAATTCCAACAATTCGATCCAATAATTTTGCTTGCTGTACAATGAGAAGCCGCCATACATCTTCACAAGGACCACGAGAATAATGCACATTAACAGATTCTTATCAGCTTCTCATACATGTGGGTTTTCCCCCCTGCTCTCACTATTAGCAGACTCTGAGCTGGTGACTACAGTCACAATTCGGACACATCTAGAATTTTATTTAAGAACAAGTATGCAAATATGCCTGATATCACTTTATCATTACAAAGACCAGGTCATGGTATATATGTAATAGTTCACGCTTTGATGAGCAAGTGTAAAGTACGCCAGCGATGAGGGGTTCTATCTAGGCATAACATAATTCACTGTGTAGGTGTGAGAGCAGTCTTACCATACCAAAACCAACAACAAATCCCCAAAATAAACACCACCAAAAAAAGATGCAAAACACTGCAGCTCAGCTCCCTGTAGACTTAGGCTGTTTCTCTACTATACCAGAAAAACAAAGCCCCAGAAGAGACAGCCTGTTACTCAGACTTGCTTCAGATTTGCTTCAGACTTCAGCTCTTTTTCCGCACGGTTTTGCTCCTCATCATGAAGCATCCCAAGGTTTGTTTATTTTTCCATCCAGAGCTCTTGGGCCTCTGACACAAACCCAGATAGGCACACCGCACTGCGACACAAACCCAGGTAGGCATCCCACACCACGGCACTGTGCAGTCCTTCCGCATTGAGATGCTCTCTCATGGTAACAGACAAATTTCACGTCAGCAAAAATGTTAGATTATCCTGAATTTCTACGTGTATTCTCATGAAGTTGCCAGAAGTCTTTGCAAAAAATGGTCTGCAGGTTGGCTACAGAGCTGAGAGCCCCCTGCCCCATTCCTGAAGATACGCATCTTCTAATACTTCAACAATTATTTGCTTTTGTTGTTTGACCTAGTTCCAGGCTTGCCCACAGAGCAGGAAGCTGTGCCACTGTAATGCCACAGCCCCTGGTCTTGTGTCTTCACACTGACAACAAAACTCAACACGATCTGCTCTGTCTACAGAGCAATGATTGTGTCAGGAGCTGTTAGCAGAAGCATGAAGTTCATAGTCACTGGTTTTGCTAACTGAATCCCACAAAAAGTGATGTGAGATAAGGGCTGTTTGAGCACAGAGCAAACAAACAAACACCCTAGAGCACTTTGATCCTGAGGCTTCAGCATGGTTAGCACAATTAGAAAGGACCCTATCTCTCAAATCCAAAAGGATAAGTGCAGTATTTAACTTCCCAAATTCAACCTGACAGAAACTCTTCTGTTGCAGGCTGTTTCCTGAGGGTACCAAAAAAAGCCAAATAATTTATAACCAAATCATTTGCCCTTCAAGTTTAGATCCCAGTTCCAGAAGGTACTTGAACACACGCTTCACAGCAAGCTCAGGAATAGTCTTTGACCTCATTTAAACTGAAATACTTTAAGGAATTGAGCCGGCATTTTTTTGGGCTATAGTCCAAGTTTTCCCTGCCGTTTTCACTGCCCGAAGTCTGAGCAGTGCCTGGCAAGGTGAAGTGAGAATCTTGACTCCAACTAAGTGACGTGTTCCTATTTAACCATCTTCTCACTTCAAAGACAGTGAAGGTTTTCTTTCTGAAAAATGCTATTTCACAGTATGTGTTTGAAACATACACATTGTGTATAGTACGAAACTGAGAGGACACTTCCTCTTCTAATGCAAAAGCCATGCACCACGGAGACGCGAGTAAGCACCATACATGAACGTGTGCATGAGAGGTACACGGAAATCTTCTTGGGTGTTGAACGTTGGATGCCCGCTTATTTTGAATTGCAAGTGGGCCATGCAAAACCAGCAGGCACGATTAACCTCTCCCTGTCCAGGAGCTGCCTGGAAAGAAGTCTCCCCGGGGTTCAGCAGCAAGAGCGAGGCAGGGTTTGCTTCTGCAAGCCTTGCAATGGTCCCTGAAGTATTTCTTTGGAAGTGGTGGAATCACCATCCCTGGAGGTATTTAAAAGCCGTGTAGATGTGGTGCTTAGGGACATGGTTTAGTGGCGGACTTGGCAGTGCTAGGTTAACCATTGGACTTGATGATCTTAAAGGTCCTTTCCAACCCAAATGATTCTATGATTCTATGATACAGGGATCTTGGGGTATGGGAGCTCGGACTGTATAAATATAAGAGCTGTTTGTGCTCTGACTAAGGAAGTTTAAATTTGACCTGCAATGAGCATGTAAGGCTGCACAGAGGAAGGGCTTTCTCCACTGCTGTAGTCAGAGCAATCTCTCTTTTGTCTCAAAGGCCACTGTGGCTATGACTCACACACAGCCATCAGACTATTAACACTTTTATTCCAACTAGTTATTTCTGGCTTTCGGCAGTCAACATATCTAAATGCCCAGAGTGCTTCCAATGTAACTATAGAAATTACAACAACAAACAACAGCAGCTCGACCCATGGGTCAGCTGAAGCCAAACTCTGAATCACACACTTATTTTTTACCTATAGTTATGAAAAGGAATTTAAGTCTGGACAACAAGGCAGTACATTTCCCAGCTACCTAGAAGATGCTCAGCCGGACAAGCTCAGCGCAGATGCTGTTAGGTGCTCACCCCTTCCACGGGAGATGCTAGCTGAGGGTGGGTTCTGCACAGCTCCCTTGAATAACAGGCAGCCCCCAACCAGAATATCATCAGACACGCTTTGTAAATCTACTTGAGGCTAACGGACTGTATGAATGTTGTGAACAGATCTTTCTTCTTCTGTGTATTCATAATCCATATGTTTCAGAGAGCTCTTTACAGGGTTTCTCACTATTATTTTCTTAAGTTACGGGAAAGATTTTATTCAAGCTCTAGACCTCCTTTACACTTTCAGTCTTCCTATGCCTGCAGCAGCGGTCAGTTCACTATCAGCTGTGTCAGTAATTAGAAACTTCAAGTTGGAAGGGGTAGGCTCTTCTAGAAGAAGCCAGAACGCAGTCAAATTAATTACCTTGTATCCCAAATAAATTACCTTTTATTTTTAACCAAAATTCATTTGCTTACACACAAAATACATGCAAGACTGCATTGTGTTGCTGCTTCAGCACAATGGGTTTCTTCCACTTTTCTCCCTCTCTAAAAAAGTCAAAATTTACCATATATTTTGATTTTTTACAGTATTATAAAGAAAGGCAGCTCAGTAACCAAACACTTTCCGAGTACGTAAACCAAAGGCTGAAGTGCAATGTGAGAAACCAGACTGAAGATGAAAGAACAAAGCGGTTTGAACTTTAGAACGCTTAACTCTTAATTATATAAATGGCTGACCCAATCTCTGGAGACCTGTAAAAGTGCAAAGAATGCCTAACAACTCTGAATATAGAGGATAATATATTTTTTAAACAAAGAGAACAGTCACTGATCATTCAGTTGTGTTTATCTTCTATTTATTCTCTATAAAAAAATTTTGCTAAACTAGAGGGCCATGAAGTATGTATCATCAGTAAATAAAATAGATCAGAATACAGTGGAGCAAGACCTTTTTGATTCACTAATAAACCATGAGAAAAAACCACCCGTCTGGAAGCATCAAACCTTCCAGCAGAGCAAGGACCAAGAAAATATCTAACAGGAGCAGCAAAGCTAACTTGCTGAGAGTTCACAGTTCGCTAAAGCCATGTGCCTCATCTTAACTGAAAACAGTCTAGGCTAAATTAAATCCAAAAGCTCAAAGTTGACACAAATAAACTAATACACTAAGGAGGAAAAGGAAAAATATAATGAAGTTATTGTTTTCTTCTGGCTTTCATTAAAACATACCAATGCAAAGTGCTGTCTACAGACTTGAAGCCAGAGTTGCACAGAGGAGAGAAATTCTGTCCTGCGAAGGCGGAGATAATTCTTGCACATTGTACCCCAAAAGGGTGGCCCTGAACGAGAAGAGAGAAGGTGTTACCCTTGTTGTCTGGGTGTTGCACACAGCAACAGTGCAGAGAACAGCGCGTAGAAAGGACGTCTGTAAAGCCACGGATGTTGTCAGGGGCATTTGGGGATGGGCACCGTGTTTGGAACCTTTACAGCTTTCTACTGTGGATTAACTGACATTTTGAATAACAAATCTTTCGCATTCTGTAGGGAAAGACAAGGTTCATCCTCGTGCCATTCCCCAGGTCCTTGCTGATTTCCAGGGGAGGGATACTGCAGGAGTTCCCTTCAAGGAGAAAACCAAAGTAGTAAAATCCCTTCCTCTGACCCCTCCTACCCCAACAACACAGAATATTTTTGAGTAAAAATGGAGCATAGTCACAGGCATTAGCAAATACAGAAGAGACATCTGAAAGCAGTGGTTGTACACAGAAAGCAGTAACTGCTTTCCTTTTTTTGACTTCATGGCTTATTTGTTTAAACCACAAAGAGACATTTGCATGGTATCCATTTCGGGTCAGATATGAAAAAATAAAGTAGAAAAATGCAGAGCAAGTAACACCTCCTGCTAAATTTCAAGGTTAATTTTAACTCATGAAACACTTCAGCAAAGGTCCATCACTTGAAAGTACATTTTTAAAGAGGTAAAGAGTATGATCAAAAATGACTTTTCAAAGAGGTGGAAAGAAACAACAGAACCCCAGCTATTATCTTTTCTTATTTTAAACTTCATCCCACACTTGACACAAATTTAGATCTGAATGCAGAATTACTCCTACTCTTCTCCTTCGCTTATGACTCTTTCATACCATGTTTTTCAGAGAAGCAGTTTGTAAATGTGACTCGTTAGGATGCAGTGTAAAAAGTAACATGTATGCCGCAGTCAGTAACCCAACCAGCTTGTGTGTTGCTGGCGTGGTTACTAAAATGTTAAATCTAACTGCTAGATTCAAATGAAGCCGACTGGGAGGTAAAATACCCCCTGGTCAGGACGAAGATCTGTGTGACAAAAGCACACGTTGCTAAAGCAGCCAGAAGTAAGTGGATTCTAAAATACAAGTTTATGGACATTTTTCAGCCAAAGAGTAAGTGTGGCTGTAGCAGAGATGCGGGCCGCTCAGAGGACATTGACACGGTGCTGATGTTTTCAGGAGGCTTTTAAAAGACAGGCTGAGAGAGATGGTAAAGGACAGGCATACACGTGAACTTGTGAGGAAGTTCAATGATTGATCTAGTCCTTCTGCTGATAGAAAAGCCTTTCCTAAGTAGAAAATATTTTTTTTTAATAGTTTACAAAGCCCAGGAAGAACCATATGGTGATGCTGTCTTGATGTTTGTGTTAGAAGTCATTGCAAAACACCAGGGAGCTGTTTCCCAGGGGTGTGCCAAGGGAAGTGCCTCTTCTGTTCCCAAGGACTCTGATGTAGAGGGAGAAAGCAGTATCACACTGGAAGATGATGAATGCATCCTGGCCTTAGCGAAACAAAGGGAAAAATTCCTTTTCTGATTTCAGCAGGTTACAGGAATAATCAGACACATACAAAAACCACGCGTACTCTGCATGATAAAGATAAGCGATACAATGTACTGTCTCGAGCTATGGAAGTAATGCTGAAAACTAGTCTTTCCAGAGAGCTGATGGATTGACTGTAAAATGTGGAGGAAAACTGAAAAAGCTTCCAAAGAAGGCAAGGGAGATTTTTACAACACGACTCCTTGCCCAGCAAACTGTATTTTGTTGGGGAAATTTCAAGGACTGCAACAGACAGAAAAGCCTCGGCCAATTTCTGGTTTTGCACTCGACACTGCCTGAAATTTGTGGTTTCTGATGGTCTTGGTCTATACCAGGTACAACTCAAAGAATTTTGCTCTGACTTTGATCCTTCCTGTGGCACTGCTATAGCTATTTTCGTGTGCAATTAGAGCAGAAGTTGGACAGATGAAGACTTGAGGTGAAACACGAAGCGTTACTATTGCCAGCCGGCAGCTCCAAAAGTTACAATATTTGCTCAGCTGGGTTCCAGGAGATTTTAAAGACAGAGCAACCTTACTGATTTTTATGGCATTCCAGTGTGCTTCCTGTTCTAGATGAAACGGTCCCAGTGCCATTATTTAATGTCCGTATCAACAAAAGACTGGGTGCTGCCAATTTTCATTCACCCTATCAGCATGGGTTCTCAGCCTATCTTTGATATACCGATTAACTTTTTATTGTGGGATCAAACCAACATCAAAGAGCTGACACAGGAAACAAAATGGATTTAGATGCTTAAATAACTTATACAATCTTACAAATCTTACAATCTAGCCTGGGAGCAATGGGATATTTGTACCTGTATTACTCAAAAGGGCACCTCTAAACTAATAATGCAGCAAACTAATGGTGCCACGGTCTTTGGCATATTTCTGCCCTGCTTTGCAAAAGTAAGAATTTGTATTATTTTCTCACTTCTGAAAAAAGAGCTTGACATGTGTCTTCCAATAATTTATTCATGCAGTGTAATCAAGCACAGAATCTGACCCAGCTTAGCAGAGGCATGATTTCCAGCTCTGTGGTTTTCACCTCTGAGAGTATTTACTATTTGCTTGCCAGTAATTACCACAACCATCTCCTGCTTTGAATTTGACTACATGAAAACATTTCCAGTTTGTTTCTTTAAACTTGAAGGAGGCTTCATTTTAAAACCGAGGTGAATGGAGAACTTCCATGAATCAAGTGATAAAACCATTTGCAAGTTTTTCCTTCTTGCTTGTTCACCAAGTTAGGCGTTACTGGCTTCTGTCTAAAATGCCCCGGCCAACAATTCTTTTCTGTCCATGAAGCATTTTTTGTTGTTGTTGTTTAATACACCCTGTGCCCAAAGGGACAAATGCTTGGAAGTGTTTACATTTTTCACTCGTTTCTTGGAAAGCATGACCCATAGATAAAAAGAATACTTCTGCAACAATAATTCGGCACTTACAGAGCTTCTGGTCTTACTGATTGTTTGAATTCATTTTTTTAAACCCATCACATGTTCATATTTTATTCTGTGACTTTCTTAACGAAAGTTGAGAATTACACTGCTTACTAATATTATTGCACTGCTACTGTCATGAAGTTACAATTTACATAATTTACACAATGATTTATTGAAAAAAATGAAGACAGTTTTAAGCCTATCTAGGAATTTAGGGATATTTGGGTACTCATCTTTCAATAAATCCAGTAGAAGACTATCCTGCTGGTATTTTAAATATGCCATAGGACATCTTTGTCCATCTCCTTGAATGCTAATTTTGCTCCTGTAACCTGAGTCTCCTCCCCATTATAGTTTATTTCAATTCTTACTAAAATCAAGCAGAATAATCCAATTGCCTTGAAGGAGAGCTGGATTAGGACTTTGCATTTGTTTAATCCAAGACTCCTTCCCCATGGCTGATTCTGTGTTCGTTCCTATTTGACAGCTAAAAGGGGAACTCAGGATTTTCAAAATCAGGTGCAAAATCAGACCCATAACGTACAACTGAAGATGAATGAAGCACTAAAATAATCCCATGCCCCTTCCCCATACCACTTCTTGCATCCAATGAGAAATTTTTGTATTTTTGCAGAGCCAGAGCTACAGTGCTCTTTGTTTTATTGTTTTTCAGGGTATTTTCACTTTCATTCTTTTGCAGTAAAGAATCAATGCCTTTAGAAATAGACTGTTGCTATACATACTTTCTAATCTGCATTTACATCAATAACCATGACATATACCTATGATTAATTTCACTTCACAAATTGCTTCATCTCTGTGTTAGAAACACCGTTTTGTCATGGCGTTAAGTGATAGACGTCATGTGCTCTGTGTTAGAAACACTGTCCGAGAGAAGCAGCTCTGCTCCTCTAGAGCTCCAGGACCACAGCCCCGCCTCACGGGCAGAATGACCCCGCTCCACAATCCGTTTTGCAACGTGTGATTAAAGAAGCTGCAGTTCAAGGGAGGGAAACAACAACCAGAGATCTTTCTGTTTGTTTGCCATTTCCTCATCCTGTGGCTACTTTGCTTTCCTGTGGGCTAGCACGGGTCACAGCTACCCAAGGAGGCCAGGGAAGCACTTGTATGGATGCTGAGGGTTAGCCATGAAAACCACCAGAAGGAAGAAGGCGGGAGAGGTGGGGCTGGCTGGATACAGTCAAAAGCAGCAAAGCCAAAAGCCTCTAAAGAGCCCTTCAAGTCTTGGGCTGCACTGGCCATAAGACCCTTTTTTTTTTGTGTGTGTGTGTGTGTGTCTTGCATTCCCACACCACAAAGCTGCTGCTTCTGTCCCGCTCCAGAGTTTCATGTGTCAGGCACAGCTGAGCGCAGATCCATGACTCATGCGGTGGCCGTGCCTCGTCTTTGCGCAGGGAAAAAAGCAGCAAGCACCGCATTTGCAGCCAGGGGAACGTGTAACTGGAAGGCAAGTTCCCCAACCGCAGCCAGGCACCATTTCCCCAGAAGTTTACTATCATCAGTGACTTTCGATACCTAAGAATCTTCTCCACAGTGCTCTGCTTCTGGTTTGGTCCTTGATTAATTAATGGCTTGACACTGTGAAACTAAGAATTTTCCCAACAGCATCATATTCAGGAAAGAGCAATTATAAGCTAAGGATTGAAGCCACTAAATGCACTACGCATACACAGTTGGACTCTTTCTTATTCCACTGAACTAAATTAGTAATCAATGACATTTTCACCAAAAAGTTGAGCAAATCCAGGAATAATAGTAAGCCAAATATATAACATAGTCAGACACGGGTTTCCAAAGAACAGGGGTCAAAGCTGCCAAGGCCTTGTGTAGTTAGATAACTATCTGGATAGCTCAGCTCTTCTTTCCACCCAGCTGAGATGTCCCCAGCCTTATCACAGTTACACCCCTGACCTTAGGAGCTGAGCATTAGAAGAGTCCCCTTCTGACATAACAGGTTTTTGGTTAGAAGTTTATCAAGTCAACATTTATTTTTAATAACTGGATTACCAACAGGTGTTGGACGTGTCCCCCCCCTCCCCGTTCCTTGTTGCTGACTCCCTGCCCTGGGGCTCTGGTATTTGCTGACTAACAAGAGCGCCCGTAGCCCGTTCCCAGAACAGACCCTGTCCGCGGCTCAGCATTTTTACCGGGAAGAGAAGAGGCAACACCCTGCACTAGCAGAGTGATAACTGGCCGTTTCAGCCAAAGTTTTTCAAATAAGTTGCTACGCTACAATTATAAGTGCTACAGGCAGAAGGGGTATCTGCAATGGCAGAGCCCTTGTCAGAAGTGGTCAGTGCTTCCTACAAGATCTTCCTACAAAAGGTTAAGTTTTTTTCCAGCACTTGGGCATTTCTCTTTGCTGCTCTGGAGGCTCTTCCAGTGTCTTTACCAGAAACACGTCAGGCCTGTTGCCACCATTCCTATGTGAGGACAGTCCCTGGACAAGTCAGGCGGCTGCGGACTGGGTCTGTGAGCGGTGTTAGCACCCCGGTGCTGACTGACACCATCTCCAAGGACGAATGGTGGCAAACAAGATTTTTTTTGTCCTCTTTATGTTTCTTGCTGGCAAAAGTCAACTTACCCAAACACATAAAACTCATTTTAGTTTCCTTGGAGGTGACTTCTTCACTCAGCCAATTCACTGAATATAGGTAGCATGCAATTTTCCAGGTGGCCACTAATGTTCAAGCATGGAAAAAATGTAGTTTGATTATTACATTCTGACTACTCTGTTGCACAAGTATGTTATGAAAGAAAAAGTTATGTAAAAATCATAATGGATTACACTATTTCCTATTTAACTGTTTTACTGTAAGCATGTACGATGACCAAAAATTTCATTTATGTAGAAAAAAATGTGAGCCAGCATAACATAGTTTTTAACATCCTTCTGCTGCTTTACAATAAGACAGATGATGATGTTTAATTTTTCCTTTACTAACATAAAACCTTCCACTTTGACTCACAGTCCTTAGGCTGAGAGACATTTCAGAGAGTTTTATTTTACAAACAGTGAATATAGACCTGGATTTTTGTTTGGCTGCTGTACATACAGAATTTAATTATGGAAGATCAGAACATTGTCCTTGCTAAACACACTTTAAAGGTCCAATAGTGAAATATCCTCACCCATGTATCCTAGTCCACCACCTGGTCCAAACAAACTTCATTGCGGGCTCACAGAATTATTGTTGTCCCAATGACTGGCCAACCCACGATGGAAATGACAGTCTACCCTTGGATGAGCTCAGTGCGTTTGGTAGTCTTAGTGCCAGCTCCAGGGGACCATAACAAAAATAGGAGGGATTAAAGAATCATCTCTTTGTTTGCAATTCAAGTAAATATACCAAGGGCGAAGGAGACACAAAATTTGAACTATGCTCTTAAGACTGCAAGATGATAAAAGGAATCTGACAGGATAGCGTGTGGGAAAGCAGGGATTACCACTGCTTGTGTCGTTGCTGCTTGAGTCTAAGGGCTTGTCTCCAGTTTTACTAGCATAGCTGAGCTGCCATGTATCTGCTGGCATGAGTATACCATGGGAATGCTCTGATACCGGAAAAAAGAACGTTGTTCCCAGTTTAGTTTATATTGCTTCAGAAGCGGTTTAAGATAAAGGAAAAAGATGTCACTTATCCCAAGAACATCTGAGAAGATGTTTATCAGCATAATTATAGTGATGAGAATTCACGCATCATTATACACCCATGTAATTTTCCCGCAGATTGCACTGGAAATGGAGTTTCTCGAAACAACTTAGTGGTAGTCATTTCATCAATGTCACATGTAAACTGGTTAGTGAGACAGATTTTTGCTGTATCACAAAACATGGATTATTGGAATTGCCCATATGAATATATTGCTCCAGATTAACAGAGGTTTGTTAGAAAACCACTGGAGAAAACAAAGCTCCTAACACCGTTATGCTGAGCGACAGCGCAACGTGACTGTGAGGTGGCAATGGCTACTCTAAGCTATTAGTGGTAAAGATGCTTTTTCCAGGATCTAGCTATAAGTGCATAGGTGATTTGCAAATGGAGCCCAAAAGTCTCACCAACAGTAAGCAGCAAAACGGATCCCCTGGAGAAAGTCAGATGCAAACTGGCCAGTTCTTAAACAACGAATGGATTTTTAGAGATTTTCTGAAGTTTTTCCCTAAAATTCCCAAAGAGCTGCAGTTATTAGGGAAGGTGGAAGTCACATAGGATGCATATGAAATCTCTCTGGCTGCTGGACTTCACTGCTGGAGGAACTGGAATTGTAGGAAATAAACCCAAAACATCCCAGTGAGGCTGTTCTACGGCCTGAAGCAGGAGGTTTTCCACCCCGAGAGAGGTGCCAGCTCAGCCTGAGAGCTGCAGCCTAAGGCAGGAGGAGACGTTAGCGATGTCACGTCAGTGTTAGTGTGACTGGCAAGGACCTACGCTTCTGGGGATGGCTCTTGCTCTGTTTGGAGAGGGAAGGCAAAACACAGGGGAGGAAATTGCTGTAATGCAGAACAGCAATATGAAATACTGTTGTGGAAAGCTCGGTGTGCAAGCCAACAAAGCGCCCTGATGGGGGACGGAGGGCCCCGCTGGGGTAAGGAACATGGCATGTGATGTTACCCCATACCATGCACAGGGCAGGGCTACGTTTCTGCGTGGAGCCTCGCCATTACTCTCATGTTCTCACACATACCGTGGTGCATAGCAACTCATCTGCTGGGCCATCTGCTGAGCTGCCTGTGTACTCAAATTAAGACTGCGGCTCTTCATTCCTACGTGCAGCCTTTCAAATTTTACACCCTCCCATTTGAAAACTTTCTCCTCCTGCTTGATCCATTACATCACCCATCCTCACCAGCTGGGACCGACTGCTACGATAGTAGGTGTTTAGCAGGCTTCACGCTGTCTCTCACCCTTCAGATTAATAACCTCACCTAGGGGAGAAACATCACATGCACTTGCCTCGCACTCCGTGTGTTGCCCCATCAAACAGGATCATCATTTCAAAGATGGTACGGGAATTCCCCAGCCAGCGGCCAGCAGCCAGCATCGGCTTTTGTATTACGTATTTCCAGGTCCTCAGCATGCTGCTGGCTGTGAGTCATGCAAATCTTATGCCAGGCAAAGCAAAAATGGCTGCAGCATGCATAGATTTTATCTCTCAAATAGAAAGTGAGATTTTTCAGTGACAGTTTACTCTTTTTAAGAAGTTACCAATTTCTCTGCAACTCTGAAATTTTTCACCATAATTCTATCTGGCTGTAATCTCCTTGAGTGGAAAGTTTTGTGCGAAAGATGTTACACAAAATAAAGTGAAATTGTGCATTTTAACATATTCTCATCCATTCATTGTCTTCAGTTTCCAATTACAAGCTGGTAAATGCTGCAGTTCCCATACCACATACCACCTCTCCCAGTTACAGTGGAGCTACCAGGAGCGCTGATAATGGCAGATCTGGGGGGTTCCACCGGGAGGCAAAATCCTCCTATCTGCTTTTCTCTCCCCATCCCCTTGTTGCTGAGGTCCTTGGCTGTGTGCTTGATCTGCATCCAGCCAATTGATACAAAAGCTAAAGAGAAAAGCCTGAAGCTCAACTCTGATATTCAAGTTCAGTGTTTAATGAAGATGAGGTATCACCAGTCATAAGGTACTGTTGTTAGTAGTAAGGAATATGTAGGGGAAACAGCTCAGATTATTTAAATGTTCCCCATAAATATGGTCATAACGGGTTTGAGTTTGAGACTGCATTTTTTTGGCTTCTGGTTTCTCCTTAAGCTACTGTATTGCTAGAGAACATGAGGTGCCATTTCTATTTCAGGATATTTTTTTCTGATGAGTCTAAATACTTTATATCTGAAACCTTTTCACAGAGGATAAAGAGGTATTCCAAGGAGATTTATGCAAACTGATAAATGCAAATGAAAGCTTCAGATCTAACCTTCCAGTTTGACTGCACACCTGCCCAATTCCAGCAGCTTATTAAAGCCAATGTTTACTTGGACTTTCTGTCCATTATGGGTGCATTTTATTTTGGAAGGGTAAAGTTTCCTGCTTGATGGTACAGACTCATTCGTGCTACATCACCGTACTCACTTGCTGCTGTTGCTGTGTAGGGTCATACGCCTTTTCTTGTCAGTCCCAGCAAGGAACCATGAAGATCCTGCCCTAAACTGGCACCATGAACTAGATCTGGAGTGATTCTGCATGACCACGTTTCCACTCAGAGCAAGTACCTTGACCGCAGCAACCCTAGGTGCAACTCCGAAGTGACCAGCTGCCCTCCAACAAAATGATCCTAGGCCTTATGACCATTAATAGTACAAGGTCTTATATCTGAGTGCTTTCCTCTGCTCCTTATCTTTTATTCCTACACATAGACGGCACATGAAACAGTTGCTTTCTTAAAAAAAAAAAAATCTCTGAAGTAAAATCTACAACAATATGCTCATATAGAGATCCCAGTTCCATTTCCAAATCCAGTAAACCCGAGGAACGAGTCAAACTGAAACCTGCCTGTGGGTGCACAGTAAGTTCTGAGCATATGAGAATTAGGTCCACCACTGCTGAAATCTTCACATAGCTCAGGTTGCTAAACTACATGCAAATCATTTGCTTGGAAATGTTCCTGAGACATATCACTGGGGTGCATCTCTATGACTATCCCTCTCCATCACTCTATTCTGGAAAGGACTGCATGGCTACTCCTTCGCACAAGCTCGCTCTGGCTCTTCACCTCCCAAACTTGTGTCGCCCGTTCTCAAATGGCAAGCTTCACTAAAGCATCTCTGAACCCACGACAAGGTAAGTGCCACGGTGAGGGGAGTCCTTGGGTATTTAAAGCAGCAGTGTAAAGATACTTAATCTTCACCCAGCTAACTACAACTTATCTGAAACCTGGCCGTGTCTGCCATCTTCTGCCTCGACATAACTTCATTCAGTTTTAACAATCAAGCTGTTTGCTCCAACAAAGAGCACAGGCAAATGTCATTGCAGCCCACTTGGAATACTCTAATGGGTAAACAGCTGTACTTTACCAGCCAGCAAACCAAGTTTACTTATAAAGTTTAGAAGATCATTTCAAGCACAGAGGACCTGGAAATATAATGAGAGACAAATGGGTCCTTTAGGAGGATAACATAACAGAACTGCAGAGGGTGTAATTCATCCTCCCTTCCATTTAGCAATGTTGCTGCTGATGGTTAAAACTGGGCAACTTGCTGAGCATGGGCAACAAAGCCCTGGAAAGGACAGGCTGTAGGCTGCACTTCTCCCGGCTGGAGATTTCTGTGTAGAAAATGCCTGGTAAAATCTTATTCACTCCGAAGACAGATAAATCACAATAATTGCTCTTTAGGGTCTGAGATAAATGCAGTCTCTGGCAAGGGTAAAGGATTTGACAGAGCCCAAACGAGGGTTTGAACTCCACAGGGGACAAGAAAGCCTCTAACACCCTCTCCTTCAGTCTGGGGCTGAATACTGGTTGTGCTAGAAAACAAGAAATGCCTCCAATCGCAGCAGCAGCAAGCTCCTAACGTAAGTAAGTAAACAACCCTGATGAATCTTAAACTACTCGTTCATTTTCTGACACAGAACCTCAGACATTCTGCGGACATGTCTCAAGGTCTAAGGCACTAGGGGTTGGCTTGTGGCTGAAAATTAGGAAAGTTTCTTATAAAACCAGCTATTCGCATCCATCGTGTTAGGAAATACTCCTAGCCATTCAAATTCCAGCCCTCCGTTCAAGCAGTCTTAACAAATAAAAAGAAAATTTTAAAGACCCTGCAATTGAGGAACAAGAAAAACTATACTTAGCATCATTGGGTCTTGTTGTACCCTCTAATTTAATTCTCCTCTATAAGTTTTATGGTAAATGTGGGATTTTCTGGAATGCCTTAGGTCCAAAGGTCTCTTGGGTAGCGGACACATTTACATTGTTTCTTTGTAGGAAAGTAACAGATCTGTGGAACTACAAAAATACCACAAAGAAGTCTCTAATGGGATTGCAGGCACTGAACTGGTTTAGGTTATGGCTGTGGGCTTCTTCCCTAATTCACAAAGAGCTTAGATGCCTCATATTGTGTCATATTAATAATTTGTTTATAAGTAAACATATATATTTAAGGATAATATCTCCCAGATTAATTACAAAGCTGCTAAATTAACTCACACATGAGCGAGCTTGGTCCGCGTTTCTGTGTCCCACCTCCTGCCAGCGGGAAGGTCTGACAGCTCGCAGCTGCTCTGCTGCGGGCCCAGGGCTGCCGATGCTCACGCGAGAGCAGCGGGGCCAAGGGCAAGGCAGGACCAGAGCGTGGGGGTGCTGTGCACGCCCGCAGCGATGCCCGCAAGGGGCTAGGAGGGGGCTGAGGAGCTTTGTGGCGAGGGGAACACAGCCCAGAGCATCCAGCATTTGCGATAACATTTTGGAAATAAAGTCAGAGGCCGCTGTCTGCAAGTAACGAGGCTGCAGTGCTCGTTCCTAGGATAAGGGCTGCTTCTGCTCTGACCGACACGGATGGAGGGAGGACTGGGCTCTCGTTCGCACATTAGCAGCTTGCAGTTCCCACCATTTACTGAATCAGCCGCTGGAGCTTAAATGAGAGCTTGTTGTGCTATGGTCTGTACACGAGGAGCATATGCAGGCAGCAGAGGAGGGATAAAAATGACCCTGCTCTACAAACGAGGCACTCATGCGTGTTCACGAGCCAGGTTTACAGAGGTGTTTAGGCAGCTGAAGGTGCAAGCAGGTACCTAGGGCTGCTCGCAGAAGAGCCTAAGCACATTTTTGTATATCTGGTCCTTGGTAACCTGCCAGACTATCCCAAAAAGGACAATGGACTCAAGTTTCCTGTTTCTGGCTTCGCAGGCTCAAAGCTTGTTCCCTCTGTCAGATTTTCCCTTCTGAGCACACCTTTGCAGAGTGAATTTTCAACAGTTCCCCATGCCCTTTGATACCTCGAAGTAGCTACTCAATTCACAAGTGTGCGAGGTGCCACGCTTTTACCAGTTTCCCTTGCAAATTTGATCTTGCAAAAAACAAATCCAAAAGACTTAGTGGAACTCTAGAGGTGTCAATTTTTAGTACTCTCACATGTCCAGAAGTTCTGTTGTAATTTCCTTCTAAGTAGTCTGGGGTTAATGAGACTGAAGAGAATGATAGGAAGGAAAGAAATAATTATATATTCTCTTTTTTCTCAACATGTCCCAAATGTCACCTCTGACCTGGCTTTCTATTTCTGGCATGGACTGAACTCCCTCTATTTATTTAGCAGCCTACACACCATTACAGTAACATAGCAACAGTACTTTCAGTTGTGAATTTGAAAAAAAGAAAAGAAAAAAAAAAGAACATATTTGTCATAAGAAAACTGTTAAAGAAATGTTAAAGCATTGCAGTCTAGGAACACTTCAATAAATGCTTCTATTTTTCCCTTTACAAGCCAGTATTATTAGGTTTCCAGTCTGCAGACCCAGTGCAGAGGGATGCACAGGGGAACCAAAGCAGTGTCACTGTCACAAAGCCTGTTCTTCCTACGCCAATCAGACTGTCCCCTAACCTTTTTGTTTGTTTGTCTTAATGATGTTTCAGCTTGAATATTTCTCAGGCTCAGCACAGACGAAAGCGGGAGTTTAGGGAGGATACCGAAATAATGATGGGATTTATTTGGTGTTTTTCTCTCACTTTTCAAAAAGAGTTCACCATTATTTTATAAGCCATAGCTCAAGGGTGATACGACGCTCAGAGTTATCCGTCAAAAAGGAACATTTTAAAAAGCACAAAGTGAAGTTGGAGTAACAGTCCCATTTTCAGCTGGCAGTCCAAACCCCACTGTTTTACAGGGAAAATTAGCCAGTGAAGACCTTTACAAACAGCCCTGGAGTCAGAGGAGTGCCCAGTGAAAACATTTTGCAAATCCTATTTCAGTGGGAGCAACGCGCCTAAGTATCTCAAAAAAACAATTCCCTGAGCTACTTAAGTGCTTCTTATTTTTAAACCTAAGGCCTGAGTGAGAGCTCAATCATTTTCTTAGCATGGGTTCAAAATGTTGAACTTATTAAAAATAAAACTTCTTAAGCTTGCAAAGCTTCCACTATAAATATTAGTAAACAATACAGATGTAGTAGCTGGAATAGCAGTGAGCCTTCATGAAGCAGTGTATGACTTCTCGTGAAACTGTTTCTTCGTTGCTACTGTAAACTCAGCTGGCATCTCTTCAGATGCTTTTTCTCATCTCATAGCGGTTTTATCAGCACACAGTCACCTCTGAATGCCGGTGGCTTTTCTGTGGAACTGGCAACAGATCTTGGAAGCGCAGCTTTACAGCAGGCATACACATTCAGCTTTCCCAGCGTTTATAAACGCAATACTTCTGTAAACTTAGTGGCTTTACTGCACAGTTTGTAAAGTCTGCAAGTAAAACATAGTTCACGCTTGTTCCGAACTATTGGCTTCTCCTTGGCACGACCAGTTCATGTCAGCTTGAAAAAATCGCTTCACAACTGTAAAATCCTTGAACTTCTACAAACAGTTTCCAAGTCTGGTATGTAAAAACAGATTGTTCACAAACTATGCACTCTGCTGAGATTACCACAGTCGCAAATTTAGAAAGGGTCCCATTATGGCCATTATTCTGTCCAACAGAAATACGGATACATAACCCACGGTCCCCGAGACTTGGGAGTCACGGGATGAATAATATTTACCACTAACCGGGCTCGCAGAAACTATTGTCTTTTAAAAAGCATTGTCAAAAACAAGTCAAAATCTTTCAGATGACAATCTAAGTTCCATTTAAATTAACACCTTCATTGAAGTAATTTTAAATTCACACTAATAATGACATTTTACTGCCTTTCTGTAAAATGCTCTATGGGAAAGGATATTGAATAACTGAAATGCGCTGTTCAAGGCTATGGTGGAAAGCTACAAAACCGTTTTGACTGCAGGGATCAGGTGGAGTTTCTGGCATCAGAAGGGAAGGGAATAACAAAATCTCTAAGAACAGTTGTCTCTTTCTAACAATTACAAAGCTACAAATGAGTTAGCCTCAGAAAGGCAGTATTTTTCTGCCATGAAGACTAGACATCAGTTTTGGTTTATTTTTAACAAATACCAAGTTGCAGCAGATTTTAAAACTGAGTTTTGCATGGCTATATGTTTGTTGGTTCGGGTTTTTTTCTGATGCAACGCAAACTGAAATAAGTCAAGGATATTACTGTAAAGCAGAAAAAAATAAAAAGTTGAAGTCTTGCACTTTATTCAACAGTTAAATGAAAGTGAGGAAAATCTATTTTATCTGGCTGGATGCAATGTTTTGACATGCAATTTTCATTTCAAAGATGGCATTTTTTCCTTGTCTTATCATATTACTAATTCATTTCCAACTCAAATGAAAAGGACAAGAAAGCAAATAAAACAACTGTTACTGAGTAACGTTATAGGAGTAAACTTGTTCCTTTCCCTAAAAACCTATCAAATTGGCATAATACACATTCATAGCATTTTAATGCATTATTGGTAGAAGTCATGTGTTTATCCATATTATAGTTTTCATGCTACAACAAAGCGTTCACCAAAGTACTACTTGTAATGCTTTTTCCTCTAAGACATGTTTGATTGCATCACTAGTTTAATCACCACTCAAGTCAACATTTCCTTCTCTATTTCAGACTAGCATGTTTTTTTTAAGTCTCTATTTTTGAATGCAAAGACCTGATAACTTGCGGGTTTCTGTTTTGAATAGAAACCAATAGCTGGACATTCCTGTGCACTGAAAACATGTAGTCAAAGATTAAACTGGGGCTTCAGGGCTATTACGGCTCCACCCAAATAAATAGTCCAAGGGAAATTATTCTGCTTAACATTCTGATACACAGGTTGCCAAGAACAGCAGTGTTTTTTAGAAATTATTTTTTTCTTAGAAGTCAGCCTATCTCATTAAACATTGCATTTAAACTACCAAAACATGGTTAAAATGGAAGAAAATGGTCTAGAATAAACATCACACTTAACCTACCAAAACAAGGTTAAGTGGTGGAAAATGGTCTGATTTGCACTTAGCTAATTACAAATGTTTAACTCCAATGATGGAAACTCCTCCCTAAAATAAATTTTCTGCTGTTATTTTACCAGTGAGATCAATTTGTTCAGGATTTCACCGAGAAGGGAACACGTATCTGCAGCACAGGAGCTTCTGTATGGAAGTCTTAATTTTCTCAAAATTAAGTTCTTCCTTAATATACAAACCAGACAGAATATACACTGGATTTTAAAATGAAGTAACAGCAGGAAAAACATAGGTACAAAACTTACAACTAGAACCAGCTAAAAGGCTCTGCCAACTTTCTCCATCACATGGGACTCCTATTCCCACCCAGCCTATAAACTAGAGCTACAAAACCTGCACAAATTGGTTAAACTAACTGAGATATTTCAATGAGAGTTCGGGATGTTGATTCCAGCAGGGTATGAAAGGTGGCCGTAACTCTCTATTCAGAGGGGACAGAGCTCAAGAGGTGAGGCTTTGTAGGAAGCATTTGGAAATAAATAAGGTTTACGGACAAAAATTAAGTTCAGACTTCTCTTTGATAGTTATTTTTTTGAAATTTCCCCCAAATCCCAAACCAGCAGAAGAGGTACTTGACCTCACATACCACTTGGGGATTTCTTTTAGGCGAGGGTGGCAGTGTCCTCTGCTGACACCAGCCCAACGCTAGATCAGAGAGCAGACGCTCCGCATCCCACCCACCCTTAGCAGTGCTGTGGGACTCTTGTTCCTATTACTTGAGCAAACTCTTCCATAATTCTACTTTACTTTTTCTTCTTAGTGGCCAGTAACTTCCCGTTTGTTCTCCTGATAAATACCAGAACTTCAGCTAAAAATGGAGAAGTCGTCTAGATTCTCTTATCTTGTAAAACCCTGGCAGTGGGGTGCTGTGGTCGAGTTCAGGCAGATCCCCCCAACAGTCAGAGACGTCCGTCTGCACCTACTTGCTGCCGTGCCCTTCTGACGGCACTTACAGCCCCTCACGCAGGGACAGCAGGAACGGACACTGCTTTACTAGCTTTGCATCTGGTACATTAATTTACACCTCTATTTGCCTTCCCAGACCAGACACTCCAAGAAGAAGTGTGCTAAGAAGAGCAAGGCTAAATTTTCTAACATGGGGTCCATTTTGGACTCTTGTTCTAGAGATGCTGACAAGGAGTTTTGATTTTCAAGAATGTTTGAAGAATCCAGTCACTCAAGTAAAGTGGGAAACTTGCCTTTTTTTGAGCAAGTGGTCTTCCCTCATCAATTTGTATAGTACTGAAGATTAAAAATAGCTCTTCAGCTGGGGTACAGCTGTGCAGCATTGGCTGAAATGGAGCTGCACTGACTCACAACAAGCAAGCATCTGTACATAGCCCTTTACTATTGCAAACCACGGAACTTAACACTAAGTACTGGCGTGCCATTCACCGGAGCCAGCGGGCAGGCTGGCTAATACCGCTGCTGCTCCTCACAGGTGTGACAAACTACAGGAGAGCGATTTGAGGAGAGGTTGAAATTACCTGCCTGTTAAAAATCCCGTCTCCTTGTCCTTACCAGCACATGAACAATGTGTCTTCTCAATGGCACTAGTCTCTTCTTTCATTAGACATCCTCTGTGCCTTCTTCCATGTCTTTTTTCCCCTCATAGTGACTTTTTGCACTGGCTGTAGTAATTCCTTTGTTTTCTAGGCCATGAAACCATTCTCCCCCCTCTCCAATAAACAGAAAACAAATATTACCAGTCAGCGAGCAGATAAATTTCCATATGAAAAGTATCAAAAAGCTGGCTGTTCAAGGCTGACATTACAGAATTGGGATACATGAACACCACTGCCCTGAGCCTTCTGAATTTTTTTTTTTTAAACAAACGTAAACACTTTTTTCCCTTGCGGCTCTGAATGCCTAATCTAAATCCCTGGTTGGATGTATTCAGCACTAATATAAGGCACTGCAAAACCCATCAAACCTGAAGCAGATTCTCCCGTGACATCTAATTTCCTACAGAGGCTGGTACTCATGAGCCACTAATATCAATACCAAAAATCTCCAGTGGGGCCAGGTTTTCCTCCCGTGGGGCTGAGTGTCAAGCTGTGCCTGAAACTTAGCATTTTTGGTCTAGAGCATGATGGACTTCACCTCCACCACCACCACTTCCTAGTTTTTGGTAGCAGCTTCTTCCTCTCTCTCCCCTGCCCCGTACCCAGCTCCCCCAGAGCTTCGGGGGTTCCCTGGCACCCCCCAGGCCCACACAGCCCCGACCGGTGAGAAGAGCTGGAACCAAGTGGGGAAATGAGAGCAGCACAGCTTTCAGGTTACACTTAGGGGACAAAGAACTGCAACACACACCAAATGCTCTCCCGGGAGACTCCTTGCACAACTGCCTCTTTAGATAGGCTGACGTGGTGGATTCATGGTTCAAGTATCAGACAGAGGGAAAAGCATTGTACATGCTATTAAACCACTATTAGAGTATTTGCCCGCTGAAGTGAAGCTCCCTGTGCTTTCTAATGAATTCTCTGCATTTAGCATTAAGCGCTCTGTTTTTACAGAAAGTTACACTTGGGTAATTAATCTCATATTCGTTTCCTGCACATGTAAGAGAGCAGCCTTTGTTAGGGAATGATAAAACACTTCTAAGAATAGCGCTACTAAGAGCATCAGCTTTGTAAGATGTTACAGGAAAAATACAGACTCTTAACACCTGCTTTTTGCTTTTCAAAGTTTTGGAAATAACATTCTGCTTACCTAGAGCCAAATTCTGACTTGTTTATGCGTAGAAAACCTAATTGCTTTCATCAGAGAACAAGCATAAATGAAGGTATACTTTGGTCTTTAGGCTCCAATCTTGCAAAGATGTATTTGTTTAATTTTATAAACACTGTAAATATTCTCAGTGGCTTCAGTGGGACTGTCTGCAGTTCCCAGTCACACAACCTGAATTCATCACTTTGTCTGGTCTCCTAACTACAGATTCCACTGAAATTAATTGGATTTTCTTAGTGATTGTAATAGATTGAGGATTAAGAATTTATCTGTGTGTAAAACAAGAGACCCTCAGGCCGGACCTTACAAAGGCCGGATGCTGAACTCAGGAAAATGTAAACTGGGAGACAACCCCGTGAGAGCAACTGAGCCGCTCCGGTGTAAGAGAGGTCCCAACGAGCAGCAGATCGAGCCCGCATTTGAAGCTCCCTGGAAGCTTCAGCTCAGACCATGGGTTTTGCCAGCTGAACACAAAGGGTGGTGTAAAGCTTGGGGATTTATGTACGTTGTCAGTTCAGAACCAGAGCCAACACCATTCTCCTGTAAGTGGTTGACACTTGATACCTACTGAAGTCAGTTTAAACAGTCATTGTTTTAAAGCTTGTGTTGTTTTTAAGCAGTCACTGTGGTTCAGCCTGAGCTATCTACCACCCCAGTACAAGATGCACAAGCTACCATGCTGGTGAAACTATGTAAACAGTGGAAAAAAAATAGTTTACAGTGGGTAAGAGACAATTTGCATTTGGTTTGTAGCATCCACTGTGTAACCAGTCATATGAGAAAGGACATTAATCTTTGCTGTACTTGCAGCAGATTTCTTTCTGCTTTATTATGGACAAAGGAGTAGTTTATCCTCCTAACCAGAAAACAAAGCCTGATCTGCAGAGATCTGGCTAATCTAGTGGTTGATGTTTGAAGAATAACATAGACCCAATTTCCCTAGGTTTTGTAGTCCAAAATCTGAGCAGAGCAGACTGCAACTAGTCTTGTGAGCTGATCAGAGCCCCTGTTGTGACTATTATCTTGACTGTATAATGGGGGCTTTCAAATCCCAGCTTTATCACATTCTGTTTTCTCTACTTTGCCCTTTTATGAATATTGAGTCATCAAAAATAGCTTCACTGACAGAGTTACTAATGATACCAGCTGGGTGAATCAGTGGCTCTTACATTGTCTAGTGCCTGCTATACAGTGCTTTAGTACACTCGTTACGAAATATAGCAAAAATTAGATATCCATATTTTATTTGCAGCTCCCTTGAGACACATCATAGTGGTTATTTTAGAATTGGAAAATGCTAACTGAACAAAGCAAATATTCAGCCATTTCAATGCAATACTGTGATCTAAAAGAAGAAACTCTGGCTTAGAATAAGTTAAAAGTAAATTCTAACATCTGTAAATCATCCTTTCTCCTAGTTTTTAGTGCAAAGAAAAAATACACTACCAAATGATATCTACCACATTCTTCACGAGACAGTTATTCCTCATATTACTAGAAAAAGCTAACATCAGCAGTCCAGAAAAAATGCTGATAAACAGAAGTGAATACGACAAATGATGTAAGCTATGTATATGGCTCGGGAGCGTGATAGACGCATATGGTGGCATCCTTCTAGTACAGTGCAGTGCTCTGGGGTAAGTTAGGTTAGAAGTGCATGACTCAAACGAGTATTACCGATTCCAGAAGTGCAACAACAGTAACAGCACGCCCGATGAAGAACCATCACAAATGAGTATGCAAAATGGCCCACGATGGGCTCCTATTTTTAATGCTGTCCCAAGCAATTTTTCAAGGGTCATTTATTTCTACCCGGAGTGCCTTCCTCGCAGCCCCGCAGTGATACAGTTTCCTATGTTTGCAACACACACCCTTTTTTTTTTTTTTTCCCTGAAAAACAGGCCGGCAGATAGTGCCTTCCTCGCAGCCCCGCAGTGATACAGTTTCCTATGTTTGCAACACACCCCCTTTTTTTTTTTTTTTCCCAGAAAAACAGGCAGGCAGATACAGAACGAAACAAGGGGCCCCCTTTACACATAATGCAGTTGCAGCTCTCCGTGCATGCAGTGCTCGCTTCTCCTCACCAGCCCCCTTCACCTTTCAGCTATCAGGAACTTTACAGCATGGCATCTTCTAGCACCTCTTTATCGCAGACAAAAGTAAAGCCCGCTGCTAGCAACCGCCTCTGGCATATTAAATTGGTAAACAAACCTATTGCAGATGTTGCCTTTAGCAAGTGTCATAGAAATTACAGAGCATCTTAACAAAGCAGAGCCTCCGAATTTAAAGTATTAGTTTTTTTCAGGAGGTTCTTGCCCTTCCCAGGAAAAGTGACATCTGAAATTCGGTTACAACAATTCTGTTAGTTACGGCAACATTAACTGAAACCAAAATGTGGTTTTTAACCTAAGATATGTTGCGTAACAACTGAAGTAGTATAATCTTACGAGCCGGGAAAGGTTAATTCCAAAGGGCACAAGAATATCGGTGAAAACTAGCATACTCCATCAGCGCACGGACTTGTAAATCTTTTTGTTTTGGTCCAAGGCGAAGCCGAAGCAGGCGAGACATTTCAAAGGAAGAGCAAGACACCGCGCACATGCCGAAATCCGTTTAGGGAGAAAAAATATCAGCAGAGCCTCTGCACTTACGTATCTCTTGAGTTTCTTCTCGGGGGGTGATTTAATGAGCCATCCAGTGCAAACGACGTCCCCTGAGCTCATCTTCCCCCCCGGCGCGGAGCGGCGACGCGGGAGCCAGGGTGCGGGCTGCGTGTGCCTGTGCGTGCGGGTGCGGGTGCGGGTATTGTTCCCAGCCAATTTGAAACCAGCAGTAATCGGCTTCCTTCAGCTGTGCTCTGATACCGCTCCAGCCCGAGGAGGAAGTCATGACATTGATCACTGACACGGCCAGCCCTCCC
>NW_008794951.1:750048-764020 GCF_000699145.1 Aptenodytes forsteri
GGCACAGGCAGCGCCGGGGGAGCGGTCGCGGTGCCGCCGGTCCGCACATCTGCCGTGCCCTGTCTGCACTGAAATGTCCACCTCAGCTTCCACCATCTGCCCGGTCCCCTGCTTCCAAACTTCTTCGGTTTGTGGATTTAAAGGTATTTCAGTGGCATGTGGTCCCCTGTATGAATTTACTACGAATAAACTTGATTTTTCTGGTCACGTCATTGCAGATTTTTTAGAAACAGGCTTTTTCAGAAGTGACTTCAGGGAGACAGGTTGCCACTCCACTGTCACAACTGAAAAATATGACCGCAGAGTGCGTAACATTGCTGATATCCTTGGAGTTAGTGCTCTCTCCAGGATGGGAAACTCCTGGCTTTTCAAGGACGGGGCAGCTTGTGTTCATTTTTAAGAAGCTGCTTGTAACTTTCACTTAGATTTAAAGTGGACGCAGCGGTTCTTCACCGGGTTCTGTGAGTCTGTAATTTCTCAGGAGTCTCGTATGCCTCTGCCTAGGCACAGAACGCGCGGTGGAGCCTGGCTCTGCGAGGTGTGCTTAGCGGTATCAGGCCTGGGTGAGAGTTTAACGTCTTCACAGAATTTTTCACAGCTGTGCTGGAGGTCTTCGGCAGGGCAGGCTGACAACAGCTTGCAGTGTCACTGCTGGAATCTGACGAACTGGAAACCGTGCTTGGTTTTTTTCAAGATTTTAAGCAAAAATGTTGTGGCAATACGTATTTATCGTATTTAATACAATATGTACTATAAATATATGCCCTATGTACATTTACATAACCGTATAAATAAATCTGTATAAACTCATAGCATCCCTGTTGCTAGTGCTTTACATTATCACTGATCTTAAAAGAATCTTACCATAAATGAAAACTGTCATGAATAAGCTATAAACAATTTATTTCAAATGTGCTCTGACACCTCTAGATAGATAGGTTTTTGTTTGAGACTAAGTCACTTTCACGCAGCCTTGCAATATTAATTCCCAACCTGACATTCTACTACCACCCTCACTCAGCTCCATATATCCTTTACCCACAGTGATGTTTTAACAACTTCACATGTTTAATAGCAGGTTTGTGAACAAGGCTTTGTAACACTTCTCTTTGGAGAGACGCATCCAGCCATGGAACTTATTTAGGGAAGGAAAGTCACACTTTAGGGAAGGAAAGTGTGACTTTCCTTCCACATGTGACTTGACTGTCTCACTCTGACAGATTTTATAGCCTTAAACCTGAAGGCTTTAAAACGTTAGTCTGCCAAAATAAAATGAATTGTGATATACTTCTCGCGTTATCCCTGCAGTGTCCTAACAGTACCCATTTGTTACTGGATCATTCTTCAGGCAGATGGGTTCCCCTGCCAGGTTCCTTGTGCAGCTGCACAAGGAACAACTTATGAGGGGAGGGGGCAGGACAGGGTGGTGAGGAACCTGGACTGCCAAATGGATCTAAATACTGAATACCAAACCACAGCCTTAAAGAGAGCTCCGGCTCCGTCTTTGCTTGCGCTCAGTGGTACTGCTGCTTAAATCACCAGTAGTCCCCATCTCTTAAGGCACTTGTCCCTGCCCTTCTGCCATCTCCCCGTTACACAGGCACAGTATATTTGTGTGGCTACGGGATGAATTGAATCAGAAAACTGACTGCCTGGAAAAGAATGAGTCAAAAAAAAAGAGCTTATTTTCCAGCTGGATCAGGACTAGCTTCCTCACCGGATAAATGCTGTGGCCTGCTACACACTCGTACCTGACCAACGGAGGGGGTGATGCAGGGGCAGTAATAAGAAATCAGCAGTTGCTTAAATTGGCACTTCTGCCCAAAAAAAGCCTGCTGAGTGGTAGCCATGGTGACAGGGAGGGGTACATCGATTCTGTTCCCTGCTAGATGTGTCGCTCCTCTGTCAGACGGCTCCTGTCCTCACTGCTGGAACGGCTTGGTTGCTTGTGAAGCACCTGCCAAACTACTTGCACGTTGCAGCTCAGCATATTCAGAATAAATAAAATCTGTGCCAGTTTACTTATGGTGCCAGTAGCCTCAGGGGAAATACAGGAAGCCAGAAATCATAACTAAGCAGAACATGTGGGGGTTAACATGTTTGTTATGAAAGTTGCTGTCCCTTCTTGGTATTTGTGCTCCAAACATTAAAAGAGCAAATAAAGTTATTTTCTTACCCTAATGATTTTCATTGTGCTGATAATGTGTCACTCATGTATGTGTTGGACAATGGCAGGCTTAAAAATGAATGGTATCTAGCCCAGATGGAAGAAATGGGATTTCACTTTTGTCCTGCTCCATGCACATATTTTTCAACCGCTTCTAAACTATAAAATTCTTTACTTAAATCCTTCATCATGATGGTGAATGACAGGGTCTTTGTTTTAAAAATCTTACAGTTGAAGACATATGTAGAGAGTGAGCTGAGGTTGGAAACAGAATGGAAAGTGAAGGGAAAGAAGAGCAAAGAAAAATTTATTTTGGCTGAACATTTCTGCAAAACCCTTGGGGTGTTCTATTTTAGTTCCAGCTTTTGCATTTATCCATTAGCATTTAGTTTCAGAATTCAAGTATGTTTTGAATACATATGCTGAAATCACTGGCAAAACCCAATTAAAAAGGTTTAAAAATAAAAATTATTTTCTTAATATTATTGCAATGCCAAAAGGGTTGAAAGTGTAGAATTACCTATGTTTGCTTAGGTTTATTTGTCTCACTTTTTAAGCTTTTATTTTATACATATCGCATAGTTACCTTGAAAGAGATCAGGTTTTGCTTGGTAACAGTAGCATCAGCCAGTGGTGCCTGCCTCTCCAAATCTGCTGTAGGCAGAGCTACAGGAATGTTCTCAAAAATGACTGACCACTGAAAGAAACCAAACCAAAATGACTTGCAGTTAGGATAAAATTCTCTTTCTTTCTATATGAGATCAGAGCCAGGCTTAGCAAATCTTCAAATTCTGACAAGAGAGAATTTTTTTCGTGATGTGATGCTGCCTAGAATAAAGTCATAAGCTGAGAAGCCTTCATGGGTATGAACTGTAGACATGATTACTGAGAAAGTAAAAACAAATAAAATGTAAAACATAAAATTGAAAGCCCAGAAGGTAAAATCATTCTCTATTCTACACAAATTGTACAGGTCACTCATGTACTGGTATGCCTCAATCAAATTTCAAGAATCTGTCTTTATTTGGATCATGTCAGAGTGTTTGTCCTCACCACACTAACCTCACACGTGCCACTAGCAAAGATCAGAGTAAGCATGATCAGTTTGACCCTGAATGTGTGTGCAATTCACATCAGGCAGATACCGAAGAGGAATTCTCTGCTCGTCATGAAAGTACTGGCCTACTCCTCTCCTTTCCTAACTCAGGCTACTGATGTTTCAGGGAAAAACAACACTTGACTGCTAATAAAACAGAGGAGAACAAATTGGCTGATGGCGTTTGATGGGAAATTCCTTCATGACCCTACAGGCAACTGATTTAAAGAAGTAAGTGTGCTATTTAAGCTTCCCCATTTCCATGTTGCAGAGCAACTGGTGGTGTTATTATTAATATCAAGAGCAGTGAAAGTTCTTGCTCCCCTGTGGGCAGAAGAATAATCAGGATGGAGAGGATGGGAAGAATCAGGAGGATTTATTTCGTTCATAAATTTATAGGTATCAAAGCAGGAAGAGACACTGGAGTTATCTAGACTGGCATTCCCACAAGCATATATTTTTCCCAGAATCTAGCCCCACATTTAATTTACAAAACCTGGCTGGGGTTGTGAAGGTTGAGATGCATGCAAGAGACAGCCATAGCCCTGGGAGAACAGCCCTTTTCTCTCATCTAGTGACTGATCCCTGTTTACATACGGAGCTCGCACCACACTTACTCAGCAAAATGCTAACATGCCTCTGCAGCATTCCCACAGCAAGCAGAAAAGCCCAGTACCACAAAAAGACATGACACAGTATATATGTTCCAGCTGTTCCTGGCTGTTACCACTCTGCTCCCCCCTGCAGACAAATATTTCACTCTCTTTCCATTCACAAGGACAAATTCAGCAAAGTCACAGGGGATAATTCAACCCCTTCTCTTCCTTTCAGTAGCCTGTCCTCACCATACAAATCAGGTCTAATAGAGGAACACACAGATCATCAGAGCAACACCATTTGTTGTTGTTTAAACAATTAACTACAAAAATTGGAGCCTGACCACTGGCACAGAACGATGCTGAACCTGTCTGCACTACGCTGACAAATATATTCTGCCTGAACTGTGCTGTGTAGTCGTTCACCCACAGGCTCTCAGCCGCAGCGGGACCCAACGGTCAGATACCTGCTTTCGAAGCAGGAGCCATTGTGAAAATAAAAAAGAAAACAGACAGTTGAACATTGCTGTGGTTTTGCTCCAGGAAGTATATGAACTATGTAAGCTGCATGTGGGTATGGCCTTTATTGTTATGGACAGGGCAGAATCTAATTTTACCAAAAGCTCTCATGACACATAGGGAGAACTCTCTCAATCCGTTTCAGAAAACAGACCAACGCCCTCTGGCACTAGTCTCCTCTGGGAAACAGCAGCAGACATCCAGCATCTCATAGGAAAGTCTCCTGTCTCCCATTCAGGAAAATAACTGGTGGAAGAGCTGGCGTTCTGCTGAATAGCGTATTTATTTGCAAATGTACAACTGCCTTTTTCTAAAGTGGGGGTGGTAACAAACACAGCCCCACTTTGGTACAAACCTCTGGTCTGGCACTTTTGCCAGAAGATAGGTTTCCCTCTTCTCCATCATCCACGGAAGCACACATGAAAAATTGCGCTTTTGCTACTTTTCAGCTTCTGTTTGCGGACTAGTAAACAATCTTGTGATGTCTACACAGCCAGTCAAGCAAGTCGTGGCTGGGGGGCTCTACATATGCATCGGTATCAACCCTTTTCTGAGGATTTCCTTGTGGGGTAATTTTATCAATGGCCCCTCAAGGTCAGCAAATAATCCTTGTGGCTGGGGGAGGAGATAAAGAAGTAGAGAAGATGAAAAATTTTTTAAAGATCAAAAATTTCTTTTCCAATTGTCTTAATTACTTTTAGAAGCTAAGAAAAATCTACTTCCTTTTCCATATATAACAACGATGAATACTACTCAGCCCACGTGTGAGAGGGTCCACTGATTAACTTTACACGGCAATTTGGAGGAATTCACCTGTGCACAGCTGATGGATTCTGGTGATATGACACAGTCAAATCTAAAGATCAAAAATTTCTTTTCCAATTGTCTTAATTACTTTTAGAAGCTAAGAAAAATCTACTTCCTTTTCCATATATAACAACGATGAATACTACTCAGCCCACGTGTGAGAGGGTCCACTGATTAACTTTACACGGCAATTTGGAGGAATTCACCTGTGCACAGCTGATGGATTCTGGTGATATGACACAGTCAAATCTGTAACAGCCAGAAATCCAAAATAACCTATTTGACGTCAAGATTATGACATGCCTCTTCCAGATCAGAAATAGCAAATTATTATTAAATTTTAATTTTAATCTCCTGAAAGCGAGGATTTGCTGAAACCAGTTCACTCCAAACTATCCGGAGCAGCCTGAAGTTTGGATGTGAAGCTTAAAGAAGTCTGTAGTTTTATGTTTAAGTGAAAAAAATCTACTTAGCTATTTTCAGACTCACAAATGTGGAAGGCTCGTCAAGAAGTGCAGGATAGGTCTCGGTTTCCCTAAAATATTCTTACTGAGACAAGAGAACACTCCAGAGTGATGAGAAAATGAACATAGGAAAATTAACGTGGGACACTGTCTGCCTCTGTTCCCTATGTTGCCCAAAAACATGTTACTGACAGTTATGGGAACCCTACCTCTTACACTGTGATTTGTGAGAAATTTTCATGCAGATGGCAAAACAGTGGGTGAAACAGATACCCTCCCCTTCTAGGTAATTGAAGGAAAAATGAAATACTACTTTATTTAATTAGGATTGAGTAGAGGGTGTTACAGCAAACAGACCAGATTTCTGAACTATGTGTGTAAAAGGTTGCCCTGTGTGAAGAATGTAAATGCAGGAAAGGAAGAATTGGTTTGATGGCAGCTGTGTGTTTGAGACTGTTACAAAAAAGGAAGAATCATTACAGGATGAGGAAGAAAGAAGGCCCAGGCAATCAGAGGAGCAAAATAGCAAAAAAAATGGGGGAGCGAGGGGAGAGGCAGAAACAGATTCTATGTGGACTAGGATAAACTAAAACAGCTACTCTAGTTTAACAGATCCTTCAGCAGAAATGGATAGTACTCTGGAAAATCTAACAGGTTCAGTCTAGTTTTCCACAGGGAGTGGATTTTGGCAAGTAAAAATGGTAAAAAAGGACAGGGTTAAAAGCATTTTCACAGCAGGATAAAGCCTGTGGCAACTGAAGAGATGGCTTTTGGCTTATGCAATGCATCTGCCATGTTTGCAAGGCTAATGGAGGCAGGACCTTACAGTATCCTTCTGCGCATTTCTTGTATTTAAAGGAAATCCTGGTGCATGCTAAAACCTTTGAACAAGAACTGTTACATTTACAAATAGTCTGTGATCAGCTTAGGGAAAACAGTGTGAAATCAAACCCATAGAAACAGGCTTTTGCTTAAAAAAGAGATCATTTATTTTGGGCAGAGAATTTGTGAAGAAAGAATTTCAACCATCATTAAAGAGAGTTAAAGGCTATACTGCACTGGCCTGCTTGCTGTATACTCACAAATATTCAACATTTTGTAAGATTCTGTCTCTGTTATGGGCAGGTTATTTACAGGTTTTCAATATCGCAAAACCACTGCCTAGGTTAGGAGAGGAAAGGATGCCATTGCAGTAAACAGCAAAGTGTGCTTCAGATTCATTTCAGTTGGAAAAACCTCTTTTGACAGCTTTTGCTTTGATCTAAAATCACTTTTAAAATGCCTTTCACTTTCAACAAAACTAGTCTCTTCTGGTCAGGGGCTCTCTTGAGGCAACGCTCCAGGTTTTGGCAAAGTCGTAGCTTATTACATCAGGAATTATTGTATGACCTCCAAAGGAATCCCTGATCATTGTTAAATCTGCGTGACATCGTTGTTTGTAGGTGGGCAAAATCTGGCGTTCATGACAGCATACACAATTACAACATTGTTTATTAAAGCCTGGTTTATGGTAGCTTAAACTGATACAAATTAGCGTGGCTGCAATCCCACCCTCCATCTTGCCATGTGTCTGTTTCGCTGCTGTATTGGCACTGGCCCTTGTGTGTGTGGGCAGTTGAGTTGTTTTGCTGTGCTGATCTGAGAAAAAATTAGTAACTCTCTTTGTTGGGCTCAATTTTTGCTTTTTAGAACCTTGAACTAACCCACCGCTCACCTGCAGAAACACCGGTAACAGTGCAAGGGGCTCAGGAACGCAGAAACATGGTGTGGGGGGAAGGAGACACTATGCTTAATTTCAAAGTTGCAAAGGACTAAAGGTATCCATATAGGCAATTAAGGTATCTTTGCAGTAAGTTCCTGATGAGGCTCAGTAAATTAACACATTCTTATGTGATCACATAAACCTGGCTCATCACATCCATGAAAAGATGACACTTTCATAATTTACCAAACTGTGAGAGTTCCTGGCTCTCCCACTGAGAAAATGAACACGCAGCCAAAAAAAAGTGGATACCAAGTGAAAAAAGGTTTAGCAAAAAACCTGTGTGGTTGGGAAATACAGCCATATTAGAAGCCTTTGCAGTATTACAGCTTTTGTTGCTAAAACCTGGAATTAAAAATGCAATATTGCATACAAAATAGGAAAAACCAATGAGTGTTTGTACAGCTATCAGCTCTTTGAACCAGGTACAAAGGATACATTAGCTATTTTGGTATAGTTTTCAATGCTGAATGAGGTCTTGTATTTGCAAACCCTAATGGCAACTCCAGAGACTGTCTGTTGGGCAAAACGAAAACTTGATACAGAAAACTGATGCATGAATATGAAGCCTGCACCACAAAAACCAAAAAAAATCCCCTTTCTATAAGAATACTTAATGTCAAGCCTATTAGAGTACATTGCTTGGATGTGCTCGTGCCTGTAACCGAGGCAGGATCAGGTAATCACTTGTTCTTTGCAGCCATGAACTACATCACGCAGGGGCTGGACTGCTCTTATCTGCTCAACTGCCACGCAGCTCTGCAGCAATGGACATCCTTGGAAATGACATCTTCAGCAAAACTTGGGTTACAAATGAGTGACGCATAAACCAAGAGCTCATTTTAGAAGTAGTTTCTGTATTGTAAGCTCTAGAGGAGGAGGCCTAGGTTTCTTTCTAATCCTATGAGGAAGTAAAAAATCTGGAACCCTAAAGTGGATAAACTTTAGAAGGGAACCTACGAACTAAGGATCTGAATGAAACAGGGCTGGACATACATAACCAAAGTTACTTGCAAGGACATAACCACTGACGTATGAACGGAGGCGGCATTTCTGAATTCTCAGCAACAGATGTAATAACGGAAACTGGCAGAGATGGCTTCTCTGCCAAAGAAGCCACTCCAGCCAGGCAGCAGACTTCACAGAAACAACAGTCATTTCTTCACTGAAAGAAGTCCTTCCTACGAGATTTGGAAAACAGCTTCTCCGTACAATGTCCTCCTTTAGCATAGGCCAAATGAGGGAGCAGGTAAATGGTTAAGACAACTTAAACAATAGGAGGCACATATTAAACCACAGGCGCAAGAGATGTGTGGCGAAAGGTTTTCACCTTGTGAGTTGACTTGAGAACCAAGAGACAGAGATAGTGGTGGTAGATGAAGTCTGATTATGTGCCAGTGTGTGAACTTAGTCCGGGTTTACTCACATCCCAGCAGCCAGCTGTTGCTGGAAGGGAAGCCTCGCTCTCCTTCCTGTCCCTAGCTATGAACTCCTCCCACCGCTTTCCTTGTATCACTTCTGGCATTTTTATGACCATACAGCAAGTCTGTTTAGAGCATTAAACCAGTAGGAAAATTATAAAAGACGGGAAATAGTTTTCTGCTGGGTCAGCCTTGCTGATATTGCTCACCTTATGTTAAGATGAATGGCACTGCCTGCACAGGACAGCACAGAGCGAGACCCCACCTGGAGAAGGGTAGTGAGACCACCATTTTCAGACTGCTGTTAGGTTGGCTGCGTTGTAAACTACATTTTGGAAAGGATGTAAGAGGCAGAAACACCATGAAACAAGACAAAGAAGATAAAAGGAAACCCCTGACACATTCATAGGAGCCTGCATGAACAACAGAAAAAGCCTAGGGAAAGCTGTTTGAGAGCAGTACTGTCTGGAAGATGCTTGAAATACAGACAAGGAAAATATTGCCTATTTTCTGCTGTGTTAAGAGACGTATGATTTTGCTAGCAGCCTGAGCGCACTAATAAGCCTTAATAATCCTGGCCAGCCTCACCTGGGGCCTTTACTCACACTCCCTGCCCATAGGCCCTGGAGGCCCATTTGGGCTCAGCCCTGGACCTTCAGTCCCTGCCCGAGTTGTGCGGTAGAAGGACTGGCCTTCAGCTCAGCTTAATGTTGGACCTGCCTGCTGATCACTAGACTGTGCCTGATCCTGGTTGCCCTCACCAGATGTGATTCTGACCTGTGGATTGGCTTGACCTTGGATCTGCTTTGTTACCACAAACTCACCTGATGATCTGGACTGGCGGTGGAGCCTGGCTACCGTGTCTAGACCTGCCCTCCCTGCCCAGGTGCTGTGGGGCTGGACACCAGCTGGCGAGGCCCCTACCCTGTTGCCCATGCTACTGTGCTTGGCTCCCCATCCTTCAGGGAGCAGCCAGCCCTTGCTGTGCCCTAGGACTTAGCTCAGACAGGCCCTGAAGGCCCAGGTCTGAGCTTAAAGGGGGCTCCTGGCCCCCATGGGCAGAGGAGGGTGGCCAGGGTGTATTAGTGCCCCCGGGCCTTGAACACTTGGTTCCTCAGCCCTGTCACCAATGTCCTTTTAACCAAGGCAACCATGAAATTCTGAACCAGTTAACAACTGAGATGAAAAAAGAAGTATTTAATATAAGCAATATATAAATAGCAACATTCGATAGAAGCTTTTTAAGCAAGATCGTGACACTGCAGTCAGGGTAACGTGTGGTTAGTGCACTGTGGTTGCTCACACTTTGGCTAGGCTAATGTAGGTACAGAGATAAAGGTGGCAACTATGCAAGTCAACTTGCAAACACCTCAGAGATAGCATTTTTGTTACTCCCAGATCCTGTTTGTTTCCAAGCTATAAAGCTGTTTATTGCTTACAGCTAACATGTTTTACACAGTTGTGGTTTAAGTTCATCGCTACTACATTTAAGCTAGAACTGACTAGCGTAGTAGATGTGGATTTTGGAGCATGGCATTTAATGGAGAGCCTCCTGAATGTGCACAAGGGATCAAAGAGATCCAAAAGTCAGAGGATACTACCTAGCCAAGGCCCTTCTCAACAAGACACTTTTGCCGTTCTGGGGGAAGGTACTGAATGTACATGATACAGTTCTAGAAGTAATTAAACAACAGCAGGTAAAAGATGGTTTACAAGTCTAATTTACATATTTTTTTTTCCCCTATTCTTGATCAAATCAGTTTTAAAACTGAGTGGCATTCATATGAAATAGCGCATGGGCTGCCGGATCACCTTGAAGTCAGGACTCCCGCAGCCGGCCTCAGGCGAGTACAGGTCGGTGTTGCCACCTAGTGGCATCTGACAGCGGTACTGCCACTTGTAAATTGGGTTTTCAAGTTAGGGAAGACACAAATCACAACCAGTATTTAAGACGCCTTTTATTATTTAAGCTGTTCTTATCCATAGAATCAAGTTTTTCCTGCTAACAGCAGATAACTCTCCACACAACGCATTCACACGGTTCAATTACGCATACACACACGAAGTTACTTGGTTTGTGCAACAGTTGGGAGGCCAACCCCACCCGCTTACCAAGGTGCTCGGAGAGTCTTTGAAGGGCTCCTCTTTTTTCAGCAGGTGTATGCATAGCCCTGTCGGCTTCATTTGTATTTAGCAGCCATAGCCACCGCTTTTTGGTTGTGGTCCGAGTTACGCAACCTGCTGATGCTTGTGCGTGCTGGTGGCCTTGTATGGATTTGGCAGACTCTTGGTGTACCGAGTTTGTCTGTTCTTGTGAATTCCACAGATCTACTGGTCTCTAAAGTTTATCAGTTCTTGGGGGATTTTCACACGCTATCTCTCAGCACGTACTATTTCTTTCTGCAGCCTGCTTTTTGGTAACATTTCTCCATCCGCACCCATAGGTAGGTACCTATACAGCCCATCCACACAAACTCACACAAAAGGGGCTTTTATAACAACTTGGCCTATAAAGTAATTCCACAGAATACTAAGATTTATTTTAAAAAATTACCCAAACCAAATATATCTGTGCTAGAGAAATTAAGACCACTACAATTAGTCCCCTGTTTGGGAAAGGGGATTTAAAAAATCTTACGGTCTTACCTGGATAGTATATGAAAATGCTCCTGGATCTGTATCTCATCAACTCTTTACATATTTCAGCAGTGTCTGAAACATAAAAGTGGGTAACAGTGAGCCTAAGTATATGCAATTTCTCTTTTTGTGGCTGACAAGAAAACATAATTCTCATCATACAATATGTCAAGTGCCATCTTTCTGAGTTGGACAGAGGAGGCCTTCTTACTTGCTGTGAAACCTTAGTGTGTAGGGGACTACACATTCAGCCCTGGTGATTGTGTCTGGCAGACTGTAAAACAAGGAGTAATAAAACTGGGAAAACAAAGAGCTAATACCTAAATCTACAATTTTAACATGACAGCTAGCCCCCTGCCTCCCAGCCACAGGGGAAAAAAAACCACAATTGGAGAAATTCTGTGGAATTTTGCAAATATATTAGAAAAGATACGAGTAAAAAAAAGTATATAAAGTAAGTACAAAAAAGCACTTCACTACTTTTTTTTATAATTAATTAGATTATCACATGATAATACTGTTGTAAGACTAAGTGATTTTTTTCAGCCAATGGCCTGTGGATCCACAGGAGTACACAACATAGTCTAAGAGAAGCAACTAAGAACATCTATGCAAAGTGCCAAATGCAAATGTTAAGCACACAAGCAAAAAATACCCAAAGGGGATCGTTCATGAAAGCAGCAGCTTGATTGTTTGGTACAGCATGTAACGTTCCTGTGAATTTCAAGTAAAAAGCAAGCTGTGACAAACACTTGAGAATGTTTTGCATAAACAGAAGCTACAAGCATTTGAAACTGGAGTAGGAAAGTCAAATATTAAAAATGGTTAGTGAGCTATTTTCCGTAAAGGCTAAGAACAAACACATCTTAGACTGGAATTTTCCTACCTTAGAGACTTTTTGCATAGCTAACGGTAAACTTCATTTTCTAGATAGCCCTGCTTGGAAAAGCTATTTGGAGTACTCTTTCAAAACCAGTCATGTCACTCTTCTCAATTGTGCTATGAAAAATGTACTTCCCAAAGCTTTTAAAAGTAAATCACGTGGAACGGCTCCTGCAGACGCTGTGGGCCTTGCTTTGTTGCAAACTGCGCAACAGACACAGAAGGCAATAGGGTGCTAAATAATTTGGAACAGCACTGTTACTGTTTTGCAGCTGTTTCACAACATGGAAAAGGGGGGTTTAGAGCTTAAATCTTCTGTGTTGGACCACAACTTAGATACTGAATTTCAGAGTAATCAGGCAGTCATGGAAACAGTTCAGACATACAGTTACTCTTCACAAAATGGCACCTTATTGGAGTCAACATATGGATGGAAAAGTGGTCTCAGAGGTCTTTCTAAATGCAGTGTATATGAGCTGCAATAACCCATTTGCTCAGCTTAGTTGTTGAGTTATGCAAAAAGATCTTGATAACAGCTACTGAGCTTTTTACTGGAATGAAAAAGCTTTTATTGTTCATCCTGCCTACAAGGCTAGGGTTTCATCTATTTCTCTGGACAAAATGCTCACAATATTGCCTTTGTAAGTAATCACCAGGTAAAATGGCTGATTCAGAGCTCTCAAATTTTTAAGTCTGCCATCTCAAGGATTGTTTTGGAATCCTTTAGCAGTATGAGCGAAGCTACAGCTCAGCAGCTGAGAATCTGAATGTTTTGCATGGACAGCCAGAAATGTGTGCATTGAGGGTAACTAAATTGAGTGGCTTCGTGAGTGCAATTTTCAATATGCAATACACAAACACTGCTGAATTTGAAATGGCTTAAGAAAAAAGTTTTTTTTTTCCCATAAGCTACTCTTGCTTTGGGAGCTCCACTGGTACCTCTCAGCCCTGCTGATGATTTTCTCTCTCAGGTACAGCCTGGGGCACTTAGGAAAACACACTTGCTATTTGCAATGAGGTTTGGAACCAAGGAAAATGAACTGCAAGTAAAAAGTTTTCTGCCCCGTAACATTCTGTTTTACTGTCTGGCTCCTGGAGCACCTTATACTTTTGTCAGCTCTGTCAGCACCCACGCTTCCTTCTTGCACGACAGGTCTGGAGTCCGCACGCTCTACATGCCTGTGCCAGGGCCACAGGGGCTCCTGTCTGGGAAGACATGGGAAGGAGAGCGCATCCTGCCCCTTGCAGATGAGCCACAGGCTGGCTGCTCTCTGGAGGTTACAAAGGCAGCCATCAGGACATGGAAAGGACCTCAGCAATGGCTGCACCAGTTCAGGCCCCTCCAAGCCAGTGTTGTCTCTGAAATACAGCGGATGCCTGGGAGGCCCTGAGACAGCGCAGTACATCGTAACACTGCCCTTGGGCATGTCCAGAGCTATCGCTTATGCATGTAGCGGCCCTGACCGCTGTCTCTTCTATGTATGTAGCGGCCTTGAGCGCTTTCTCTTCTGTGAGCTGTGGTGTCACTTGAGGGCGGGAGGCAGCGAGGCCTCTGCGGGCTGCAGGCAGCCCCTTGTGCAGCACCCAGTGGGGAACGGCCAGGAATCGGTCCCGGGAGCCT
>NW_008794951.1:765051-795391 GCF_000699145.1 Aptenodytes forsteri
CGGGGCTCTCGGCGGGGGCGAGGGCGGGGGGTGGGGGGGCCGCGGTGGCGGCTCGGAGAGTTCGCGGCTGAACCGGTCTGTCCCAGCCCTCAGGCTTGAGGGCTTCAGCCTTCCCTCTGCCCAGCTAAAATGCAAGCGTGGTGCTGAATAAACCCCTCAAAAGAGCATGTATGGCTGCCAGCCTCCTCCCTTCGGATTTTTGGAAAAAAGACTACAGGCTAAGGCACAAGGAATGTAAAAAGTGACGTATTCGGGTATCCTTGGAAACTGAACAAGATTTAACCTGAAGAATGAGTCTTATAAAAACTTAGTAAGAATGATGACCGTGTGTCATATTTTTATGACATTGCAGAAAATTGCAGAAATACTGATATTAGTGCAAGCAGAATTTTAATTCCAGTTGATGAAAGTCCAGTTTTGCCTGAAAAGAATGCTTGATTCTTTATTTCATTACTGATGTATACAAACACCTATGAGATACAGTACAGTGTAATTCTGAACATTACCTGACTGTTCGGGGGGGAAAGTTTCTGTATTGGATGCAACTTATTCTGCAAAATTTTATGCATGTCAACTGATAAAAAGTTGGTACTAAATGCTTAGAGAATGCCTGCCTGGAGAAATCATTTGAAAGCAGTGAATGGTTTCGAATATTATCAACATTGTGCTACTGTGCCATACTGGTCAATATGTTTCGTAAAGGGGGGAAAAAAAAAAAAAGATTTTGCTGTTTGAGTTTTTATTCAGACTGCAGAATTTCACTTCACGTTGGGCCACAGGTCTGTTACATAGCTATGTGGTTAGTTACACGATCTGCATAATAATGGCATATAATACAACCTGTTGTGCTCTGTTCCCCTCTTGCTGTTTTACTTCACTATAAATAGTCTTTCTTGTTGTAGTAGTACCAAAACAGTGTCTTAACTTAATGGCTATTTGGAATGTGTATTTCCACTTTGTATATGAGAGTTAAACACAAAAGGGGTCCTTCTGATTATTCTTAATGCATCTGTTTAAAGTTCTCAATAGCATAGGTTACAAGAGTAAAGTCAACTAAAGCAGCAGCAGTTCTTATTCCCAGTCATTTATTTAGGTGTTCATGTGACTTACCCAATTTAGGACTAACTATTGCACTTACTAGATAGAAATCTCTCTCTCAGCCTACTCAGTTAGTAGCTCTGTTTAGGCTAGTTAGTAGAGATTTCAAGGGGAAGTATTTTGGATCCTTGGAATACTCAGGGTCTGTTATTTTTGAAACTGCTGCGTGGTCATGTTTCTTGTAAGATGTTTAAATGATGCCGATTTTCAGGGGACTCTTATGTAGGATTTAATCTTTAATGGAAAACTTTTCTAGGGTAGCGGCAGATTGTTACCAGCTAGCTCCCTGCGTTAAAAACAGAAGTACTTTGTTTGCTGGTTAATCAATTGTTTGCACTGAGGCTTCTGCTGATCCTCCTGTTTCCTCTTAAGTCAGCCCTCTTAAGTGGTGAAGATGTGTTGTGTAAAGTTTCTAGGGTAAAACTCTCGCAGACTTGATGAAATATTTTGTGGTTCTGTGTTGTATTAGGTACATGATCCAGTTGGTAGTAAGAGAGAAGTATTCTTACTCTTATCAGAATTTAATAATTGACAAGGTCTAGATTTTTATAACTCAGAACATTATGCAGAAGCAAGTTTGGATATGATGCTCGTCCCTACTATCCATCTAGCTCCACCGGCACAGAATAGTATTTTAGTGAAACTACAGCATACTCTTTTCGCTTGTAAGTTGTGAGGAAGAGAAGGGATATTGGGATGCATGTGTCTTAAGTTGTTTGTCTCTTTCATCAGCTTTTGACAGTCTCCCATTTGTTATTTTTAATATTTTGGGACCATCAATGTTCGACAGAAACACTGCAATGAGGAGTGGGGGGGCAGGGAAACTTATTTTGTCTTGAAAGGTAGGTGTAGGATGTGATTTTATAGTGCTGGGGCTGCAGTAACTTTACATGTCAGTTCATTTGCTTCTTTAACTCTAGAGTGTGTTATTCACAAATACTTATTTCTGAATAAATTTCATTTGTATGTCACCATAAGTTTTCTTCTGGGAAAATCTGAGTAACAACAGAACTGGCATTAGAGCCATCTGCCTCGGGGCTTAGAAAGATAATACTGCATTACATTTTACTTGGAAAACTTGCAGTAAAAGGGATTCTCATAATACTGAGTTGTTCTGCTTTGTCCAGGAGAAACTTAATACTTACCTGAGGTAGGCAGACAACTTTTTTCCAGTAGCATGTATCTATGTAATTTATTTCTAGGGGAAGTGAGGGAGACATCTGAAATGGCCTACTGTCAATTTTGTTTTCCTCTAAGGAGTATTTTGTCACTTTAGTAATAAGGTTTGGGCCTGATACTAGCACTGACAGTCTCTATTACTGGAGTGTATGTTATATAGTAATATAATGCACATATGTATGACCTGCTCTTTGGCATGTTGGTGTAACGGTCCTCTCCTAACATTGCTTTCTGAGATGAGCTGATTACTTCTATGATTGAAGAAGCTGTAAGTGAATAGAACATTTCTAATGCTACCTATTTGCAACATTATTTGGCCTTGCAAAGCAGAACTCATGCATTATAAAATCATTAAATTCTCAAAAAACTTCATTATGCACTTAGTACTGTTCACCTTTGCAGAGAATTATGCCTTTGGGCCAAAACTTGAAAAGGTGGTCTCTGACTTGAGAAAATATTCCTCCCATTTGCATGATTGCATGCATGACTGCTTAAGGAGTAAGTTGGCATATATATTTATCAGTAACAGTTCTGAAATTTAAGTGTAATGTTGCTTGACAGACTTTTACATATTTAGTCCCATTTTGGTCTGGTTTTGCTACTTGACCCTGAATAGTTTAGATTAATTATAATTTCATTTTAATGTATTTATAGTAGGCTCATACTTAAACTGTTTGTCAGATTAAGAGTCTGCTCTGTTACATTTTATACAGACATGCACTTTGGCAGTTCCTTTCAGATTATTCAGTGCTTTTCAAAAACGTTTTTATAATTTAATACATCTCAAAAAAATTTAATATTTTTTTTTAGTTGCAGGAGGTGTGTAAAAAGGCATACTTCAAAGACTGAAATAGGGGAAAAAAAAAATCCACCAAACATTTCTCCCACGATTCTCTTTTTAAAAAAGATATTTTGCCAACATCATGGTTTTTGCCAGCTTTTTTTTTTTTTAATGTAGTGATGTAGCAGTTGAAGTTGTGGAAACCTGCTTTGAGCTTCCCAATTGAAGATAGAAATGAATCTCATAAACTACAAAAGTCAGCCATTTTTGTTACAGTTTCTTAAATTTCTTTCATTTATAGTAAATAAGGTAGTTCTTTGTTAACTGTCAAAGAGCATATCATGCAGTGGTTGCTGCATGGATCGATTTGGTTGTTTAATTTGTGTCTCTTCCTAGGTATATGGCTATGTGTAGTTAAACCTGTATTTCCAAATGAACTCTGACTATTCATCTAGTAGCGAAAACAAATAAACAAAACTCAACCAAGATGCAAGTGCCAGAAACTTACAGTTAGGAATTTTACATTTAGAAATCACATTTAATTTTTTTAAGTATCTTTTCAAGATACTAAATTTAATTATGCATTTAAAACAAGATCTCTGAAAGATTAAACTTCATCCTCTTTCAGTACTTTCTTTCAGTGCTTTCCACTTGGATCATATTTGTAGAGATAAACATGAGGATGAGACAAATCTTCAATGTACGTTTTATATGGTCATATCCCCTCTTTAGTTTCATCATGGATATCAGGTTCTGCTTTGGGTGGAATATGATTAATGCAGTCACTTCATTTTTGAAATAATTATTTTTAAAAAGTAGCATACTTGTAGTGTGTAGGTTTGTTCAGTTTGATATCTTTTTACTTTAGTAAATAAAGAAACTGATATTTATAAAGTATTTAAAATTTGAATTCCAGAAAAATGATCCCCCGTTTCAACTCAAACTTCCTCCAAAGGCAGCTAGACCTGAAAAAGAAATTGACCCAGAATATGAAGAGAAGATGGTAAGTGTTTTCATGACAAAACATACTGCAGCTTTTTATGACATTTGTTTGCTTGAACTAGATCAACACAGTTACAAGGAGTTATTGCAGACTGGATGTGTCAGCAAAGAAAAACGAATCAAGATTCATTTAAATGTCTGGTTCAGTGTGGTGTTTCTCACAGGGGCTAACAGTAGGTATTCAGTGAAGAATATGAGAGCAGAGGAAGCAGATAACGATAGTTCTGTTAAATACTGTCCCACTCTTCCAAGTATTTTTGTCTGCATGATTTCTGGAGTTGGAGGCTGTGGTTTTTATACTCAGTAGTTGTCAGTGGATTTCGCCCCCGCCCCACGGATTTGTCTGCTTGCTTTTTTTCGCCCTCATGTCGGTTTAGTTATCCACACCCTCCTGTGGTAAGGAGTTTCTATTCAATTGCATTTTATAGTTAGAACTCTCCCCTTCTGGTTTTGAATCTGTCTCTGCTAGTTTTATTTGATGACCCCTGGAGTCATCCTTAAGCCACTTCTTAAATGAGAGAAATACTGAAGCTGCCAGTTTCTCATCATAGAAAAACATAAAGGTGTTAAATGTTGATATGCCCCATAACATATGTGCCATAACAATGCAAAAGAGGATCTGTCCATGACACAAATGAAGGGAGCTTGTAGTGCTGGAGAGGAGAGTTAACAGGGTAACGTCTGTATTACAAAGAGGCAGAAACCAGGAGGATGCTACAAGACTTGTTCTTGAATGACACGTAGTAAGTTCTTGGTTGAAGCTGGTATCTGTATCTTGCTGCATTTTTCTTAAAAGCTTTAATGTTAAATGGATGCCTAATAATTACAGTAGAGTCTGAAAGGATTGGATACCATAGAAGCCAGGGAAGAGTATCACTGTTAGACATAGGAAAACTGATACCTACTTGTATGAAGTTAACTTTTAGCCAAAGAGAAGACACACAAGTAAATCTGTTTGTTAAGAATGAGTTGAGTAAATAACTAAACTTGGTTTCACAGTAATACATGGTGAATTTACATCTTTCCTAAATTAGAATGTTAGTTCAGTTGTTCTAAGAGGCAAAGGTCTCAAAATCTTACCTCTCATCAATTGTGCAGTCGTGAGCTGACCTTTATTGTTTATCAAGGCACGCTGCTTACACCCAGCCAATAATTTTGCAGGCAAAAAAGTATATTGTGGCATTCAATATAGAACCTTACCAGTTATGGTTAGCTTGCCAAAACCATCATGTATTATTGGTTTAAAATAAATCCTCTGAATGGATTTGCTCTTATCCTGTATGAGCGTAAACATCCACGTCTTTACTCCCCCTTTTAGAATTGTTTTTTTTCCTTAAAAGTTTATTCGGTTTTCAAGTTATTTACAGAAATGGACCGATAATGAATGCAAGGGAAAATTAATACTAATTTTTTTCCAGGAGAGCTTTGTAAAGTTGTTTATTTGCTGGTAAGTGATGCGCTATTAAAAGAAATGCATTGCCCTCATGTGGCAAGATCATGCATTGCACATCAGGTTCCTTTTTATTGCCCTTTTCTTTGGTTTGTGTTACTGCTGTGAGAGCACTTTTACTTGCATATAAGTTACCTGCAGAAAAGCTTTCTGTTGTTTGTATATTTTTTTACAAAGGTTATGGTACAGAACTACAATTTCATTTTTGTAGTTTATATCAAGATATTTAATGAGATCACGTGAAAATTGCTTTAAGTGGTACAGTGTTACATGATGCTTAGAAATGGCATAGAGAAACTGATAACAATTGCATTCTGTCAGAATTTGCATTTTATCGTATTTTTCTTAAATTATGTAACATGTTGTCTTTTAAATATAGAGAAGGACATATGTTTTGCTGTGTTTATATAGTGAAGTGCATATGCCTCATTGATATGGCAAAACTGAAACAATTCTTTGATTCTATGATTGAAACTGGAAATCTGACAGCAAAATTCACAAAGTTCAGCGAAAGCAGTATTGCGCTGGTGCATCCGTTACTTTAGTCATACTTCTAAAAACAGAGCTACCACATTGTTGTCTTGGGTCAAATCCTGATAGCCTTGAAGCTGATGGAAGTTTTGCTGCTGACTTCAGCAAGGTTAGGATTTCATCCCTTACTATAAGTCAGAACCTTAGTTTTTTCTTTACCTTTTGTAGACAGCCCTTTAAAGCATCCCTTCACAGTTGCTGGTGTGCCATGCAGACTTAAGCAGTCTATACAAGTAAACTGTTTTTGCATTGTTTTACTAATCTTTGAGTTTTGAATGGGGATGCGTTGCTGGGATGAGGTTATCAAGTCCTGCCACGTCTTCCATAATTGCTGTGGTATTCGTGAAGGATCATTTGAACTACCACATGTTACAATTGGGTGCTCTAAAGCAATTCATGCTTAGCTGTAAGCTGAAGCAGCTTGAGAGCTATTTCATGATGCTTGTAGCCTCCGAGTTGGCTAACAGTAGGCAGATGGTCTTGTCAGTCTCTCCTCATATAAGTTGTTCTCACAAGTGTCTGAATTCTGTTTCTTAATAAAAATACATTTTTTATGAAGAAAAGTTACTGATTTTTCTTTTTTTAATTCTCTCCCCGCTTTGGAAACTAGAAAGCAGATCGAGCAAAAAGGTTTGAGTTCCTTCTGAAGCAGACAGAACTTTTTGCACATTTTATTCAGCCTGCAGCACAAAAATCGCCAACATCTCCATTGAAAGTCAAGTTGGGACGGCCACGGATGAAGAAGGATGAAAAACAGAGTTTGATTTCAGCTGGGGAGTATGTTTTATTTTTATTTCCGACTTCTTACGCTTTCAAACAAATTATGCATTTTAACATATCTATTTAGTTAGTAGCATAGAGATTGTGCTTTAAGTAAGTCCAGAACTTTTCCTATTGATAGTGTATCATAATTTCTTTAAAAGCTTGTTGGTGTATGCATGCTGATTCATCAACATCAGTATGACCTTGGATCAGGAATGCACTTTTAAAGTAAATTCCCTGATTCTTGTCACTTACCATGCTTTGGTCCATATTGTGGAGTGATTTGAGTTGAATTTCTTTTGCATAACACTGAACTAGAAGATGCACTCCAGAAATGCACCTGATGTGTTCCAGCTGCTAGTGGACATGTCAGTGGGACCAGAGTGGAGCTAGATCAAGTTAAAACAAGACAACGTGCATGTAGTGTGGATGTTTGATCCTCAGCACCAATTGTCTCGCTCCACCGGTCTGTCTATATTAGTCAGTAATGCAGGCATGTAGTGTTTCTGAGGGGTCTTGTAATAGCAAGCAACTAGTTTTTGGAACGTTTACAAAATGGCATTTTCTATTTTATAAATTTTTAAATTTTTTTTTTAATTGAATATGTGATTCTTCTGAATGGTATAGTTATCAAGTAATTGATTCTAAGGCCACCACGGATGTGTGTCTTCTATTTCTGTGTTGCTCATTAAAAAGTACCTTAGAGAACTCATGATACTTGTTGTCAGAGTATAGTTATGGTTCTGGAGGAGAGGGCTTCATATCAGCCTGTCTAATTAAAGCTGCGATGAACCATAAGGAATAACGTAATAACAGGACATGATTTTGGTCAGGGTACTAGAACACACATTGTAGATCAATGATTTTCTCTTTTGATTTTATAGTCAGTATTTTGAAATTATTTCATATAAACGTGAATCTTGGATTCTTTCTTTAGTTATCGTCACAGGCGCACAGAACAAGAAGAAGATGAAGAGCTGTTGTCAGAGAGTCGAAAAACGTCTAATGTGTGTATTCGATTTGAGGAGTCTCCTTCATGTAAGTATTATTGACAGTTTTCTGATTGCTTTGATGTAATTCAAATCTGAGCAGATAGCAATTAAAATTTTCTACTTAGAATTAGTATTTTTCTACTTAGAGGAATCTTACATTTACAGATGTGAAAGGAGGAACACTAAGAGATTATCAGGTTAGAGGTTTGAACTGGGTGTGTATTCGATTTGAGGAGTCTCCTTCATGTAAGTATTATTGACAGTTTTCTGATTGCTTTGATGTAATTCAAATCTGAGCAGATAGCAATTAAAATTTTCTACTTAGAATTAGTATTTTTCTACTTAGAGGAATCTTACATTTACAGATGTGAAAGGAGGAACACTAAGAGATTATCAGGTTAGAGGTTTGAACTGGGTGATCTCATTGTATGAAAATGGTGTTAATGGCATTCTGGCAGATGAAATGGTAAGCAGTAATCTTTTGGAATTTTTGTGGTAATTATTGAGCAAAATTCAACATTAAAGTGCCTATAGTATTTAATGTATATGCAGTAGTATGCATCATTCTGCAACAGTTAGATTTCACAACTGGAATTGTAATGCAGTGAAAGAAATTGTAGTGCAAACATTTGCTGTGTAGTTTGCTTTAAACAACTTAAGTGGCAGAATTATATAGTAGGAAAATTGTTTGAAACTATTTCTGTATGGTATTTCATTTCAGCAGGTTTCTTTCCCCCCCTTCTTTGTCAATGCAGGGTCTTGGTAAGACTCTGCAGACAATAGCATTATTAGGCTATCTGAAGCATTACCGAAACATTCCTGGGCCACACATGGTCCTGGTTCCAAAATCAACTTTGCACAATTGGATGAATGAATTCAAACGCTGGGTTCCATCATTACGTGCTGTTTGCCTTATTGGAGATAAAGATGCCAGAGTAAGTGCTCTACATTTCAAAGATGTATGCATTATTTGCCAAAAACTAGCATTTGGGTATGTGGAATTCTGCCTAAGCTACTTCCTTAATTACAGTATTTTTTAGTAATCTTTAACTGTATTAGTGTTGAAAATGCGAAGTGTTATGCTTGTAACTATGAGGAAAAAATGCAAATCAATAGGTGAAATAATAGACTGGGATCAAAGTACAGCGGTCTGACCTCTTTTTCTGTTGTCTTCCTCTGATTTTTGCACCTTTTTTCTTTTTGATCTCTTCTGTGTTTGCATTGTGACAGTGTTTATTAACTTTCCTTTATTGTCCTCACTTTATCTCTTTCTTCACCTTTTTGACACCTTTTAGGTGTCACCTAAAAGACACCTCTTTACTTCTGTCTTATGTCCATGTGTTGCCTTGTAACTAGGATTCTGTTGTAGAGCTTTTCATCTTCCATAGCGAAGGCCTTAAAATAGATATAGGGTGGTTTTCTAACTTGAAGGGGATCAACGAGCTGGATGTTCCTGTGAATTCTGTGTCTCCTCATATGGATTGCATGGCTGCCTGTTACTACTTGAGGGTAGGAAGGCTTTACAGAGGGATCTGGACAGTCTGGATTGATGGGCTGAGACCAGTTGTATGCAATTCAACAAGGCTCGGTGCTGGGTCCTGCACTTGGGTCACAACAACCCCTTGCAATGCTACAGGCTTGGGGAAGAGTGGCTGGGAAGCTGCCTGGCGGAAAAGGAGCTGGGGGGTGCTGGTCGACAGCCGGCTGAATATGAGCCGGCAGTGTGCCCAGGCGGCCAAGAAGGCCAAGAGCATCCTGGCCTGTATCAGAAATAGCGTGGCCAGCAGGAGCAGGGAAGTGATTGTCCCCCTGTACTCGACACTGGTGAGGCTGCACCTTGAATAGTGTGTTCAGTTTTGAGCCCCACACTACAAGAAAGACATTGAGGTGCTGGAGCATGTCCAGAGAAGGGCAACGAAGCTGGTGAAGGCTCTGAGAACAAGTCTTACGAGGAACAGCTGAGGGAACTGGGGTTGTTTTCACAAGTAACAAGTGATAGGACAAGAGGAAACAGCCTCAAGTTGCGCCAGGGGAGGTTTAGATTGGATATTAGGAAAAATTTCTTCACTGGAAGGGTTATCAAACACTGGAACAGGCTGCCCAGGGAAGTGGTGGAGTCACCATCCCTGGAGGTATTTAAAAGCCGTGTAGATGTGGTGCTTAGGGACATGGTTTAGCGGTGGACTTGGTAGCGTTACGTTAATGGTTGGACTCGATGATCTTAGAGGTCCTTTCCAACCTAAATGATTCTGTGAGAGGAACTGCTGGTTCTGCCAGTGATTTGGGGAGTTCCTTCCAGTGCTATAGTCTTGGATTTGACTGTACTGCTCTTTGCAGATTGTTTTAATTTGAAGTCTGATAATATTTGTACCACGGCGTGTTTATTGCTAGTTCCATGGAATGAAATTAAGATTGTGTAGAAGGGAAGCGCGCACCTTCACTTTGTACTTTCTTTGCTTTCAGAGTTTTATGTTTGTATTGTCATAACTTTTCATGTCCTCGTTTTCTACTTAATCTTTCTGTTCTGTGGTGGCTAAAGCACCTCTGAGCTTACATTTGCATTTGTAAGTCAGTGCATGGTATTGTACAGAACACTCCTTTATTAGGTAGTTCTTCAAGGCCGTGGGCTTGAACAGTTCTGTCAGTCCTACTAGCTGGGGTGATCTGTGTACCCCACTAAGTAAGTTCTTGGAGATCTGCATGCATGGCTTTTCCATAGGGTGGTACTCTTTCATGTGAAAGGATTTATATGCCTAGATATGTATCCCTTACAAAACAGAGATGGGACAGAGGAGGGAGATCTGTAGGAAAGAGAGAAGATGGGAGTGGGCTAGGTGAGTTGTTTTGAAACACTTTTTTGTGGATTGTGTCTTTGGATTAGTTAGTTTAGAGGTTTTTTCCCCCCCTATTGGTAGTATGTACTATATCTAAATTACAGAAAAATTATGCTGAAGAGTAAATAGTTTATTTTGAATAGGAGAAAATTTGTGTTTTGCTTAACCCCAGCTGATGATCTGTCTGTGCCTAAAGTACAAAGGATTGAAGGCTTTTGTTACAGTAACTTTCAGTTACTGAAAAGATGTTTCAGAGTCTTCTTTTGTGTGCTAGCTTAGCACATCAGTAATGTTGGCGGAGATAGGTTTCACTGAATTCCATATAAATTGTTCATATTTATAAATGTTTATTAATTTAATTGTTCTGCTTTAGGCTGCTTTTATCCGTGATGTTATGATGCCTGGTGAATGGGATGTTTGTGTTACATCATATGAAATGGTAATTAAAGAGAAATCGGTCTTCAAAAAATTTAACTGGAGGTACCTGGTAATTGATGAAGCCCACAGAATAAAGAATGAGAAGTCTAAGGTAAACTCAAAATTATTTGATATTTTGAAGATAACTTGACACAAAAGATTCCATCTGATTTTAGCAGATTTTAAGTGTTAGGTGTGGTGGTTTTTTTAAAATATAAGCTGTGAGCTATTGGGTGGTAAATACGAATTTATAGGTAGCTCACTGTCTTTTAAATTTAGTTGTCATTGTTTCAGAAACTGACGAAAATTCATTATGCTTAAATGTACATGATGATGATAACTATTCGTTGTATTTCTAGCTGTCAGAGATTGTACGTGAGTTCAAGACAACAAATCGATTGCTGCTTACAGGAACTCCTTTGCAGAATAACCTCCATGAGCTGTGGGCATTACTGAATTTTCTTTTACCTGATGTCTTCAATTCTGCAGATGTAAGTTGAGGTTTGGAAGTACAGTCTTGTTCTTGTTATTTTGATTCCCAGGCTGCTTTCTGCAGAAGAGAAGAATGACCAGCCTAGTAAGAGACATATGATGCGGAAGACCTGGATTCAGTAGAAGCTCTGTGGCTGTAAACTACTTTTTTTGCTCTGCCTAGTTAAAATAGTGCATTCTGTTACTGCAGATAAGCCCTCAGGCCAATAATAGCGAATGTAATACTTTAAATAGTTCAAGAATTATGCAAAGTGGAACAAAATTTGCAAAAGCAATGCAGAATGAAGAATATGAAGCATCCAAATAGGCATAAGCCTTTTTTTTTTTTTCATTTAGAATTTGAGTCATCTTTCTCCTCTTTTACTGCTAATGTTTCCTTGTACTTGTATTGCTTGCTTCCATTGTTTTTGCTCTGTTGTCCATCTCATTTACTTAAGGATTCTGGTTTCTTTTTCTTATTTTACCTTCTTGCCCCATCACTACATAAGCACTAAGGGGAAGAACTTGGACACTGCAGTGATGAGCGTGGAAAACCATTGTAAATTAAGCAGAGTAATAGTATTTTGTCTGCGGAGTTACTCAGTTGACTTGAATGTTACAACGTGCTGGGGAGCTGGCACAGAATTGCAGACTGATTTTTCTTTCACTCACAGAAGTCATTTGTCTCAAGATTTGTGCCACTCTTGGCTGGAGTGAAAGAGTGTCAATATGTGTCTGTTAAAACTACAGATGATAAACTGTTCATACCAATTTTGCTGTTTCTTACCACAGGATTTTGACTCATGGTTCGACACTAAAAATTGTCTCGGTGATCAGAAACTTGTAGAAAGACTTCATGCTGTAAGTAATTAAAGCTGTAATCACATGTCATCGTTAGCATACACAGCGTAAAAAAGAAAAACAGATTATTTCTCCCTTCATCTCAAAGTTGAGAAGATGAACGTGAAGGTATTTAGTTACAGAAATGCCCAGCAGAATTTTCATGAATTAAATATTGGAACTTACTATTATAGATACTGCTTTTTGTAACATTACTGTTTGAAGCAGTCAAAATCTATACATAAAATGTGAAAATGAAGAATTTTGAGATCTTTTTGAAACCACTTATTACTGTGAATAGTATACTGATACACGTCATGCTAGTCTGAATAAAGGCATGCCTTTACCTTTGTTTTACTGTGCATGAGATAAAAGACATTTTTTATCATACAGTAACAAAACAAATTAGAAAGAAGTACAACATTCACTGCTTATCTTTGAAATGTTGTATTTTGTATATGCTGCTAGTGGAAATGAAACAGAGTTTATGTTAAAAGGTAATAAATAGATTTTATAAACGTATGGGTTTGGCCCTTGCTTAGGATAACGACTGGGATGAATATGGCAATCTTTATGTAGTGTTACATATTTACGTGTGGACTTAGCCTATTAGTGGACAGCTTCATTTTGCAGACTTTAGCAGAATTTTTCTGAAGGAGTCACTGTGACAGCAGTAGTTTCTGATTAGTTCTGAATAAATATCAGATAATTGAATCTGTTCATTTTGTATTTGAGGCAATCAATTTTATAAATTTATCTGTGGAAAAACTCTTTAATTTGTGTAGGTTTTGAAGCCATTTTTATTACGTCGCATAAAAGCTGAAGTAGAAAAGAGTTTGCCTCCGAAGAAGGAAGTAAAAATTTATCTTGGGCTCAGCAAAATGCAGAGGGAATGGTGAGTTATTTACATCAAAGTAAGATTCTTTTCTGATAAAGAACACTACAGCTCTTCACACTGATTTTTTTTTTTTCTTTTTTCTTGTAGTTGCATGTTAAGACAGTCAGATGGAGAAGCCTATTTATAGCTGTCTTTGGGGCTTTTTTTAAAGATGTGCAAGTTACAAATTGCTCGGGAAGGGTAGTTGAAAGGGTTGGGAGGAAGAAAGCAGAAACTTCTTTTCCTTCCTGAATTTTATTTGAAAGAACATATGCCTGCTAAGTTTCCTCCTTTGATGCGAGTATGCATGCACCAGTAAAAGTCTGAGCTGAAATTAAAATAAAAGCTTGAGGAGCCACATACCCAGAAGAGATGTGAGAAAAGGAGCCAGGTCAGTGTAGCAGCTTCAGTCACATAAATGATATCTTTGATCCGCTTCGTAGTCCTAAAATGGAAGTGTAAGATAACCCAGTAAATGACAGATCATTGTCCCTCACAGACAAATTGCCTTTCATATTTAGGTATGGATTTATAAATAGTTATTATCAGTCAGATGTTTTTGCCAAGTTTCATAATAATATAGCTTATTATTATGTAAACAAAGCAAACTCCTACATCCAGAAATAAGTAATTGGGATATTGCAGGGTTTCATTCATGTTTTAAATATTGAATAAAACCTGAGAGTTGTTCAAAATTGCCTGTAAAACTTCAGGTATACCAGGATCCTGATGAAAGATATTGATATCCTGAATTCAGCTGGGAAAATGGATAAGATGCGTCTGCTGAATATTCTGATGCAGCTGCGGAAATGCTGTAACCATCCTTACCTATTTGATGGTGCTGAGCCGGGCCCTCCTTACACCACTGACACACATCTCATCACTAACAGTGGTAAAATGTTAGTTCTGGATAAACTGCTAGCAAAACTCAGAGAGCAAGGTGAGTACCATTTATGAACAGTAGTGATCTGAATGCTTGTTGTAAGTAAAACTACCTTTCAAAAATTGCATAGATCCATTCTTGTCTTTCCTCCAGCGAATGCATTCATTACTTTCAGTGAGGTTTCTGTTGAAAACCATTTTTCTGTAGATCTTAACACATGGAGGGAAGGAAGTCTTACAGGAATGATGAGGAAGACTGATAATATGGAGAAGCAGAAGGAAAGGAAGAAGAGCAGAGCCTCCCTTCTGCTGTCTTTCTGACGAGAGGATTAGTTTGTCTGTGCACATCAGTCGTCAGCTACTTATCTTACCATGGCTTTAAGTGTTCTGTTTCTTCAGCTGTGTATTTCTTCTGTATAAATTATCAAATAACCTGTCTTGAGGAGAAGTTAAATCAATACCAGAAAAGCAACTTCAGAATAACGGCTTATTTGAGTAAGTTAGGCATAGTGCAGAATATTTCACATAGAATTCTACTCATGCTCTATAGTAGGCTCTGTGATAAGATGAATGTGAAAACGTAAAACCAATGACAAAACCTTCTGTGTTGTTCTGTCAGGTTCCAGAGTTCTGCTTTTTAGTCAGATGACTCGCTTACTGGATATTTTGGAAGACTATTGCATGTGGCGTGGATATGAGTACTGCCGACTTGATGGACAGACACCACACGAAGAAAGAGAGGTGAGAAAGTTGTATATAAACAAGAAATTTCTTTGGTTTACATATTAGATTATTAAGAAGTTATTATTAACACACACACACATATATATAAGTAGCTACATTATTGTTTAAAGTAAAGGAAAAATGCTACAGTTTAAAAAGGCTGCTAAGGGTATATGTTTTTCCTAATCAAAGTCCACAGTAAAGTAGGTTTCATTTGTTCCTCAACTAAATGAAAAATGTAATATTTTGTGGACTCAGAATGGATTTTTCCACCTGTGCAAACCTACAGTTTCTTACTTCTATAAAAAATTGGTTTTGGTATGAAAATTCTGTAAATGTCAAAGAAATTTCATTGAAAAGCCACCAACATATTGGAAGCTTGTTTGAAAACTCTGGTACTTTAATGACACTTTTTTCTTTTAGGAAGCAATAGACACATTTAATGCTCCCAACAGCAGTAAATTCATTTTCATGCTGAGTACCAGAGCTGGAGGTCTTGGAATTAATTTGGCAACTGCTGATGTGGTTATTCTCTATGATTCAGATTGGAACCCTCAAGTAGATCTGCAAGCCATGGTGAGTTAACTCCCTAATACACATTCGTTTGTTAAAGTTGTCATTGTTCTATTTTGTATGAGTGTTTCCAGAACTTGTGTTTTTGTCACTTTTCTTTACTTTTTGTATTTGATACCAAGAAACTAAGGAATTGAATAACAAGGGTATGAACAGAATTGTGGAAGAAACTGTAGATTTTTCTCTGTAAATATCTGTCTTAATTATTTTTGTAATTGAATAAGATTACTTCTGTCAAAATACTGTATCGATATTGTTTATCTGTAGAATTATTCTTAATTCTGTCTTTCCAGAAGACAACAGTAAATGAATAAGAGGGCTGTTTCCAAAATAATAGCAAAGAATTAAAAGCGTGCAGCTTTAAATTCCTCCCTTTTGGGAAGCTTATGCTTTTGCAACCCACCTTGTTTCTGCATAAGTGTAATATCATTCGGTGGTGACACCGGGGAAAAAAAAAACCCTTATCTTTGGGTTAAAGATATGTTTAGTAAACATACTAAAATCTTATCTTTCTGAGTGCTGAATATCAAAAAATAAAGTCTAAAATTTGTTTCATGTGGAATAAAAATCACATGATCCTTCTGGCATGATTGGGGGATGTTTGTTCTGTGGTTTGTGGGTTTTGGGTTTGGTGTGTTTTTTGTTTTTTTTTTTTTTTAATGCCCTTAAACACATCAAATATTTACTGTGAATAACTCATCCTTTCGATATGCATGCTGACGACCAATAGTAGACTGACTTCCTGGAAACTGATGAGTGTGATATGTGAGCTTTAGTAGGATTTTCAGAAAGAAATGAGTATTATGCAGGAGAATAAAAGATTCAATGACTCGTGTTTAAAGGACAGTCAGAAAATCCTGGTACCGACAGCTTGAAGGCCAGTTGTTTAACTTTTTTAATTTAAGAGGACAAAATAATACTTTTATTCATGTTTTCCAGAGAGAATAAACACCAGTTTTGTTACAAATAAATATAGTATGTTAGTCATATAACCTCATTTGCTGTGTATTGTACCTGTACTATGTGAGCTGCATATTGATGCTTTAATGTAGCTAGCTTGGGACAACTACAGTATTGAAGCTGTGGCTGCATGGACCTTGCCCATGCAATTAACATGCTCAAGCCAGGGATGCCAAAGTTTCAATACCTATGTCAAGTGAGAGAATTAGTTTGAAAGCAGTGCAGATGTGTTTATGTATATACCGTTGTATCTCCACTTCCCAACTGCAGTCTAGACAGACGTTCAGTTATCTTCATTTACAATGAGGTAGACGCATTTATTACTATAGAATTGACCCAAACTTAAAAGGTGTAATAGCCAGATATAAGTGAATATTACTATACTGGTTTTACGTTTTTGTATACTCTTGAATAAGCAAGGAACCAAGAAATATGTGCTAGTTTCAGTCTGCTGTTTCTGCTATATAGCAAGCTAACTGTCTATTGCTTGTGAGTTTTTGTTGCTGAACACTCATTGATTTATGTTTGTTAGGATCGTGCGCATCGTATTGGTCAAAAGAAACCAGTACGGGTGTTTCGACTAATCACTGATAATACTGTTGAAGAGAGGATTGTAGAAAGAGCTGAAATAAAACTGAGACTGGACTCTATAGTTATACAACAAGGTATCAACTGCTATATATGTTTGTCTGCAACAGAATTGTTCAGTCCCTTAAAGTATGGGCTAAATAACTGTACGAATGTACAGTATGAGAGAAAGCAGGCCTTGTGTATAATAGCAGTACACTAAATCAACCTAAGAAACTATAATGTATAAGTTATTCATTTGTTCAGCTGAAATTTTTGAAAAAACTTCGTTTTCCTAAATAATGTGGGTATAGACTTATACTAAGATTGTAAATGAGCAAACTACAGCTGAATAGATGTTACTTGGTTTTTGTGATATGTTAAAAAGGAAGACAAAAAAAAAAGATACGTTCCATGATAGATAAAAAGAATTATATAGATGTGCTTCTTACCACATATGAATTTACTGAACATTAAAACTGCTTTGTGTGTCTTTGTTTAGAAGCTCTTGGAAGAATAGTTTGTCAAAAACTAAGGTTCTCAAGCTAGATTTTGAAGGTTGGTTGTATTTCCAAAAGGGTGGGCTCCTGAAGGGATGATGGTCAAAATTTTGATAGTCTGTGAAGATATGAGATAGGATAAATGAAATTTTGAGACAGAAATTAGAATTTGGGAAAAATGTTCAGAGATTTGGGTTGAAATCAGTAAAGTGAGTGTTAAACATCTTAAGTACTTTTTAATGGTTATTACAGAATACTTTGTCATTTTTCATCTTGAAATAGGATTTTGATCTTAAAAGTTCAGCTAACTTTGTAAGAGTAAGATCTTAAACATAAAATTTGGATTATCTGAATGTGAAACATTCTTTGTTATGGCTTGATCCAAAGTTATTATTTTTTTATTTTCCCTGAAGTTCCCGATTTCTGTTTATTTTCAGCTCAAGTGAAACGTAATTTTTTCTGTATGGTTCTTTTGTTTTTCCTTTCTTGTTCTGCCAGTGAACTAAAAAAATCCACTGTTTGCATGGTCTTACTAGAACTTTTGTATTGTAACTTTCATCGTTTCTTCTAATTTTAGGAAGGCTCATAGACCAACAGTCTAACAAACTGGCAAAAGATGAAATGCTGCAGATGATCCGGCATGGAGCCACGCATGTTTTTGCTTCCAAAGACAGTGAGCTGACAGAAGAAGATATAACCACTATTTTAGAAAGAGGTGAAAAGAAGGTTAGAGAACAGTTTCGTACAGAATTCAAAATGTGTCAAACATTAAATATATATGCACAAAATATAAATTAAATCTGATTATGTAAATCTATTTTTATGCCCAACTATTACTTTACTATTCGTAAATATTTTAAAGCTTATGAAAGTTTTGAAGGGGTAGAATTAGTAAGTTATAATTATTTTCAAAGTTCAGACTGCGTGCACCGTATCTTAAGCACTGTTTATTTTGTGGGCTTTTAGAGAGATGTAAGTTTTATGCCAGCAATTCTGATAGACACAAAACCTTTATGGAACTTTATTAGGGAATAGGTAGCTCTGTGGAAAAATGAACGACCATTTCGTCTCCAAAGAGCTGGGCATAAATTTTGTTTTAAATTTAAAAGTTGAATCATACAGTTGTAGGGCTACATCCCAGCATAATAAATTTAGTTTAATGGAAGTCTTGGAGTCAAATTGTTCAAAATTGAAAAGCACTATGGGCGTCTCTCCTTACAAGAAAAAAGTAAGTAAAAGTTTAAAGCAGAAAAAGACATTGAGAATGTTTTAATAATGATGAATCCTGTTTTTTTCAGAAAAGATAAAACAGCTTCAGTGAGCCTAAAAGTATCTTCCTGTATTTTTAGACAGCTGAAATGAATGAACGATTGCAGAAAATGGGGGAGAGCTCCTTACGAAATTTCACTATGGACACAGAGATGAGCTTATACAACTTTGAAGGTGAAGATTATAGGGAAAAACAAAAGGTAATTTTTCTTAGTCTTTAAGACTTCAGTTTAGAGGTGCAAGCATGAAGGCCGTACTAGAAATGTTATGGCTATAAAGGTTATTCTAGAGAAGTAAGAAGCTACTGAAAAATTCACGTAGCTCTGCAGAAGCATCAATATTCTGAATTTTTATTAAATTAGCTTTCAACCCCACTGTTTTTCTTCACGGTAAAATCTGTCAATATTGCTCAAATTTTATCCTTTCTGCAGCAAAAATACTATGTTGCATCCTACTATACTGTTGCAGTCAGTATTATTTTACTGCCACGTAACCCAGAGGTAAAAACAGGCCTGACAATGATGTTACATGTGGAACTTGGACTTAAGTCTTTTTTGCAGTGAAGGTTTTAGTCACAAGCATTAATGTGAACTGTTTGTACAACAATTTACCTAATTATAGAAGGATCATACAAACAAAGAGGTATTACTCAGGGTCCCACAATGTTACCTCTGTGCCTGTGTTTTATATGGGACGTAGAGCCAAGATATCCTTTAGGTCTTATCTGGAATCAGATATGTGAACTCTTATTTGTTAACTACAGAATGCCCTTCTAACCCAGGTTTCTTATCAATTTTGAAGAAACGTTTAGAAAAATAAAATATTTAATGAGAATAGAGTGGAGTGTGTGTGTATATACACAAGATTATTTTTTCGTGTTGATAATTTCATTACAAGAAGCCAGCTAGTTTTGAAGACAGCATAGTCTTGAAATATGCTTTAGTAAGTTTAATTCAAGTAATTTAGTTAAGATTAACTCGCTGCTTTTTTTTTTGCCAATGCTGTAGCCTCTGTAGAGGTTATTCATTGTGCTATTTAGAGAAGCAATTCATTCATATCACAAGATACTATAGAATTCAGAGCTCAAGTCCCCGGTCCTTCCATTGTGTTTTGGTAGATGGAATCATAACCTTACTCAGGTGTCTGAAGTAAGTAGAATACTGCAAAGGGATCTATCCATGCCACTGCACTGCCTTACTTGTGTATTATCTTTTACGTGTTTAAATACGTGTTATAATCAGCTATAATTTCTAGCTTATTTTTTAGCTCTGTTGTAGTACCCATATTGAGCACAACCATTAGATTTGCCGTGCAAAAACACGTTCCTGTTTTGCGGTGCCACATTAGTCGTTATTTTTGCGACTTTAAGAAAGCATACAGTTACTTTAATATCTTTTTATTCTCTTCTGCGTGTAGCTGAGCATGATGGAATGGATAGAGCCTCCAAAACGAGAACGCAAAGCTAATTACGCAGTTGACGCTTATTTCAGAGAAGCCCTACGTGTTAGTGAACCGAAAGTCCCGAAGGTAAGAAGTTGGCAAGTATGCAGGGTTTTTTATGTTGTTCTGCTCTTCTCCTCTCCCATGTTGCATCCCCTGCTCTCACCCTATACTGGTAATAAAATGAACGTATTTGCAAAGTGATAGGTTGCCACTGCTGCTGAATTATGGCGGTTTTATTGCACAGAAATCAAGCTTATATAATGTTAATGTATCTGTGTATTTTTGAAGGCTCCACGACCTCCAAAACAACCAAATATTCAGGATTTCCAGTTTTTCCCACCACGGTTATTTGAACTTCTGGAAAAAGAAATTCTGTATTACCGTAAGACCATAGGATATAAGGTGATGCTTTTTTCCTCTTCAGATTAGTGAAATGTATTTGTATTCCTCTTTGCAGATGTAGTGAAACCTTGACAATAGCTAAATGAAGTAAATGAGACTGCAACTAAAAAATATATCATTCTGTTGTTACGTTTTGCAAAGTGCTTCTCATTGTGAAGGAAATGGCTTAAAACCTTTATTCGCCTCTTTCTGTTCTATTGCGGAACAGAAAAAGTAATCTGTAATTCCTTCCTTCATTAAAACTTTCGTATCTGTAGCTTTGTGTTTTGTGGTGGATTCCTAACAATAAAATAGAGTAGATAAAAGACAGACAGTTCTGATGCTTCATATACTTCTCCTCAAAAACAAAAGTGTGATATGTGGTCTAAGGTGAGAATATAATTTTTGGCTAATATGAGATCACCTTCCAGGGTATGATTTTTTTCATTATAACTTTTGTATACCTTGTGCAGAAAGGAACTTAAGGTAATATTGAAGTTGGCTTTGTGTTGATATGAAGGTAAGTAAAGTGACATCAATTTTCCTTGCATTTTGCTGGTATATAAAATGTTTAAAGGTGTGGAGAAGTCTGAATGTATTATTACTGCAAAAAGAAAACCAGACAACAGACTTACCTTCCCCCCCCCCCCCCCGCCCCCCACACACTATGGCTTAGCTGAATTTCCCTTCCCTACTGACATTACTGAACAAGCAGTGAACACAGATTCTGTTTTGATGTTGATTTTTCATTACTTGCACCAGTATTGGCTGAGTAAATCAAATGGATCCCCTACTTCCAGACATGTAACTCACTTTAAAAAGGCCCATGTTCATGGCAGGTTGGAGCAAGAAGAAATCGCGTATAAAATGTGTTGGAGAACATAAACTTGTCATACAAAGCAACGGATAGGAAATTGCTTTTGCAAAAGAGTAGAACTAATATTAGCAAAATACATTTTTAAGAAAAAGCAGAAGGGGTCTTAGAATCTAGTTTGAAGCAAAAGAATTTTATGTGGATGGCAGGATAGAATTAAGATAAGAATAAAAGGAAGTATAATTAGCTTAGGGAAAGAAGGTATTCAATTAATGCTCCAACAAATAAGCATGAGAGAGTTGCTAATGTTGACAATATGCATGTAAAAAGAGGTGTTTCTGTCCTGTTAATGAAACCTGTCAGACTGGATAGGTCAAACATGAATACTTGTCTTAAAAACTTGGTATGACTGTTTACTGGTGGTGAAAGTGATAAATATGATTAAGTTTGTTCTGCTTTGAAATGGAAGTATAACTTTCCATCTGAAGAGAGTTTATTACTAAAACTGAAGACTGCCATAAATACTATCAGAAGGTATTAAATAGGTAGAGACCAAGCTTTATGTGTCAGTCTTAACGTAAACCACCAAAGCCAACAAAATTTCTTTGCCAGATGTTAAAAACAGCTCTTAACTTCCTTTGCCTTTTTCTGCAGAAATATGTAAGGTCTACAAAATCTTTACTGGATACTGGTTTCTGACTTGTTTGCTGTTGTGTGGTACGGAATTGCAATGTGCAGTTTAAAGGCCACAAATACTAAACTGGTGTCAGTGTGGAGAGGGACAGATAAAATGTTGCTAGGCCTTGTTTACATAATGTTGTCTGTCTGGTCCTTGCTTTGGCAGTATGCATAGCTTTATAGTAAACCTGGCAGAACTTAGTATCTCATTGTACTTACATCCAACGGTTTATAATGTTTTGTAAGAGCAGATCCTTAGCTAATGAAAAGTGTCACTGAAATCAGTGAACTGTGACAGCTTACACTAGGTGAGGCTCTGCCTCTCACAGTATCCCCGAGTCATTGTGTGTAGAAGTGGTGGGTATAGAGCATAACAAAATTATAACACGCATTTGACAAAATCTAGTCCTATTTTTGGGAAGAAGGGTTTAAGCAATAAGAGTAGAATCTAGGTAAAACACATTTGGTAACTGTTGTACAGATCAGTGCTTTAATATTTAATAGTTGGAAAAAAGTATTTTACCATTTACATGTATTCTACGGGGTTTTGCACTGAAGTTTCTTAAAGAAAAAGTGAACAGGACCCTTTTGTTACTTATGTGAAGATAAACTTTACATTAAGAGCTTGTGAGACAAGAAGGAAGAAGCATAGATAAATGACAGTATTTGATACATCACCTTGTCTTGGAGGATAATATTTTCAGTTTTGCAACAGTTTTGTAGATACTGATGAAAATATTCTGGTAGTTACTTTAAAAAATATTTTTATTGTGATTTGGTTTCTTCAGGGTAGCCAAGGTGTGGGGTGGTTGATTTTGTTTGTTTGTTTTTGTTTGGGTTTGGTTTTTTTTGTTCTGTGACAACAAATGCTTAGTGGGTGTGGACTATATCAGTCCTGTGAGATCTAACGTGGTTATAAATTGTAAACCAAGGTTTGATAGAAAAGTGTACAGTATCTTTAATAACATTGCTGCACTACTGCTTATTGATACCCCTGATTTTTAGGTCCCCAGGAATCCTGACCTCCCAAATGCAGCTCAGGTACAGAAAGAGGAACAAAAGAAGATAGATGAGTCTATGCCTCTGAATACTGAGGAAAGTGAAGAGAAGGAAAAGCTTCTAACACAGGTAAAATAAAAACAGCCAAAGTATTTAATCCTACATTTTTTACTAGTATGGAATAGAAATACTAATAATGATAAATATGTACAGGAAAGCTACACGGATGTTACAGAAAGGACACAACATGTAAAGATTTTGCTTGGTTTTGCTTTGAGGGACCTTTCCTGTCCTTGAACAAGTTTACGTCTTAGTCACCTACTATTTCCTTGAATGTCTGCACCATTTCTGAGGCAAGGACTTTTATAGTAGATGCACTACCCAGCAATACATGCAGAAATCCAATCAGTCGGTTTCTCGTATACGCATCTACCTTGCATGTTTTTTTTTATCAAAAAGTGTTTGAATCAGAGAGGACAAGCCTCTATCAACATAGATGGTATTTACACAGATGTATAAGACATGTCACATCCCTTAATTTTATCCCAGTTGGGTTGTTAAGCATGTTCCTTTTATACTGGGACTGAATCCCTGTCACTGGCTAGTTTCTTTACTTTTTGGACTGTTATACCGCTGAGTAGGCTTATTAAAAGCTAATTGTTAAGAGAAAGGTGTGTCTCAAAGTAACAGGATTTTTTGGTTCTGAGAATTTTCTGTAACAGAACTGGGTGTAGTGTACGTTGAGAAGAAATTTGCAAGGTCGCAATCTGACTATTAATTTCACCTGTTTATAGCAGAGGAAATATTTAAGCTGGTGCTGATATGCATGTCAGTACTGCTGTTAATGATTAAAAATAAATATTTGTATTGTGTATGTTAGACTGCTTGTAAAGATGCTATCTAATTGTGGAGTGAGCTTATTCAGCTGGAGAACTGACAGAGTTCCTTGTAAATGTATTTCTGTGATGAAAGAAACTCAGTGCACTACAAATTGCTGTTCAGGCATGTGATTTTCTTGTTTGTTTGTTTGTTCTTGATGTTTTCTCCTTTCCCTGTCTTTCAATTGTAATGTCTCATTCTTGGATGATGTTTTTGTACGTTGCATCTCACCTAACTGTTGTTCAGTTTTGGATTCATTTCTTCGGTACATAATAAATTTTTTGTTTGACAGTGCTATAGAGTTTCCATTTGATTGCATCTGTTTGGATTAGCGATTGTTTCTTGACATACTTATGCTTTCATCCAACTGTTTGTCTGGTTCAAGGTTTGTAAATGTCTGAAGTAGGAGCTCTTGCTTTAGATACTTGCAATACTCCAAGAACTTGTAATGACACTTGCATTGGTGCACCCTATACTAAGATATTTGTTGCTTGTATCTGCTGAAAGGTGACTTAAATGAAGTTACAGTAACCTGTCATTGAGCTTGTTTCTCCAAAGAAATACCACATAAAAAGTTTAAAAAGAAAGAAGAGTAAAAAGCTCTTACTAATGTATGTGGAGTCATGCACAAAAATAACTCTTTAGACTTTTAATGATTCAGTAATAAACCCTGGATAATACAAGTTTATGGAAATCCTGAAAGATCATTAACCACTGTAATTATGTGACATTGCAGAGACATTGCCAATTGGAGCAAATGATACATACATAAGACAAAATTTTGCAAAATATTTCTCTTCTACCTAGTAATGCCTTCTTGATCTGTTGCTGCTTACAGGGTTTTACAAACTGGAATAAAAGGGATTTTAACCAGTTTAATTTAAAGCTATGAGAAATATGGTCGTGACGATATAGACAATATTGCCCGTGAGGTGGAGGGAAAGTCACCTGAGGAGGTCATTGAGTATTCAGGTTTGTGATATTTTGAAATTTATTTCTTAATCATGTGGTATCACCATCATTTTTGCTACATGTTCTTTTAAAATTACAAGATGTAGAATTCGGATGTGTATAATAATAATTTTTTTTTTTTTAAAAGTACATGATGGTTCTTTTCAGAATACTTAATTCTGTTAAAAAGGTTGCATTTGCAGCATATAAATATGCCTTCAGCTGCCTTTATCCCTCCTTATAAAAATTTAGAACTTGGCATAGTTAATTTACATTGACAATGTGGTCTTGTGGAATCATGAAGTTGCCTTATAGTGGCAATGTGATTCTTTATGCTGTGAGTATATATGCTATTTTAGATAGTACACTGTATCTTTGTCTTTTGTATTTACATAATGCTTTTTAACTTGTACAGAATTCTTCCTCTTTCATCCTTGCATTTAATTTTACTAAACGCCTTCATAAAATTTAACTTTTCAATGTTCTTCCTATAGCTTAAAAAGGAAGAGCTCCACAAGAGTTCCCTTCAGAGTGTTGAATTTATTTTGGGTTGGCTAAAAGATGTCACTGGAGAAGCCAGCAATTACTAGCTTTTATAACAGATAGACTAAGTAGTCTCTGACCTTAGAGATAGCTAGTGAAAATTGAAATATGAATGTTTTAACTGCTAGACTAGCAGCTCTAACCTGTTTCAGCATTGTTACAAAAAGCTATCCTTAAAAGTATTTTTTTTCAGTTTTACATGACTACAATTAATTATGTTGAATGTAAACTTTGTAACAGTTGTTACTAAACCTTTGCTTATAGTTAACTTTTAAAGACATTGAATAAAGGGTCTGTGCAAGTTTATTTCTTGGCTAGCATGGTAAAAAGGAGAGCATTAGCAAATCTTTTAAGATTTAATGGAACCACAAACTGCATTCTTTTTTTTTGCTGGAGTAAAGTAGTAAGAGTAGAGGAAAATATCTTATTTTACAAATTATGTTTTGCGTTTATAGCTGTTTTCTGGGAACGTTGTAACGAACTACAGGACATTGAAAGGATTATGGCTCAAATTGAACGAGGAGAGGCAAGAATTCAACGGAGGATCAGTATCAAGAAAGCTCTCGATGCCAAAGTAATCGTTGCAGGTTTTTTGTTTTCTGCAGCTGACTTCTTTCAAATTCCTTCAGAAAAGGAATAGTTGGGGATGGGAGTTTTATCTTTTTATATAGCATATATAGTATACAATGTATCAGTAATCTACGCTAATATGTAATAAATCCTTGATGTAATATTGTATGTTTAATAGTCCTTATTTTTGTTTTGCATTCAGATTGCAAGGTATAAAGCACCTTTTCATCAGTTGCGTATTCAGTATGGAACAAACAAAGGGAAAAATTACACAGAAGAGGAAGACAGATTTTTGATATGCATGTTACACAAGATGGGCTTTGACAAAGAAAACGTGTACGAGGAACTAAGGCAGTGTGTGCGCAATGCTCCTCAGTTCAGATTTGACTGGTTTATCAAATCTAGAACTGCAATGGTAGGTATCAGTTATGTGAACGAAGTGAAGTGTCTTGTTCCTTTTTTTAAGCACCATCACATAAAATTTGGATTTGTGCCAGAATATTGGCGTCTAGGAAACAAGTGCTGAAAGAATAACTTTGTTTTTTATTCTCATTTCTAGTTTTTAATGAAATAACCTTTTCCCTTAGTACAGCAAATAACACAATACAGCTGAAACAAACAGATTAGAAAACCTGCCAAGCTGAAGTCCCATGTTACCCAAAGGGATTAATGCAGAGGTAGACTATCCTTACAAATACCCTTGTTACTTTTATTGCAAACTCAAAGTTTTACCAAACACAGTTTGTTAAAATATGACTGCTTTTCAGAATTATTGGACAGTATTAAAGACTGAAAACACCTGAATTATAGACTGGGAGAAAAGAACAGCTTTTCTAATATTGGTACTTAACTTCTAAAAGCGTGAGGAAGTTTAGTGATTCACGTCAGAATTAATCATTGAAGCAATTGGTTTAAAATGCACTTTGTAGTTGTGCATAAGGATTATCACATACAAGTGCTTAAATCTTTTTAGTTATACTTTTCTGAATATTTTGTTCATACTTAGAGAATATAATACAAGTTTGATAGCAAGTAGACTAGTACTTTGAATTTTAGCTGCATTTCTTTTCCTTTCTCTGTCTGAAGAGCAGAGCCATTCTTTTTTAATTTAGCCATTAAGCGGGAAGTGGTAACACTAACAGAAGCTTTGGTGGTTGCAAATAATAAGCTACCAACCTCAGAATATGGGACTCCTTTAATGATAAAAAGCTGTTAGCTCTGCTCTGGGATTTTTGCTCATATCTCCCTTGATTCAGTTCCTTTTTCTTAAGAGTAAAATTTGTAGGTCTGTGCACCTTATGTAAGAAAGACACGTGCATTTTCATGTGAACATATTTATATGGGAAAAATGTACTTCCAAATTTTTTTATAATACTGGAAATAACTTCATCTTACTCACTTGCAGTGAGTGAGAGCTGGAATATTTTTTTTTTTGTCTGCGTGAATACAAAACCATAATGGTCGCGGCTGATACAAAAGAGTGGAGCACACAGTCCCTTATACAGCTGTCATAGATTCTCCCCATTGTCTTGTAAGCAAATTTCTAATTAAATGCTATGCTGCAGTGATGTAACTTAAATGTCATTTCATATACAAATCTGGATTTTTTTAGTAGTTTAGTGTAGCAATTGCAGAACCACTGTGCATTATTGCTTACTGTCCTCATTTCCTGGCCTCAGGATTTGTTTGTAAAATGTTCTTTCGGAGTTCTGGGTACTGTACTAAGAATACATAAAACATAAGATAAAATATTTAAAATGTGTGTTTGAACAGGTGGGAGTATTTGCTTTTCCCAGTGCTACTTATAATTACGCGATACAATTTCTACTTGATATTTCAGCAATTAAAGTGTTTCTGGATAGTGCAGCATTTAGCCCTTAATTAAAAAGAATTACAACCTTCACTTGCCAAAATGTCTGTTTGAAGAAATACTGGATTTCAAAATTATGTCCATAAAGACAAAAATCTCCAATATTTAGTCTATTATGAAGTTTCTTCTAAGTTGTCTATGGAGGAATCCATTTAAGTAAATCATAGAAATGGGTACTAGAAACTAAAAATGTAGCTCAACATTTAATATTAGTTGACATATAGTTAAGTCAGGGGTGGAGTTAAATATTCAATTTAAAACTTATTTCAGATCCTTATGTTCAGTATAATTTTCTTTTTAAAGGGGATAGGAAGCATTTGCTAAAGTGTAGAAATGTGTTCTGTGGTGTCTAATGCTGAAATTGAGGCACTGGGAATATAGTGAATCTTTTGGCTTATGTTTTCTCTTAAAATTCTATCCATTGCTATTAATATTTTCAGGTTTTTTGCTATTACACAGTTGAAAAAGAATAGTATGAAAATACAAAGCTAAAGTAATCTTTCACTTTCAACATGCATTTAATTTTCTTCAATGTTTTAAGTTGTCATGATAGGTATGGTTTAGTAGTTTATAACTGCTAATCACTGATATATTTTATGTATTCAAATACCCTGACGTTTGTGGAAGTATTAATTTCTATGGGTCCGTTTTGCACTAGCTTGGTAATTTTTATGAAGAAACGTGCTGGAAAGCCACTTGATACCAAGAATAATGAACCAGGTATAAATACAAATCTTTATAAAGCTGTAAATAGTAAGTTCAGTGAAAGTGGATAAAACTTCTTAGACTACTCAAATTCACATGTGATCTCAAAATTACCCTTTATTACATTCAAACTGATACGAAACAAGATAGAAAGGGCAGCATAATTCTGAAAAGGACCTACCAGGCTCTTCAAGAAAACTTTGTTTACTAACCACTAGATGTCTCTTGAATTCCATATAAATAGCTAATGTTTCTTCATCTTTTTATTTCTGTTTCTTTTCCTTCTGAAGATTTCTCTTTGGAAAACAAAAATTCTGCTTCATTTATTTGTTCCAAAACCAGATGGTTTATCCAAAATGTAAGTTTTCAGAGATTGAGGGTGCCTGAACTGTAATTTTTTTTTTTTTTTTTTTTTAACTGGGCACAGAGGTTTAAACTTTTAAGTTTAGTTGTTATTATTCTTTTATTTCTGTCCATGCAGGAAGAATGCAAAATATCATGGCAGTAGTGAATCATGTATCTGTTTTCTGAAGTCATAAATTATGCATATTCTCTTACCTTTCTGCAAACCCTACCCAGTATAAGACAAATGACTCTTTTGTAAATACAGGAATATACGGGCCTGTTGACAGAGCTTAGGACTGCTTTCACTCCCAAGTCAGCATCTCTGCCTTCGGTCATGCAGAAGGTGATAGTTCAGTGCTCCCGTCTTACTTATTGCAATACTAGTCTTTATAGCTATGAAGGGGTGAGCGAAGTACATCTGACCTCTTTCCATCCTAAAGAGAAAAGTATCAGGCCACACTGAATAAAATCTCATCTCTAAAGGTGCAAGGCATTTTAAACTCTAAGTGTATTTTTATAGTAATAAAATGGAATGGATCAGTCCATGTTGAAATTTCAGTAGCTCAATGCAGGATTTATCATGCAGATTCTTTCTGATGGTAGGTGTAGAAGAAACCCGTGTGCATGTCACATCTTACTGTCAACTGCTTCTGATTCTCTGGAGAAAATTGGTTTTGAGTCCATCCTCTGTCCACAGCATGTTGTTCTGGAGTAGTAGTCCATCTGGAAAGTCTAACCATGAACCTGTACACTTTAATAAATGTATGTATTTATGCAAGCATTTTTCCCCAGGAAAGAGGAAGATTTTTCTTAGTGCCTTACGCAAATGGATCAAGGTTATTTCTTAGTCTTTCTGATTAATTGCTTGTCTTGAATTTGACACAAACCAGCTTCTCATGTACTAGAAAAGATACAGCTGGTTGTTATTATGGAGCAGCTTGTCATTAGTCTTTACCTACAGCTCCTAAGTCTTTGAGTGCAATGCACAGAAATCTAAATAATGTAAAATGCTTCTGACATGTTGACAATCATCTTTCTACTTTGGTCTTTTACTTTTTACCATCTCTATTTGTCTATAGAGTGTAGGTTTTGGGGACAGGTGCTCTTTTGTTCTGTTTGGGGATGCAATGTATGTTGGGATGGCTTGCACTCAAGTTTTCTCAGACTTGTTGCTTTTTTATCTAGAAACTGTTGTGTGGGTGGAATTTGAGAGTTTTTATTGGTTGAAGTGAGAGTATTTTAGCTCCAGCAGGACTGTCACATTCCAGGGCACAAGCATGGCGCCCTGTCGTGGTTTAACCTCAGTCAGCAACTAAGCACCACGCAGCCGCTCACTCACTCCCCATGCCCCCGGTGGGATGGGGGAGAGAATTGGAAGAGCACAAGTGAGAAAAACTCGTGGGTTGAGATAAAAACAGTTTAATAATTGAAATAAAATGATAATAATAATAATA
>NW_008794951.1:815213-829170 GCF_000699145.1 Aptenodytes forsteri
AAAAGTCCTTGGCTAGTGTAAGCATTACCTAGCAACAACTAAAACATCGGTGCGCTATCAACTTTGTTCTCATCCTAAATCCAAAACACAGCACTGTACCAGCTACTAGGAAGGAAATTAACTCTATCCCTGCCGAAACCAGGACACGCCCTCATTTATGGTTGAACCTGTACTGGGGGGGCGTGGGGTTACTTTTACATGGATGTGGTAGAAATGACTCGTTATAGTACTCTGTTTGCAAAACTACATGCATGAGACTGGAACATTTCCAGTAGGCGGTTGTAAAGGAAAAATGTTGTGAAAAATTTTTTTTTTTTTTTGTGGTGGCAGGATTCTCTGTGTCCATTCTGAATTACACAGCTTTCACCCAAGGCCATGGAGCACCCTTCGTAGAGGAATCTGTGGAAACTGTAGAACTTAAGGAATGTGGTTAAGCTTGAGGGTCTCAAAGATGAGTCATGTACTTGGCTGTTTCAGAATGTTCAGGATCAAGAAAGCGTGCAGGCTGCATCGTTTTCCGTCACGTAACATGATGGCTGAGGCAATGTACAGGCTACAGATGCTGAGAAAATAGAGACTAATTCCAGGGCAAAAAGGTCACCTGTTCACTTCATTGCAAATAGACCAGCTGTAGGTTAAGATTTATGCTACTAGGTAATTTTAGGATAGCTTGTGGTTCAAAAATTGCTTCACTGAATTTAATAGAGATAAGACATATTTTTCCAGCTTTTTTCCCTCAGAAGAAAGCTTCCTGCTTTGAGTTGGAAAGAAAAACCCATGGAATCACTGTTCTCAATGTATATAGAACATACTGAATAATTATATTAGAAGTGAGTGCTATTATGTATTTGGTAAGACATCTTTTTTTTGAGATGGGATACAAGAAGCTGTCCCAGTCAAATGAGTTCTATTAACCAAGCCAACTGTTATTAACTGCAATGCAGATACTTTTAGAGTTGTATTGGAAATATTTTTTAATGTTTAAATGACCCTATGGCATTTAATCTTGATCACTTTCAGATGACTTGGAAATCTTGATGCTAAAAGCATTTAGGGCCTGCTACCTTTTGGGTGCTGTTTGACTAAAAATACAACAGTGAGTTCATGATTTAAGACTGGATAGATTTTTGCCAGTTTGGAGCTCTACAGTGTCTTACCACAAAAAACTAGTCTGTGCGCCACAGAAAAGTATTGCTTAAGATACCTTTGATTCCTTTTCTCTCTGCTTTAAAGATATACTTGAAGACGTCTTTTCCTAAAATCTGGCATAGTATGCTGGCAGGCTATAATCTGCTTCATCTAAACAAGATGAAAGATCAGTCTTTTGGGGTGTCAGTTTGGAAGATACAGACAATCCTTGAAAACTCCTTGTCAGGAAGTTGAATATTTCAGTAAATCTCTCTCTGTTTATAAAGAAGGTTACACTAAGGTAAAGACAGATGAACGATAACTAAGCTAATCTTATTAGTACATGAATATCGAACGTTTTTGGAAAACTTAAGTATTTTGGAATTCAATAATTTTAAACATATTTATGTAAATGAGGGAATTTGTATAATTTATTTAGAGAATTTGATGTTTTCTGTTTCCTTAGGAGTTTCAGAGACGCTGCAATACTCTCATATCATTAATAGAAAAAGAAAATATGGAAATTGAGGAAAAAGAAAGAGCTGAAAAGAAGAAAAGAGGAGCAAAAGTTACAGCAGTATGTTTAGCAGCACTTACTTTACTTCTAGTGAGGCAGAATTCAATTATATTTTGTTAGAAAATGAAAAAGATAATTGTAGCCACTGATTGTTTTAGTATAAACCATTAGTTGAGAGATTAAACTGAAATATTTGTCTATTCACAGCTCTCCTAGATTTTACGTAGGTATTCCCAATTCATAGTATTTTGGGGCTTTTTTTTTTTTTAGAAGAGTCTTTTGTTTAAGTAGCAGAGGAAGACTTTTTAAGAAAACTTAGCACTGCCCTCTTTCTGCCTACATATTTACATCATACGTTTGCTTTAATTTAATCTTAGATTGTTATTCCTCCCCTACATAGTAGTTCCTGGAAGAAGAAATGATAAGAAGTGCTTCTTTTATTTTGAAGAGTTGTCATCTTTAGAACAGAATTGTGTATAAGTCAAGGTCCTGATCTTTTCATCCAATTCATGGTATGTGTGGTACCTGTACCATTGAGACCATGTAATGATTTCAAGAAGATAAAAAGGGTAGCAGAATTAAGTGTCTAAATCTGGGATTTTTGTTTGCCCTTCCATTATATCCTAGAAAGCTGAATTGAAATATATAATACATTAGGGCCCCTTATCATCTTTTTGAATAGTTAGTCATGTACTTCAATTTTTTTTTTTTTTTTTTTAATAATGCCACCATTTTGTTGAATTTATAAAATTTTTTTTTTTTCCCCTTTTTAGTCACAGAAGAGAAAAGCAGATTTGGCTACTGAGAACTCTGGAAAAAAAGATGCTAAGAAAGTGAAGTCGTGAACCTGAAAACAATGCTAAATGTAAAACTGCCACTTTCTTCCCTCCATCTACAAGTATTAATTGCCAACTTCTTTGTATTCATGGTACTGTCTTCCAAATCCCATGGTTTAATTTTGCAAATTTTGTATACTTTACAATGTCTTTCCTTATCTAAAATGTGTAGCTTTATATCTTATGCATTCCAGTATTTTTGTGTACTGTATTTTGTGAGTTTCATGTCTTTGGCCAAATTCACTCAGTCCTTGTTTTTTTGAAGCTTGTGCTGAGGTTTTAGCTTTTATATGTTTTATATGCTGCTGCTTTGAAAGAAAACCTAGATTCTATAGCTGTATTATTGTTGTTTCATATTTTAAATTTATATGGCGGGGGGGGGAAAAAAAAAATTTATTTTTTTTAATTATTTGAAGAGAAATATACTTCACCTTTGTTTTCCCTACCCTCTCTCCTTTTTTGCATAGCTACATTTAGAGTGAATGTTAAGGTTTGTATAATTGTGCCTTCATCATCGATCAGAATTTTTTTCAGAGGAGTACTTAGATAGGATCAGGAGCATGACAGAACAAAAAAAATCTAATTAGACTGACATCCTTGTTTGCTGTCAAACCACAACAGCATTAAAATGACATTTTGCTCTGAAATGTTTGGAAGCATAAGCCAGCAAATACTTATATGGATTTTTTTCTTCTTTATCACTGGTTTCTGCTGGGCTTCATACATGCTTAAACAAAGGATGAGGTGTTTTTCAGAGTGACCTCTAGATGAACTTCCTATGCCTAATAAACTGAAGTAGTCGACTAACAGCTGCTTTTTTAAGTAACAAACAAAATAATTCATCTTCTGGTTGGTAGGCTGCTCAGCTGTGCTGCCTTGTGCTAAAAGATCTTTGTTGCTCTAATTATCTCTGCTAACTTTCTGCTTTTGCCTTTGATTCAATATGTCAGTCAGAAGCAATGGGGATATGTTATGGAGTGCTCCTTTATAGTATTTCTATTTTAATGAAGGGATGAAAGTGTTGGATGTATGATTTTTTTTGACTTTGCAGGAATGGCCTTTATTAAGCAGGTTCATAGTTTCTGCTCACCTTGGAGTCTCTGCCTTTCCTGGATCAGTAGAACAGTGACTGTGACATCTAATGTTTTACTTTAATCTTCTGTCTCTGATCTGGTGTTTAGTATGGACCTTGCTACAGTGAGACATGCCCTCATAATGTCAAGTCTAGATTAATGCAGTGTGCTTTACATGGTACTTCCCTTGAAGACTACTTGTAAATTTCTTCTAGTGCAGTTTGCTTTCTTCTGTGGTTTAAGGTGTTTTGAGATGAAAAAAACTATTTAAGCTCTTTATATTTCATGCTTTGCATTGGCTACCTTCTTCTGTATTGGTAAAATTCAGGACTTTATAAAAAGTTCTTGAGTCTTAGGACAGAGTTCTGCCCATATTCTTCTATGTCATTTAAAATACATTGGAATGTCTTTGAAGTTTTCTGGGATTAATCTCTAAGCTTGATGAGTAATTTCCAGCCTTTCTTGATAGTCTGTGTTTTAAGGTTTGGGGCAAAATGGGTGTGGTGACTTGGTTGAGCATTTTGAAAGATTAATAATTTGATTTCATATTTCGGAATGGAGCTTTTGTTTGGGGACCAAGTTATTAATTATTTTACTGGGCTTTTATTTGTAAGACTTGTAAAAAAGGGGATTCATCTGTTGAGATTCATCTGATGAGTTGAGAGCTACGTCTAATAATGATGGGGCACAACTTTCAGACAGAAGGTTAGTGATGGGTGTCAATGCATGCTTTTAAATGAGTATGCAACCCAGATGGGAAAGGTCTGCTCAAGAAAAGAAGGATGTCTTTTTCAAATAGTATTTTTGGTATTGGAGTAGCTGACATCCTGTTTTATCCCTGGGAGAAGGACATCCCGTGTAATTATGGGCTGGAAAAAGGCTGTGCAGCTACATACATACATAATCACAAATCCCTGGAGCATTGCTTTTCATAGAGAGAGGAAGATGCCTTGTTTACATTTGCTTTTCGACTCCCATGTCACTCAGTAAGTTTATGGCCTGAAATTATAAAAACAAGTAAAGAGAGGAGGGAAATAAAGGCTGGAAGAGCCAATTGAATTTTTATTGAATCACATGGCTAGGTCTAGACCTTATTCCATTGCTTCTATTTAGCATCAGGTGAATATTTTAATGTTTTAAGTCTTTGAAATAAGTGTATTCTGGTTTTGTTTATTGTAGATTAGCTTTGTTTGACTTGCATGTTTTTGTGTATCCAGTTTCTCTGTGTTGCAAAGTGTATGGAAAGTCTTAAAATGGTAATATCTCAACTTGTTCTTTTATGCATATTTCTTGGTTTGAGTTACCGCTTGAGTTAATGTTCACTTTTCTCCTCCCTCAATGACATGATATACTAGCTATATAGCAAGAGATCATGCAATTGTTCTTCCAGATATTATCCTCTTGATCAGACAGCTTCTCTGAAGAATAATAGATGCTCCCAGGAACTATCTGTTATCTCTTACAGTCTGTAGTTCCTAGTTACGCTGAATGTGCTGTTGAACAACAGTCCTTGAGAGCACTTGTACACTATATACTAGTTCCTCAGCATATTGAGTCTTCCCATCCATCACGTCCCACAGTGATAACTAAAGAAAATTGCTAACAGCTGCTGGTCAGGATTAAAGTAAAATGGATCTTTCTTTTCCTTTTTCATTCTTCTAGTTGCAGATACACACACAGTATGTGCCTAGCAGTATCTAAATGATGTGCTGCTGTGACTCAAAATTAGATGGACTGAAATAAAGGAATCTTTATACTTTTAACTACTATTTTCTTAGGTGAGGAATACTGTTTGTAAGAAATTTGTAAGCACTGAATGTAATGTGATACAAAACTTCTGAAAAGTATGGGCCTTCAGGCAATTTGGTAGTTGCCAAAAAAATTACATGATATAAAATTTTGAGGATAATTTGTTGTTTCTTTTTGAGTAGACAACTAAAATTTGATTGTGTTAGCATTAGGCTTGAAGAAAAAGTAATCTAGCACCTTGCACACATCGGGCAGTGCACATAACATCCCGGGAGAGGTCACAACAGTTGTTGTGTTCTTCTTTTCACACATTCATCGCTCTCGAAAAAGTCATCTAGCACCTTGCACACGTCGGGCAGTGCACATAACATCCCGGGAGAGGTCACAACAGTTGTTGTGTTCTTCTTTTCACATATTCATCGCTTTCAAATCATTAGGCCTTTTATTTTTGAGTTATGTTAGTGATGATAACAAAAGTCACACAGCTGACCATCTTCATTATATTTAATTTCAATGTATTACAATGACATAGAGAAGGAATGAAGCTTTCTCCCTGCTGGTAATATTAGACCATCTTTAGATACTGTTTGCACAAGTAGCATTACTATACTAAACTATTAAGTAAGAATTTTTTCTTGTAGATTAGCATTGCTTGTTTGATTTAGTGCTAATGCTGGTTATGGTTTAAAAAAAACAAAAATGCAGCTTTCACTCTTTGTGATCATAAGCAAGGGGTACAGTGTACGGAAGTTAATCAGAATCTTTCTAAAGGCCTGATGGAAGTAACTTCCGTTATGCAGCTCCTGCAGTGCCCGCAGTTCCTGCTGTGCACTGCTGTGATACAGGCGCTCTCTGCGCATGCCTCTTCCCCAGGTTCAGTGGAGGGATTAAGTGCTTTCAGTGATCAAAAATTAATGCCAAAGGTAAAAAATGTGGGCCTTACAGGTTGAAAAAGCGTATGGAATTTTGCAGTCAGCAGCGGTTTATGTGAATGTAAAATGACATCGTTGGTGCAGGCATTGGCACTTGTGATGTTGGAAGGGATTGATCACTGACTGTAGTAGTTGTGGTCTGGTTAAGGTAGCTTGACAGTTGTTACATTTTACTTAAGTTTACCTAGTCCGTGTACTTAGCTTCAAGCATGTATGTAAATGCTTTGGTGAGTCACAGTTACAGTGTTTGATACGTTCTTTTTCTGAAAGAGATAAAGTTGAACTTGGTTTGCATATTTTGAAATGTAATGTACTCTTTAATTGCATTTGCATGATATCCATCCTTTCATAAGGGCCTTAATAGGAGTAATATTTGCTGCCTCAAAGGTATGTCTACATTGTGTTGTTGAAAGATAACTTCTGAACTTTTTCAAATTGAGATTCGTTTCTTAAGTTGTACATATGTGAAAATAAAACTTAATACAAACCTGACGTCTTCTGGTAATTATACTTCTGGTACAGATGGGCCCATGCACTTGGATACTGTTCACAATAGTTTGATTTGTTTTCATTGCTCTTGTACCTCTCATAACCTTCAGGCTATGGTACCTGAATGTAAGGGTTGTGTGTGTGGCTGTTCCACATCTGCTTTCAAACTTTAGAATTTCCTGTAATCTAAAATAAAGTACTAGTAGTGCCTGTATTTTTGTGACAGCCTTGCCTGTGTTGTCTCTTAGTACGGTATGATACAATGTATGTTGATCCTGCATTAAAGTATATTACTTTTTTTCTGTTATTCCATACCTCTGGTGTGTTACTAAAATAAAATGCTTTGGAGCTTAACTCCAGGAGACATAGAATGGTAGGGACCAGGAATTTTGTCATTGCAGCAGTTGATCACTAGTAGACATGCTAGATATTCTGCTTGGAGAGGTGCATGCCCTAAATGAATGCTCAGTTTTTCCACTTTTTTTCTCAGGACGACCCCCTAGAAAAAAAGGAGAGACAGTAAGGAGCTCTGGAAGACCAGTTTATTTACCAGCATTGGCTGGTAGCAGTTCTGCTTCACAGTGACTTTTGATAGACCTCACTGTTTTTCAGGTGAGGCACCTAGACCAGGAAGAAGGAGCTGGGAATAGAGATGTGGATCGCCTTACCTTGTCCTCAGTAGCAGGCCAAAACAATTGTTGGGTTCACTACAAGAACTATAGTTCTTCCAGATCACTTTAATTAGTGCCAGGCTGAGCATGATCCCATAGCTAGTTTCTATTTCTTACATGTTCTCTGTGGCAGTCGACCAGCACTCAAGTGTACTGTTTTCAGGATTTTCTTGGAAGCAGTACCTGCCAACTCTTCTGGAGAAGAAGCTCTGTTCAAACATCAGAACTTTTAATGGGAACAGTGATCCTGTCTGCAGAGCCACTCAGGAGCTGTGGAGTTTGCAGTGGGTATTGTCACGTGATGATCGTTCTCGCTGTATGCATTCAGTGTTTTTGGGAACGTCAGGCTATAGACACCTTTTTCAGGGAACAGACCTTTTCATTTCTACATGGCAGTTTCTTGCCATAAGAAAACAGGCTGAAAAGTCATCTTCATTTATCTTCTCATTTGTTAATTGAGTGGACACTGCTGAAGGCCACAAAATCTTAAATTCTACTCAGCAGTTTGGTAAATGGCATTCATTATGTGTCTTCTTTCTCTAGGTTAAGAGGTGGATATTTCTCAGGAGACCACTTCACAGTGAGGGTTGAGAGTCCAGTAAGGCTAATGTTATTTCTCTTTCCTTGGAACTGTTGCTTTCACATTTTCTTAAGATGGCCTTCTGAATTTCTAGATACCTTGATTCTTGTGTCTCTATTACTTCAGGGTTTTTTTTGCGTTTTTTGTTGGGTTTTTTTCTGTTTTTTGCCTTTTATTTTGTGATTTCTGCTTAGGAAAAGAAAAAAAGTGTATTAACTACTGAGTATTTCAAATTATTAAAATAATCCTAAGGTTGATAGTCCTTAGACTCATAAAATTGTAATTGAGATTTTGTGAAAATAGTGCAAACTGTGTTGCACACTGGTGGTTTATGAATTTCATGGAACTTTTACAAAATTCCAAGGATATATCCATGCTGTTAGCAGTCAGTTCTCACTTCTAAGTAAATATAATACAGCATTTTGTTCAAGTAGTAACTCAGTACAGTTTAGGGTTCTTGAAGAAATTGGCTGGGGCAAATTTTTAATCATCATTCACCTTGAGAAACCGGCTATAAAATATTACCATCTTACAGTAAAGTCAGCAATATAAATAGCCATATTGGTAAACCATAAACTTTCTTTTCAATGTCAATAATTGTTTCCTTTATGTACGTATGGATAAAATGTTGACAACTTTGCTAATTACTTTTTTTTTCCTGCCTGAAATATATTTTCATTGATTAATGCTTTGTTAAATGAACTCATATTCCATGGTAGGAGGCATGATAACAGCACAGAAAAATAGAAGTTGATTTTCAGCTGTTCACTGATACTGACTCTTAGCTTTTATTTAGTAAAACATTGGTAAATGTATTAATATCTTTGATTCAGCAGTGTCAAACTAGAGCACTGATTACCTGATTTAGGTGATGCCACTGAACAGTTAGATATTTCCGACTATGTTTTCTGGGTGTTTGTGTTTGACTTAGAAGGCTGTTTCAGCTGGGTGTGGTGTAACCTGGGCGAAGGTGCGGGACGGTATCTGCTTCAAGAGCCCCGATGCTGCAGGGACCTTTTAGCCTGGCTGTCAGTATGAGCATGCGTGCGTTCCCCTGCCTACTCTGCACCATCTCCCCTCTCATTCAGTCAGCTCCTTTCAAAAAAAACTCAACCTGATGTGGCTTGTGTCTGCCTAGTTTCTACTCTGGGTGGCAGGAGAGGCCCTCTGGGCCGGTGGCTGCCCGCTCTGTCTTGAGGTGACACTTGTGCCTGGTTCTGGAGCTGAACAAGGCCATTCATGGGCTTGGAAACCTTGAGTGCCCCATAGGATTTCAAATGTGTGGATTAGTATTTTCATTCAGCAAATTGTACCCTGGCACAAAGGAGGCTATTACTTGTCTGGTCTTCCCTTCTGCCCTGCAGCCCGTGTGAGGCCACCATCGGTTAGGCACGTCTCTGGCTGGGGGTTACAAACCCTCCTCGGAGGCACTTGTCGCTCTCCTGTCTGGAGTCTGCGTGACCTCTCTGGACACCAAGTTGGGCCAGTCCTGGAGCCTGATACCAAGCTGTGCCTCTGCATGCTGAACTGTGCTTACAAGGCTGGAAAATGGAGAAGAGACAAGAAGTTGCAAGTTACTCCTGTAACCTGCTTTAAGTATTGGTTGGTATTTGGATAGAAGGGTGGTCAAGTCCCTGTAAGGAGCAGGAGGATGCACAGGTATGTGTGATGCGCTTAATAAAGATGCGGCTCTTGGTTGAGAGGAAGCCTTTGCTTCTAGGCCTTACTTCAAATCCTGCTGGGTCAGTTGACATCATGGATATTTTCATGAAGAGGCTCCTTGGAAACCTGTCCAAATTAACAGGTTGGGTGTCCTGGCGCAATTCCCAGTTATTGTGCAAACGCTGCTCTCGCAGCAGGCTCCTCTTCTGACAGTTGAAACGCAGAGGGAAATGGTCGAATCTTGGACACAATTGCCAGTGCCAGGCTGGGGTGAGAGCTGGGCTGGGAAACTCTGTGTGTAATTAGCTGGAGATTGATGGCTAAATCTATCTATTTTTATTGGTAGTAAACTGAAATTTAAAGTAAAGCCACTGTAATTTGCTGCTGAGTGAGTGGAGTTACCACCAAAGGCACTGGGGCTGTGTGTGTGCTTCAGGACGGAGCGTAGCTTGTGGAGACAGCGCTAGGCTTTTCTCCTCCCTTGCTTTCCCTGTTTGCAGCACGCTCGTTCTTTCACCCGTTCAGACCCCAGGAAAAAGGAGAGAATCTGAGGACGGAGCTGCTCCCTTCGCGTGTGGATGAGGCCAGTGGTGTGGCAATGCTGAGGTGCTCTCTGCAGTTGCTTAGATTTTTGTCTCGATGGGGCTATAGTCCAGCTGTCTCCTCAGAGTGTGCCAGTCCTTACCAAACGTACCTGCAAAGTTCTTGGCTGGCTGGCTGGATAATTACCACACGAGAGGTGATTTGGGTAGGTCTTCCTGTCCAAAAAAACGTATTATGTTCAACTTAAAAAGCCTCTATCAAAATTTAAACTACGTTATTAGCTGATGTGGCACTCAGTGCAGTACTCTGAGCAGCTCTGAGCCAGCGTGCAAGAACTGTGCTGACTCTATTCACATGCATTCAACTGCTGCCTGAAGGCAGGCCCCTCTACACCACAGAAAACAGCATCACTTTGTACCACAGAATTTTACTTCAGTGACTTACTATTAAAATTATGTTGCTGGAATTTTAAAGAAATAAATAAATACTGCCCTTTCAAAACAAAATGTTTCAGCGTTACTTTATAGCTTCTGTAGGTACATATCTCTGAAATAATTCTACTTATTTACATTATAAAGTGATTTTAGTACATGCTGAAATTCACCTTTCCATGATTCACATTGCTTGAATACACATGTGGAAGAGGTACAAGAAACTTCTTTTGCTTAAACATCAGCCCTGGAGACTCAACACTTTCTTTCCATATTCAAAAAGAAATTTAATTTTAGCTTTTTGTGATACTCATTGATAATTAAAGGCTCCGTGCACTGCATCTTATTATTCTACGGGCCAAAAGATTTTCTGTTGGAAACAAAAGGAAAATCGATTTCAACAAATTCAGTTGTTGCCTTCCTATTAGATTATGGTACTCAATGTAAATTAATGTTTTGAATTTATGTCATGGATCAATAGGTGCAATTATTGATTTGGGATGTATGAGGTAAAAAGTGAATAAGTAAGTTTTTGTTTTTGTAACATGAAAACATGCCAAAATTTATTGAGCTGCAAGTTACTTTGTAGTGAACCTGAGGCGGAATCAGAAACACAAGAATAATGTTAGTCTATTTATTTCTTGGATGCTGATAGGATTTTCTTAAAATGCTGACTGACAGGCGTCCCATTTTAGAAGTTTATTTAGGAACCTGGGGTGTGAGGGTTTGCTGTCTGATCACAGGTCCTGATGCCCATCCGATCTTCTGTGGGACAGGCTGAAAAATGGGAAGTTATCTTGAGTACAGTCCTTTTAATTGTGGTTTTGTGCCTCTTGTGTAAATTCGCTCAATTGCAGATGCTGGTAGAGCCATGACCACGCTGTGCTGATTCAGTAGTTCAGGGCTGATTTCAGGCTCTTGCTCACCTTATGGACAATGATACCGTGACTTGATACTGGCTGAAGGAGATGACCATTTCCACAATCCCTTAAAATGCTGTAGTTGTGAGACTGGGAAAGTCAAGTAGTGGTGGAGACTGTTTAAGGTAAGCTATTGACCTCACTCTGAAGTGCAGATGCCTTTCTGCCAATGGTGTTGGAGAGCAGCCAACTGCCCATCAGAAGTATGAGGGTATCCTTACCATCACCTGGGGCTCCTACCAGGTGGAGGGAATGACCCTCATGTGTCAGCAGGTGAGCATGGCTGTTTCCTTCCGTGGATCCTTACAAATAGCAGCTTGATGGTTGAGTAAGAAATCAGCCAAAACCAACTGAAAAACAGAACACGGTTGCATAATAATTTTTTCTGATATTAAAAGCACCAAGTCCTGTACACTGTGGCAGAGCTTGTTATCTTCTGATAGTGTTTCATTTAAATAATAGAGCTGATTTGAATTGGAGAGACAGGTATAATGGTTTCATGAGGAGACAATCTGGCAGGAGGTGAAACACAGACATCAATTTGATTGCTGTAGGGTGGTTTATGGTATTCTGTGCATTGGTAATTTTTTTTATTTTCCTACTGCAGAGCTACCTCCAACCCTAATGGTCTTTCTGTGTTGACCAATTGCCACAGTTGCTTTGTGTTTAAAACTAAGAATGTTGGTTCTACTTCTCTGATAATGTGTACTAAATGTGTCTATTAAGGACTCTAGATCTAGAGTCAGACGTTACCTAAAGCAGGGTCTAAGGACTCTTCTAGAGTCAGACGTTACCTAAAGCAGGGTGTTGCTGACTCTGTTTTCGTACTGATCCCCGTAGTTCTGCGTCAGATGCTTTGCTGCATGTTGCCCACCGTTTCATTTTTACCATTTGCAGAGCCCCATGAGCATTTGTGTACTTTGTGTACAAAGTAAGGAGCGTTCAAGGCATACCTTAATCTTAGGTGCAGAGGCAGAAAACAGGGATTATGGGCAATAATTCACCGTAAACAGGAGCACAATGTAGGAGTTGTAGTAGGTGGGGAAAAAAAAGAATTGGTAAATAACATCTTCTGCATGGCTATTTTCTGAGATACAAAACTCTTCGGAAAATTATGTGTGGTGGTATTCAAGTGGCCTAAAGTCCACCTGATCTACTTAATATTTTTCTTTAGCTTGCTCCGTATATCTGCCTTTTGAATATTGTACATAGGCTGACTGCATTACTCTTCAGAAATTGGCACCTTTTTTTTTTGCACAAAGGGCTCAATGCAGTGTTGAATGTAGTCTGTCTTAATATGGTCAGAAGGTCTTCATTAGTGGAGGAAACTAAAAGTAATATGGAGCTAATAACACCTATTAACACACCACATAGAAATTAGTCCTATCTTTTTCCTGGATTGGAATTAAACCATTGCACTCTAAGTTATTCCAAGAGTTTTGAGTGGATGTGGTATTCCTCGCTTAAAACTAGATGTTCATGGTCTGCACTAGGTGAAGCAATGTGAGTCGCCTGTCATTCAGAGCCTGCCTGTGTGTGCCAGGGTGCAGGAGAGCTGAGGAGAGAGTCTGCTCTGTAATTAGTGCAGCAGGATGAGTTGGTGTTAAAGTACAGCTTTTCTAAGACTATGTTAGTGAATTACGTACCTGGTTTTTCTGTGTTGTTTTTGGATGAAGGAAGGTGCCTACAACCTGAGATCAGCAGTATTGCCAGCTTGTCTACATACATAATTTATTTTTGATTTAAAGAGATTTGAGGGTTGTTACAGAAATTATTGTTCTCATTGGGAATTAGCTATAGTAATAAAAGTTGAGAAAATACAATATTTTTACTGCTTTTAAAAATAGAGGGGAAAAAAAAACCAAGCAGAAGAGTTGACTGGGGACATAGTACCCTTGATCAATGGAGGCAGAGCCCAGTAGGCAGGAAACCTATTAAAATAAAAGACAAAATAAGATAGCCAGTTTTGTCAGATCGGGACCACATTCCTGTTGGAGATCAGAGGATTCACATCAATCACAGCAGCAGTAGCTGCAGGTTGTACATAGCAGGGCCTCTGCAAAGACTGTAGTTTGTGTCTCTATCTTATATAGATGGAAATAGATACAGATGTCTTGTCAAACAGTGGTATCAGAAGAAAAAGTGTATGTGAACTGATCTGTAAAAGCTTGGTAGGTGTTTTACCTCCTCAACTTTGCTTCAACAGGTATCTCTAAGGTTTGCTGTATTTTCAAATGGAAAAATGAAGACAACGTCCTCTTCCAGTTTACTAGTCACCTAAGAGTCATCAAAAGAAAAAGACCACACTTAACTTTTCTTGTATGGTTTTTTTCCTGCAGTTTGACTGCAGCAAAATTATGATATTTATCTGTTCACTCAGAGCCATTTGATGTTCTTCCCGAAGGGACTGTTGGCCTTCTCTAGAA
>NW_008794951.1:829513-861546 GCF_000699145.1 Aptenodytes forsteri
CTATGGGCGGTTTTTTATTACCCTACAGCTGCCAGTGGTGGTTGCATGCAGTCTCCTGCCACTGGAGCTACTCTTAACTGACTCGCGAGTATTGAGCAGAACTCCACCCAAGACTTAATTTTACTTTTAAATATGACGACACAGTCCAGCCTACTTCGCCTACGCTCACTGCTGATGGACTTGTACCTAGGTTCCCTGAAAGTGTGGATACAGATACCAACAGTGGATTGGATTTTCTGTTCTTTCAAATAGTTCCTTTGATCAAATTCAGCAGAATTTCTCTGGTGGTGGCTGTAGAGAATTGAGTTTGTTGTGTCTAGATATCATCTCAAGATTGATGTAGAATTGATAGTTTCTTTTCCAAGTGTGAGGTCTCACATACACCTGAGTTGGGTAAAAACACATAGAAACAACAGAGAACATCTGTGTTCACATGCAATAGACTTGTGCAGCCATGGCAATGGCAAGAAACTCTGTAAGACTGGAATCAGTGTAACTGCAACTTGCTGGAGTGCCTGCAAGTTCCCTGGTTGTGCCTGCAGGATTTGTACGGTCTTTGTGCCCAGGCAGGGCTGGAGAGCAGCGTGGACCTTTGAGTAGCAGCACAGGACTGCGAATTGGGACGCTGCCATGCATTTCTAGCTCTCCTCTGCAGACTCCTTGCTCTTTCTCTCCACTGCTAAGGTTTGTTTATGCTGTGTATTTCCTTTAGGGTTAGGATGGATATTTATCTCTGTGTTACAGTAGCGCTGAGTGAAGTGGGCTACGATCTTGGCTAGGGTCTCTAGGTGCTGCTGTAATATTAATAAGAGCCTTGTAATAAGATTCAGTGTTTACAGTTCTTTCCAGTTCATGTCTGTTCTGAGTAGTTCACAGTATCGGGGCCTTAGCTACATATAAAAATAATTGATTTGTTTCCTATTGAATAAATGACATGCTGGTAGAATGATTAATGAATAAGAAATCACGAGCGTCACTGGCACACAAATGGGAATCATCGTTCCCTTAAATCTATTTCTAGTTGGGTTTAACTTTCCGTTGGGAATTACAGTTTCACTAATTTAACAAAACCGCCCCATAAATAACTCATCATTTTTTTTATAAATGTCAGTTAAAGAAATCTGTATTGAAGTCATGCTGGTAGAATGATTAATGAATAAGAAATCACGAGCGTCACTGGCACACAAATGGGAATCATCGTTCCCTTAAATCTATTTCTAGTTGGGTTTAACTTTCCGTTGGGAATTACAGTTTCACTAATTTAACAAAACCGCCCCATAAATAACTCATCATTTTTTTTATAAATGTCAGTTAAAGAAATCTGTATTGAAGTACTGAGAAATGACACTTGTAGAAGAAACACTTCTGCAAATAATGGGAAAATTGCAGATGTATTTTATACCTCTTCTGAAAATCAAAAGGTCTCATAAATACAGTCTGTAAAAGTGTCTGTGGAAGAGTTAACATAACTGTACAAGCAATAAGCTTGACCTTTCAGTGTAATTTATTTTAGATTTGCTCAATCCTTTTTTATTAAAACTAGCACATCTGAAGCAGAATTAAATCCTATTATACTGGCTGTGTGATTGTATCAATTTTTCTCTGCCATGGCACACTTTATTAAAAATTACTTTGTTTCATATTGGCTAACTCAATCAGGGGAGTAAATGAGGTTTTGTGGTCTTTGGTAAAGAAAGAGGCATGTGGTTTCTATCCTTGATAGCAGTGTAAATTACCATGAGGCACAGCCGAGTTACCTGAACTGATTGTTGTAGGGCTGAATTGCCTCTGTGGTGGCAAGACACAGGTCCCCATCCTGTCCCAGTGTCTGCACTGGTCCACGGCGTGGATTACGCGGGGGCAGGCGCGTTACATGTTTGTGCCTTCTTGTTAGCAAAAATCTTCCAATGACTAGATACCAAATCCTTAGAGGAGCTATTTATATCAGATGGGGAGCCTTGAAATGAAAAAATTACTTCTCAGTTCCATGTGGCAGATGCACCATACATCTCAACCTCGCAAAAACAAAGGTGTGCTTAAGTCAGGCTAAAATAGCACAGAGATTATTATATCTCGGTTACTCAGCTTGAGGTCATTCTCATAGGCTGGAACTTAAGCCTATCACTCAACTTAAAATCCAAGTAAACTAATTTTTCACTAGTTATGCAGGAGTTAAAAGCAGTGCATACATTATAAAGTCTTAGATTCTGTAGTGTCCCTATTAATATGAATCTGGCATTGACGAGAAGAGTTGGTTTTGGTCTGGCACCACTGGTACTTGCACCAGCACCAGTGCCCCGGGACCACTATGGCAGTGCCAGCTATGTACTGATACAGAATGCTGCGTAGCGGTGAAGCTTAGCCCACTCTGAACATCCCCAGCACAGGCCTTTTCCTGATCTACTAGGCTTGATATCATGTGCTATCAAGACTTCTGGACTTTCTTCACTATTACTTCTGTGATAGTAAAAGAATTACTCTAAAGAAAGAAGTTGTAAGGCAACGTAGCTTCTCTGTGACTGGAAAATACATGCAGTTAATGAAGAGGGAAAGAGCCTGAGTGTATGTGCCCGTAAAGGAAGTCACTTAAAGCTAAATGTAGGTCTGAAGCACTTGGCATAATGCAGGGCACAGACATGACCTAATTGAAAATTCTTATCTCTGGTTTTTATGGGGCTTTGTGTGGCTGCTCTGCCTGTTTGGAGGTCCATCAGCTCCCAGAAACACAGAGCTGGCAGTCCTCGTTAGCACTGCAGATACGTACGGGAGGGATCAGCTGCACAGTTTACATTCATAGCAGGTTTGCAGTTCTGTTTTGCATCTATCCTGAGCACAATACCTCTGAGACATGAGCAATGTTCTTACTTCTTTTGATAGCCAAAGAAATCAAGGTTTTATGGGTTTATATCCGTTCAAATGGGAATTGGGTGGTGGGACAAGGAACGCAGAGTTTTGTAGTGCTGCACTGAGCCTCCTTCTGGCAGCCCAGAAGCTCTCCAAAAGCTCTTGCTCTCTTTCTGGCTCTTTACTCAGGATCATCTGATGATATTTCTATATATGTTGGGCTTTCTTCTTCTTTCCCCACTATCTTGCTGGCTTGTCTTTGTTTCTGCCTCCTACATAGTCTTGTGTTCCAGTGCAAAGTCACCAGTTACCACCAGTGGAGCCTTCTGTTTAGTGTTTCTACTCCCTGAACTGACTTGAATACACCTTTGTTCTGAACAAGGATGAATGCTCGTAGGTATCCCCTGTCTGTGTTTCATCCCTCTCTTGTCTTTTAGTGGAGCCTGTTTTTCATGCTGACTACTGGTGTTTGCTCTAGAAGCCAGTAGTTATTGAAATGCTAGTGTGTTTGCTGCCCTTGTGTGGATTTTACCTGTCTGTTTTTCCCCTCAATTTCTTGCAGTGCAAAGTTAGGTTGGATTGCAAGAGGGGATTTAGATGGAGCCAAGTATTTTTCCAGTTTTAAAGCCTGTCCAGTGCTTTTTAACTGACCAAGATCTACAGCGCTTTGGAGTATTTACTGCTTCTATTTAATGGGCTGTTTACTATTTCAGTACCAGCCTCAGTAGCCTTGCTGGGCATATTTCCGCACTTATGACATGTTTACAGTGAATAATAAGAACCGACACGTTTTGAGTGTGTAGGTTAATGCCCCCAAATCAGGTGCTATAAATTGTTATGGGTGGGTAGCCGGGGCAAGAACCTTTTCCTCATCTGCTGTTTGTTTTATATAGCATTACGGCAAGATCTGGCAAACATGTGAATTCATTTTTTTTGCTTCCTTTACTCGTTGCAGGCAAAGTGCAATGTTGCCTTTCTCTTCCCCTCTCCCATGTCGTGTGCCTAGGTTGGGGGAAGAGGCACGGCTGGGAGCTATGCTGAAAGGATGCACTTTGTAGGAGAAAATGATCAGAATAGCCTCAGAGCAGCTCCTGGTTCTTTGAAGATCACGTTGGTATCTGCCGCTTGGGTTTAGGAGGCCCTAAAGCTGGGAGTGCGGAGCAGCCTCTCTGCCTTCCCTCTCCAGTGTCTTCCTTTCCCTGCAGAGCGCTGCATTGAGCACAGCTGTTCTCACTGTCTGGCTGCAGTGCTTTTATTAGTGCTGTGATTTTGCTAAGGTCCTCAGAGCAGCCTTTGCGAGAGCAGTAGTCTTCTCCCTAAGACAAAGTGTCTCATGTTCTGGCCTTAAAAACAGTTTTCCAGTTTGGAAAACCTCGAGTAGCCTTCTGCCTTTAAAATACAGTAAGCGTGTTATCTCACAGGAGTAAAAGTAACTTAATATGCATATCAGGTACAGAATGAGGCCTCTGGGCAGTGTTATTGGCGGTGGGGGGGTACATAAAGGAAAAATGGCTTATTGCTTATTTCCATCTGCCCACAGCTGACCTTTGCAGGTGCAATGTGTTTCGTCTGGTGCATCTGGAAATGCTCCAGAACTGCAGTCTCTTGGGACTGTAGATATTTCTTTAGAGAAACCGAAATATCTAATATCTGGAAAAAAAGAGAAACTTTTAGAGGGGAATAGCCTATTCACCACTGTGTGGGACTACATAAAGGAAAAATGGCTTATTGCTTATTTCCATCTGCCCACAGCTGACCTTTGCAGGTGCAATGTGTTTCGTCTGGTGCATCTGGAAATGCTCCAGAACTGCAGTCTCCTAGGCTTTGGGACTGTAGATATTTCTTTAGAGAAACCGAAATATCTGCAAATAGGAAAAAAAGAGAAACTTTTAGAGGGGAATAGCCTATTCACCACTGAATCAGACCTTAGTTTCTAACAGGTGCTGTTGGGTTATAAATGCTGCCTTGAACATTCACTTAGAACAAATTTAATTCTGGTGACGAGTAATGAGCTGATAAGCTCCTATGCCACAAAATCCTCTGTTTTGTTACTGAACAACTGTATTACAGCCAGCTCAAGAGCAGACTTCCCTTTATGAAAAGGAAACTCTCAGAAAGCGTGAGGGTTCGCTGCTCACTATACTTGCCCAGTCCTTGGCCTCACTGCTAAGACACTCAGTAGTGTTACTTGGAGTGAAGGCACAACCGCAAAACTCATTTCACATGGACCATTGAACAACCATTAGACATTAAAAATTTTCAGTCCCTACCCCCAGATGGAATTTGAACCAGTGACCTGGAGGTGAAATACGCTGCTGCAATCCTCTGGAGCCTGCAGACTGTTTGTGTTCATCCTGCAGAGCACTTTTTCTGTATCAAAAAGCAAATCAATCTGTCACTGAGACTAATCCTGTTTGTCTCAGAAGTAAACACAATTTTCGAATGTAGAGGGACTATTTGAGACTATTTTTACATTCTGAGTTTCAAATGTCAGAAAAAATTTTTTGCATCTATTTGGTTATGCTTTTCTCTACGAAAAGTCAAGCAGGTACTTTTGACCTAGATGACTCTTATACGAGTAAAAAGGTGGACAACAGTAATTCCCTCTGCCGCTTCCAACAGGCAACATTTTTTTCCTAATTTAGAGGTGGAACGGACAGAAAACAGTTATGCCCACAAATGCCACACACCCCTCTACATTTTTTGAAGTTTCTGGTAGTTATGCCAGCAGGTGGACCCAACTGTCATCCTGATCACTGTGGGCTTTGCTTCTCTTTCAGAATTGAGTATCCCCTTTCAGGCCAGGGAGGATTTGGAAGAGGCGGACAATTAGAGACACAGCTGCAGAACTGCAAAAGTCTTTTTATTATGCCAAAAAGCCTGACAGTTTCCAGCTTTTTTGAACTGTTGGCACCTCCAGTAGGGTAAATGTAGACACATCGGTTTATTATATCAGTAGATTTGGTCTTATACTGTAAGACTCCACAAATGATCTGCTTGGACACCTTGTCTGGTACAGGGTCTGTGGCTGAGGAACCTGATCTTGTGAACACAGCCCAGCTTCAATGCACTTTTCTGAGTGGAATATTAGACAGCACCTCACTGCTAAGGGAACCCATCTCTGATGTCTCTGGGCAGTATAGGATAGAGAAGCTGTTTGTATTCCTGTAGTTTATATCAAATGCCAGTGATGACGTGCATAAAAATAATTAGTTAAATACTCAGGTGTTGATGCTCTGGCAGGAGATAGCCAAGGGAATAATCTGTATGCAAAAGGACAATTTAAGTTGAGACCATCTACAGGGATATCAATGCCAAATCTACCATTACCATTGATTTAGGCATAATTAGTTTGGATGAAGACAAAAGGCTGTCATCAAAAACAATAAATTGAAGCATAGCAGCTAATTCAAGAGGCAGAAGCCTCCATCAAAGATGTTTGAGGAAGGTGTTTTATTCCTCCTGCACTGATTATGTGACTCAATGCGTTGGTTCTGGCTGGTTTGCACCACGGTCGGGCGCAGACACTGTGCTACAAGAAAACTATCCTGACTCTTCCAGGACAGCATTAACCAGCTTGTTTGTTGTTTTATATTTGGAGATCTCTGCACTGAAACAACCTTTCTGACCTGTTATTATGTTAGAGATTTCATGTGTTTCCTTTACAACTCATTTTGGGATTGGCTTTGGTTTTTGGATCTGCTGTTAGTTTTTTAAAGTCTCATACAGCCACTCCCTGTTCTGAGCTTTTGTAACTGGATCAGAACCTCAGTTTCTCGGTATTGCCCTTTCATTGGTACATAGTTTGAAACTCTTTGAAGTGAAGCCCAATGTAGTCATGTGGTCCCCTAATTCCCTGGAGAATGTGTGGGGCAGGTCCAGGTTCACAGATGATGTGTGTTATAGACTCAGCTGCAGTGGAATCCCAGACTTTATTCTTTCTCATGCTATAGCAGCTTATGTATTTAGTAACAGAGATCTCCAGTTCATAACTTCTGCATTAGGCACAGTGCTGGTTATCCCACTAATGTTTTGCTTGTCTGTGAGCATCCAGTTTGGTACCCCACTGTAGCTGGCTCTGTAGGGTGCCAAGCAACCTTACAGCTGGTAAATCAGCACCTGCTCTCTTATTTTTGGGGTGGGGGTAAAATCACCATAGATAAAGTGTAGGAGAGTTGACTGTGGACTGATGCCCTTTGTGTATCAGGAGCTCCGATGCGGTGAGGAGGGCGCAGCCTTCCCACGTACCACCTCCCTGAAGAGGTGGCTGTGGTGAATTGATGCCGCTTGCGCAGTGGCACGTCATTCTCATCTGCCTCCTGACGGACACTGCTGCAAACTGCGAGCAGTCCAGGTAAGCAACATAAAGGAGTTACACCTATGTAAAATTTGTGTGCGTGACGCGTGTTTGCAGGGGAGGAGCTAACAATATGCTGGAAAACTGAGTGGGACAAAAAGGAATTTGAGAATCAGAGGGAAGAAGCAGTTGAAAACAAATCTGTTCTAAGGTGAGTGTGATCTTCCACACTAACCATCTTCACTCTTCTTGGGGCTGTGGTTTTATCTGAATTTACCAGCATTTTCCGTATTTTTCCACAATGAGTTGCTGACCCCGCACTTGATAGCAAACATACTGAGCAAATGGCTCACCGCCTTCTGCTGAGCTTTATCAGCTTTTCCTGGTTGAAGGCCTGCCCCTGCGCTCTGGTTTTGGTCGGTTCAGGGGACAGGCCAACTACCTGCCGGTTGGCTGACTTAAGAGGTTCAGGAGCCTCCCTTTAGGGGCAGATCCAGCGTTTGAGCAACAGCAGGGGAATGGGATGCGCTGTGCGGGTGATCCACGCTTTCAGCATCAGCCTATAAATGTGTCAGATGAGTAACAGCGTATTGAAAAAGTGTCCTTGAATACACTGGCAGGATGACTTTCTGCTAGAGTCCTCTGGGAACAGCACAGTGGGCTGCCAAAACCAACACAGGCACTGTGGAAAATGGTAAACGGGGATGGAAAGTGGCCAGAGGCGTGAGAGCACTATCCAACTGGACAGCCTTAGCTCTCCAGACAATCCAGCTCTGTGCATGGATGGAAGCGAGTAGTTTCCACCCTTTCTACTGAGGTTATTTCTTCATATAATAGAAGGTGAACAATTGATTTCTGGCTGATCAGCAGAACTGATTCCAGGCTACATAAATTTAATATGGCCTTTTATTCTTTTGTGTGGCTACTTCTTCCAAGGGGCACCTCTTCATCGCTGGAGAATACCATGGAGACAGCACTGCTCCAAGCAAAGGGGAGGAGGAGCACATGCACAGATAATCTGCCTGGGATTTAGATAGCAAGAGACCAGGGAAGGTTGTTTAGAGTCTGGCCTAGTAAATTAATTTAATCTCTATAAGCTCTTGATCAGGAGCTGGTTCCTCAGACACCAAGTGTCGATGTAATTCACTGGTACCAGGATGGATTTATGCTGATACAGGAGCTGGCTCATATATATTTCCTTTTTAATTTCCATTTTGCTGTTTTCCATTTCTGGGAAACGAATTAAGCAGCACTAAGGCCGCTTAGGGAAAGTGTCTGTATGAGGCTGGAGGAGAATCTAGCTGGACAAATCTGCTAGTTCAAATTCATAGCTGTACTGAATTTGAATTGTGTCTTTCAAATGTCTTTGTTTAAACAAGCTGTGGGGATAGGCTGGAGGAGCAGGGCAGAAGGAAACCAACTTTGTCCTCTCTGGTGGCATCCCCTTTTGTGCTGTGCACGTAGCCACAGCCAGGTACTGGATGGTAGTGCTGCATTTACTGAGAAATCATCTGTCCCCTGAGTGAAAAGGAAATAAGGGGTTAATGCTGTCCTCACACATGGGTCAAGGTTTTTTAAATCAGTATTAAAAGAAGACCAGTCATGGCTGTGAGGGGAAGAGAGAACACATGAGTGTGAACTTGCTTCCCAAGGCTTGGAAGGCATTTTGATTCCTGTTGAGACTGCAGTGGTCTGAGGAAGGCTGTGCACGGTGCTGCTGCTCTGCCTTTTCCTTATGTATTGCAGCTGGGACCATATTCCCATAAAGCCATTACTTCTGAGGGGAACAAATAGTTAAAGATTTAAAAAGCAAAGATTCTAGGAAATGCAAACAATGTGGTTTATAATAAGAAAGTATAAATTAACTAAGGAGAAGAAAATAGCATATTGAAAACAGATTAGTAAGGCGCGTGCCCATGGATGCCTGGATAGCTTTACCAACTAGTCAATTAGAGCCAATTATCATCCTTAAACTCCTAGCACTGTGTTTAGTATGCTTGCAGCGTGTCCAATTTAGCTTGCGCTGTTTCATAGGTTTACAATTTTCTCTCTGTGTCTGAAATGATCTAGCTGGAGACACCAGGAAAGTGCCAAGCATTAAGTATATAACAGTTGTAATTCTTTTGACTGAAACCTGATTTGATTCAGTTGAAAATGACTTTAGTGTATTGGATTTACGGTTCATTTAACAAGTGCTGTAGATGTCAATACATTAGTGTAAACCTGATGCAGGTAGTAATTTGGTTTCTAATGAGGTTCCCCAGCAGTATCCAACTATGAAAAATGGGACATTCTTCAGTGGAGCACAAAGTGCACCTGCCTGATCGCAGATGTTGTCTGAGGCCCTGCCACTTAACTTCCTGGGAACAGTGTGGCGTTATGTCTTGCAACGGGCTTTAAAAATGCCTCGAACTGATAAAAAGTTAGAAGCACAGATTGGGAAGAATAAAAGATTGCTCTTTAGAAGTTTTGTTTTAATTATAGATTTAAATTACAACTTTATCTCCTATAGTCTTAATTGTGCAGTTGTTGCAGATGCAAAATTTCAGCCAGATTTAATGGAACTGCAGCAGCCGAGATCAAAAGAAACCTTTTATTTTTACGGGCCTGCGTGATCAGACTTCTCCTTACCTCCCCACTGTCTTCAAAGTGTTTCACTGAATGATCCTTCTGGTGAAGGATCAATTTTGTTGTATGCTCATGGGCTATGATGGAAACGGGAACAGTGCAGAGAGGCCAGGAGAGAGGAGGCAGTGATGTCCCCCTGTCCCTTGACCCGCTTCTTCCCACTCTGGGCATGAGACAAGTTTCAGAAAAGCGGCTGTGGAGGATGTAAGCGAGGGGGAGATGTGACACTGGGTGGAGAACAATATGGTGTAGAGGAGAAAGTACTCGTATGGGCATTTGCTTCACCTGAGAAGTAAGATGTGGTTTTGGAGAGGCACTTGCCCATGGCGTGTTTGTTTTCTTAGGCTTTAGCTCTGGCCCTGAGGTGGCTGCGGCTGTGGGGTCCCTCCTCAGACACCAATGCTTGGCTTTGCTGCCATGCCCAGGGAGTTTCCAGAGATGTGGGGCTCCACGCAGGTGCCCTTCCAAGTCATTGTCCCCTTCTAGGGCAATGTGTGTGGCCAAAAGTGTGTCGGTCCCACAGTAGCTCTCGGTGGCCTTTTCCCTGTGGGAAAGGCCCTTCCAGGCTGCTGAGCAGTTCACAGGGCCGCCGCCCTTCACCGCAGCTTTTGTGCTCACAAAATATTTTTAAATTTGTATATGCTGCAGCCCAGCAGGTAGCTTTTGTTTCAGCGTTAAACTGATTTCCACAGGTTGAGACGTTACTGATCAATATGAGGGTATATGAGAGCCTGACCCCAGCAGATTGCGTTGGTGTGATTAAGGGTACAGAAGATATGTTCAATCCTACATAAAGCAGCCTTGCACTGTCTCTCGATTCACTTCACGTCTCAGCTGGAAATACAACTCCTTTCTCTCCTCTATACTTCTTAATTTCCTTCCTTTGCTGTTATTTAGCTGCGAAGTGCTACGTGCTGCAGTAGGTAATGGAAGAAGCTGTTCAGAATGAAATGGCGTGGCATTTTATGCCCTTTTGTAAACTATATAAAATAAAGATGAACTTCTCTGCTTGTTCCAGACGAGGCACACCTTGCTGTGGGGTGTTGGCTCTCGTATTTTCCACTGGATCATGGCTGACTCCAGATGGCAGCGAGTTAGGAGCACCGTTCACAGCCTGTATGTAGAGACTGGTGTCTGTGGGGCTGCTTGCCCACGGTCGCCCTTAAAAGTGTCTCTTTGGGGTTTATCATCTCCAGAGGAAGGAAAAACAGAGTAAACTGAATTCACTTACTGCACAGAGGTGACTCTGGGGTAATGTGAGTACTCACATTACTCACATTACACTCAGTACTGCAGTCTCTGTAAAGACATCACAGTCTGTAAATGCTGCTCTAGATGGGAGCCTTTAAGAAAATTATTCCAAAGTAGCTTTTAAACCAAATGATTGAATTCTGGGTAGACTTGTTTCTTCAGAATTTAAGTGACTAAAATCTTCGTAAGCTTAGTTTTCCCTTGGAAATTAATAAACCTCAATTGAATTAAGGGTACTTTAATTCTGAGTGAGAGTGTCCGTACAAGGACTTAATGCAGTTTAACTGAGCCTTTCAATCTGTGTTTGTAGACCTGATTAGCTTCCTTAAGAGTGCCCTGGTCTAGGCAAGTCCCCAGTTTTGTGTTTCTCTGTTTCAGAGAGAATTTATCTTCTCCACCGTGGCACTGACTTGGAGGGTGGCAGACAATAGCTGCGCCATACTTCTCTGCAATAGACTGTCACTTGAGCTCAACCTTTAGGTTTGCTGGGGAGACTAAGATGCTGGACAGCATGTTTTAAGCAATTGTTCAGTCTTAAATATAGAATACACAAAAGCACAGAACTGCTTTGACAGTGTATTAGATGTTACATTTAACATATCAGAACTATTTAACACACTTAGCTACTATGAAATAGTGCACGTCTTCATAGATCTCCCGTCAGCTGAAGCCAACAGTCTGTCTTCACTCTGGCGTCTCAGTTGAACAATTGCGCTATCTAGATCTACTTCCAAACAAATGAATTAAAAGCTCCTGCAAAAGTCACTGGGAGACCATCATCATTATAGGGAGGGGGACGCACCATATAATAATTCCTATGCAAATTTCTGTTCCTGTGCCCAATGCCATTAACAGCTACTAGTGACATTTAATGCCAGAATGTGACTCATTTCAGTTAAGAAAGAAGCTCTGTCTATGTCCACGTTCACTTGGGATTTATTGTTCTAGCTGGTGGAAACGACTGTCAACTGCTAGAAGGACTTTTCACTCTGTTGGCTTTGTCTTGAGCCGGGAGAAGGTGCAGGCCAGGTTCTGACTTGCAGTGTGCTGGTGTGAATGCATGTCATCTGTTGGTCATGTTACTGCAGAAGACTAAAACTCAGCTGTTGGTGGGCAGGACTTTGCTAGTGAATTTTACAAATTCTTCAGTTTTCTCTTTGGAATAACTTTTGTTCCTAACAAACGTTTTATCGCCTTTCCTTCAAAAGGTGGCTTAGACTTCTGTCTTTTTTAATCCACATTATTTTTTTTTCCCAATCTTTGGAAACGACAGACAAATTTTAATGACTGTGCTTGATTGCTTTTCCTATGGCACCCTGATGCAATTCCAGAGAGGACTTGTGCAGTTCTCTGCATTCTCTTTTCTCCAGGAACAAATTCTTCCCAGAATTTACAGGCAGGCTGTGTGTGTTAGTTTTAGTATCTCATTTTGTATATTCATGTTTAATGAATCCAGATGTAGTTAATAATATGGGCATACCCAACTGCTAAACTAAAATAAGAAAAACTTACCTGTTAGAAGTTCAAAAGGTAGAATTCACATCTTAGCCCCTTTCTCGGCTCACCACTCCTGCCTGGGATGGAAAGAGCCACAGTCCTGCAGCAGAAGACTATTCTGCCTGCCTGAATAATGGTTTCCTTCAGGATTTGCAGCAAACAGCACCTTTTTACCATCACTGTGTGGTATTGGTATGGCCACCAGATACCAGTAACACCTGCACAATGTTTTGTAGCAGCCAGGACCTCTGCCTTTGGTGATTTTGTGTCCTCATCCCTTTTTTTCCTAGGTCTGAGCTTGTAGTACTGTGAAGATACGGCAGAGCAGAAGTACCAGTGTGGTCATCTCCTAATGGTCCAAAACCGAGAGAGGTCAAACCAGTCACAGAATTACAAGACACAAATTCAGGTGAAGTTATTTTTCTTGTCTTCATCTTTCTGCTTTCGTAATTCCTGTTTTCTGGGCTCTTAGGAAGCTACAAATGAGTTGAATTTTTTGGTCTGTCTGCTTTAATGACAGTGTGGGTCTGACACAACCTCAGGTTTCCAAGCACTGGAAATCTGGAATAAAAAGCCTTGTTGTTCATATCTGAGAGCTGGCAATACTGCTTCTTGCCTCCTGGTCCCTTTTATCACGCAGCTTGACAGAAATATTTTGTTTGTTATTTAAAAAAAATGTATCTGTTAAAAGTTAATATTTTTTTCTTGTAAAGGCTCATCCATCCTGGTATTACATTAGCAATTCTACTTTGTTTTTCTGTGAAGCAAGTTTCAGTTTACAGGTACATCTGCTTTCCATTCCACGGCTTAAAGAAAGTCGTCAGGAAAATCTTAAAACCTACTTAATGAAGCCTTTTAAATGCTCATCCTGCACTTTTGAGTGAAGTGCAATTTATATTTCATAAAAATAGAAGCTGAGCTGCAAGCTGTAAGTAATTATCATATAATTAAATGTCTACTATGAAAGAAATGAAAACTCAGGCTTCTTGGGAGGCTTCCGTGACTGGTTTATGCAATCACAAATTAAATTACATTTCTTTACCTTATGAATGTTCTGGAGGTACATTAACCCAGTTTGGAGATGCACCTCTGAGACTGCTAAGCTGCTTTGAAAGGGGAAGAAAGTTGATCAAACCAGTAAATTCCATGAGCCAAGAAGAAGAACATGTAAATATCTGTGGTGGGTTCTGCAAACGTGACTATGCTTTTCTTGTCTGGAAACATTTGCAGCTAATAATGAAGAAGTCAACGCCTATGTGAGCAGTAGCTTAAGTGAACTGCCGTGGTATTGGATTACTGACTGATGCACGGGTTCCAGTGGACATGGTCTTTCTCTGCAGGAGAGAAAAATATTGTCAGTTTGTTGGGAGTGGGGTGTGGGGTGTTGGATATCGGGAAACCTGGGCAGAGGAGTAACTCTTCATGTATTTGGACTTCCTGCATGTTTAGCTAGGAGTCCCCTTCCACTACCCAAGGAGGGCAGCGAATTCATGGACGGTGCATCTCCTGGAGCTTGCGGAGAGGAACCTCAACTCTGGATGTGAACGCTTCCTTTCACAGGGGACTAACTCTACTTCCGTTAATAATTATTCAAACGATGGCATTCAATGAAGAAAATTTTATGGCAAGAAAGGAGATGTAGTAGCATATCAACATGTGCGCTTCGTATTCTTGCTACTCATATTGTTGGCATTCTAGGGCTGGAGGGATGTACCTGGTTCAGTTTTACCTGAATGTGGGAAAAGCTGAAATATTTAAAGACAGGAAGCCCTGACTTGGAGCTGTTCTAATTTAAGGAGCTGCTGCAATAACAGTCTGTTATGGCTTTATGCAAATGATGAATGAAATATTTTCATGCGCTGATGGAATTAAAGAGCAGTTTCTGTATGACTTAGCTTAAAGAACAGGAAGAGTGAATGTTTCATCATATTTTTGCAGTGTATTGAGCTTGCATTAAACTCTTTACTACAAAAAGGACAGTTTTGGTCATGGCTGTCTGAGAAGCTCTGGTACTGCGCTGCCGAAGGGCCTTCTCTTAGGTCAAGTGTTTCTAGACTACAAGAGCATCATTTTTAGCTCCTGAAATAAACATAAAACTCCTGGTGCCTCCAGTGTACAGTGCAGTGATAGTTAAAAATCTCAATTCACAACTGTATACAGTGGGGTGATGACAATGTAATGGTATCCTTTATGGCACGTCAAAGGGACATATAATTGGTGTTGACTTTTCTTTTCCCTCTCACTTTTTTCCTAAGGTTAACTATTTAACCTTGACTTCAGGCTGTATTTTTTCCTCATTACATTTCTCCATTATACAGTATTTGGTTTGGTTACAGTCACTAGACTTTAACTGCTCTGACATTAATTTTTAAGGGCATAAATGACTTCATTAAAATAATGTCCTTCAGATAAGTGCACTTGGCACTGTGATTGGAAGTGGACAAAAAGAAATATGAGGCATCAGCTCCTCTACATTAATAATATATTACAGGAACCCAAAACAGTACAATATGTATTTAAAAAGCTTCTTAGTTAATTTTTAGAGGTTCAGTCTGTAGCCTACATCCTTGAATCGGTTACGTTCAATCATTTGTACAAGTGTCAGGATTTTCTTTTGTAATGTGCTTTTAGTCAAAGCTTTGTTTTATGTTTGGAGTTTTCCTTCATTTATATGCAACACTGGTTTCCTAGTAGCCCTGCTTATTCTGGGTTATTTCTTTGCAATGAATACCTGCTTGTTATGAATCTGAAACAAAGAGGAGCACTGTCTGTTGGGTCCTGATATGAAATGTTTATTGGAAATATATTATAGTTAGAGTAGGTGATTGGGAGCCACAGCTGCTCTCCTGTTCCCACTTCTGGACTCTTTTCTTCTGTCTCTAGCACAGAGCAAACCATGTTAAATATATTCTGCTAATAGGCTGGACGTAGTCTCTGCTGGTGTATGGTGCTGAGGGGAGTGGGGATGGCAGGTAGCTAATCCAAATCAAGCATTATTCTTTCTGAAATGGTCCTGCTATGCTCCTTGCCAAGAAGTGTATTGTAAATACTAATGCATCTTACAGCAAACCTTTGAAGTAAGATAATGGGCTGAGATGTGCAGTAGTTACAGTGACTTGAAACTTCCATCCAGATCTCTTAAGTTTTCCTTTCTGGTTTCCCTTCTGCCAGACCCTTCTCTTCCCCCTGTGCTGTCTGTGAGCGCTCCCAGAGCCCCGATGTCACCTTGCCTGCGGCTGGAGGGGGATCATGTAAAGCTGCCTGGCGCACTCCCTGCTCACCCGAGACTCCCGTGGCATCTCGTCAGCTTGTTTCGAGGTGACCTGAATTGAACAAGTTATTTCAGATGTGTGCTAGTGCAACTGAAAGCTTTTAGCTGAGTGATGATTTCTGCTTACCCTTCTCCAGGGCTGTCCTTAGCTCTTGGAAGGGCTTTTAGCTTTCTTCATTAATCAGCGAGTTTGTATAAGTAAAATGCTTTGAGATAGTAACTGGTCCAATGGGCCTATGGACATGTGCGTGCTGGAGAGCACGTCCTAAAATCCAGCATTACCAAGCAGTATTTTTGCCACGTGCTGGAGGCTGAGGAGGGCCTGAGCTGAAATTACAACCTATTTGCCCTGTCTCCCCCAGAGGCTCATAGCGCGTTCGATGAACATAGCTGGCTGCTTTGGGGTGATGAGGCCTCGGCCACTTCCTTCATTTCTTCAAGAGTAGCACTGTAAAATGAGGTATATAAATGCTGGGCTGCTGCAGATTAAAAGCATTTCCTAAAAAATAAAGTTAAAATTGAAGCTGACCCAAGTTAAAAAGCAATTTTCTGAGACTGTAAAGGCATAAAGGCAAGTGCCTGAACGTGATTTTAAGTGGGCCTGTGAATGTGGAAGGTAGGCGGCAGGAATAAAAGGACACGCGCGTCAGTGGGGTGCTGCAGCTGGAGACAGCCCTAGAATCACATGCTAGGAGCAAATCTCAATTAAATGAGCATACTTCATGTAACTATTGAATTCTGTCTGGATAAATGGATTTTAGAAGAATATATGTATTTTTGGAAACCATGAAGTCACTTGATAAAGTAGTAATAAATCTGTCAGAATTTCTACTTTGACCAAAGCTGAGCTGTAATACGGGATTCATTTCAATACCTAAAGCCATTTTGGGGTGGGAAGAGACTTTCCCAGCTTTGGAATTAGATTTCTCTGCAACGGGTATTATGTTCTTGACCCCATATCATTGCCTTTGAGGAGCAGCAGTATTTAAAATCCACTGTAATGCAATAAGCCTGAGCTCCAGCTAAGTGTGTGCTGTGCTGTTATAATACAGCGCTGATGGTGGCTGTTGTTAAGGCATTGAACATATGCGACGTAAACATAGGGCTTTCTTCAGGAGTAATTAATTATTTAATCTCTGTGAAGTAGAGGTTGCACTTAATTTATCCCAACTATTCTTTGATTTTTCTCTTCGGCCCATTTTAGCTGGCATCTCTCCCTTTCTCCCCTCCTCACCCACACGGGTTGCCTTTATAATAAGCTCTTTCAGCAAAGACCAGCTTTATTTCTTTGAGACTGCACTAAGCTTTTATTTCTTGTAAAAAATAATTGTGACTTACTGTAAAAGACGTTCTCTGATTGAACAGACCACCCTTAAGAAAATGGCATGATGAAGAGCTGCAGTCCCTGCTGTGGCTGGTATGAAGTGGTACCTGCTTTGCGATAACCATCGTTCCCAGGCCAGGCCGTGGAGACTTGGGCTAATGTGTCAGTACGTCTGTGTATAGGTACAAAGCTGCAGAGAATCACAGTGGATTAATTTGCTGTTTGCTTCTGCTCTCTGCTTTCAAGTCTGCCACAAAGCCTTGGACCTGGCTGACGCTGGAAGATACTTGCCTGCACCCCCGTGTGTGTTGACCTATTGCAATACACCAATCTAATGTCTTTATGCTGGGCAAAGTCTCTCTGGTGGCATCGCTTGTCTAGATCTGCCCTAAACCAAGATAAACCAAATCAGCAAAGCACTTGGGGATTTCTTAACTGAGTCTAAAATTGGGCTTTCACTACTATAACCAGTATTTTCCATAAACAGCAGTATTCACGAAGGCTTGTTTTCTGTGAATTTGTATTTTGTGCTTGAATTTCCCCTGAGTATATGTAATTTTGAAGACTTTTCCCTGCAGTTTGGATACCTCTAACGTCTCCCTTGTATGAATTTTCTGGTGTCTGAGAGGCAAAGTCCATGGTACCCCCTTTCCCTTGATGAAGCTATCAGAGTCTGGCTCTTCACAGCCACTTGAGTTCAAACCCTTTGTGTTATTTGAGTGAAACTGGACAATGGGGGTCAAAATTGTTAGTGTTAGATAAACAGGAAGAGATACAGAATGATTAAATGGGACTAATTGTTCAGAATATTCATATGATTATAAAATAATCATAAAGAAATCTCATTCCAAAGTAGTGGAAAAGTGTATCTAGAAAGAAAATCGCTTCCTCCCTTCTGCACACGTCCTTTAATAGGAGCAATCACAGACAGTGGATCACTGTCCACTACCACTGGTTTTAGGTAGTCCTTTCTCTGGATTTCCACTGCTTCTTGTTTTGTCAGTGGAGGATGGGGTTTATGAAAATCTCCTCATTACAAGTACAATCCTGCTTTCTTACCCTTTCAACATCTTACTGCAGGAGAGACGAGCTGGCTGATGGGCGATGACTCCAAAATTGCCCCCACGCCTTTGGGTCTCTGCTGTTCCACGTGCAAAACTGGGGTGAAGTTTGAAGATTTTACAGCTGACAAAGGTTTGTAAAAGTCGGGGGCCAAAAGCAGAGAACAACACGGAGCGTAGTGCCTGGCAGTCTACTGCTACCCTTTCTGATGTGAGCAGTTGGTCAAATATGGAGTCGTGTGGGTTGTTTCCATTAGTAGAATTTGATGAAAGGACTCATTTATTTTTGATGCACTTTTTTATTTAAAAAGAACTCATAAGGTTCCATTTTATTAAGCGTGGCAGGAGCTAAACAGTGGGAGACAGACATTTTCTCTCGCCTTTGCATTTTTTAAGTCCTTTTTAGCAAATCCGAAAAAGCCTCTAAGTAGCTGTTGGTGTTCATCCAGGATGCATCCAGGTTTCCTTGTGCTTTCTCCCCACTACCCTGGTCTCTGCTGCCTCTTTCCTGGGCACACAAAAAAAGCAGTAGCTAACAAAAATCTCTCCAACTTCATGGGCTTTGTGTGTGACTTTTGATTTCTCTCTGGAGTGTTACCGTTGTTTAAGATGCCTAAATCTGTACGTAATCACTTCTAAAGTATGGCCCAGCACCCCAGAGTTAATAAATACTCCTTGTCACAGAATAAACTCTCTAATATATGCCCCAAACATGTTTTAATATATTTATTTCCAAACTAATATAATGCTAAAGGTTATCTAACTCTTTTTTTAAGCATTTTCTGTAACGTTTACACTAGTAACCAAGAAATCTGTTTTCAATGCTAAGTGTTGCTGACATTTAAAAGGGCTTGAGTGATGTTTTGCTGATGGCTTGTTGCATGTCCTTTAGCTGAGCTTTTGCTGCAGCAGCATGGGAAAAAGAGGTCTCCTGGAAGGTCTGTGATTCCCCTGGAGCTTCTCTTCAGAGCCAGTCATTTATACCTGTGGGAAAGGACTGGCTGGATGTATCTCATATGGACAAGAGGTTGTGATGACTCTTTGACTGAATAACAGGGCTGAGCTGTGCCAGTGCCGGCTCAGCGGGGTCCCCCCTCAGCCTTTCCCCAGACTGGTGTGAGGCTGTTGGTGCATACGTGGGGCAGCACTTTCTCCGTAGATAATACACGGTTTAGGAGCTACATGGGAGCCTCACTTCAGCTGTGGTGAATCAGAAGTTGCCAGAGAGCCATAAGGATGGGCAATGAGCTGTTTTTTCCGAAGTTAGGGGGTGATTGTAGCCTGGGGGTTTGGAGCTGGGCACTGTGAAAGGGGGACTAGCTGCCGTGGACAGGATTGGGGTTTGGGGATGACAGACTTGGTGCTGAGGTGTCGAGGTGACCTCTGGTGAGTCAGATCCCTTGTTGGTGCCTGAGTAAACTGAGGTTTCAGCACAGTTTTACTCTACTGGATAAACTGAAGGTAAACGCAGTTACACCGGTGGACTATTGCAGGGTATAAGCAAGGAAAGGTATGAGAGCTGTAAGCTGTAACACCATGAATTACAGGGGTTGTAGACCTCAGAACTGGTATTCCTAAAAGTGGTGCTAGAACGTTCCCCCTTCCCAGGCCCTTTATCCTTGATGAGCTTTTAGTCAGTCCTAGCACAGGATTGAGCAGTTCTCCAGTAATTCTCTAGTTCAGGCCCAAGACATCGAAAGGTGCAGAAAAACAAAAACAAGGATGGGAGCCTGGGAAGTAAACAGGAGATGCCACATAGATCAGCAGGAGGGGAAGGAGAAGAAAGTGGAGACTTGCCCGAGCGCAGTGTAAGGGGTAACTGTGATGGTTAGAGAGATGAAATGCAAGGAGAGGTTGGGTTCTTGTCGTCTTTATTGATTGTTAATTCATCCACAGGGATGACCGTCAGCAGGGGCTGCTGGCTGTGCTGCTGCTGAGCTCTGCAGGCATGTCAGCCCCGCGGACCTCGCTGCCTCCTCCAGCGGCATCTACCAAGAGAGCGAGCGGAGGTCTGTGCCAGATGCCACTTGTCCTGCCTGGGGCACAGCTGGAGATCGTGCCGGATGCTTCGACCTGGATTTTGTGCACCCAGGCATTTGAGGTGCACCCAGCCCTGTGAGTGCAGCCTGCAGCGAGTGGATATCGCTGAGGTTGAATTTTGAGGGAAATTGTGACAGTAATTCAGCGTAACACTTGGGGAGTCAAGGTGAGGAGATAAGTCCCTAGTTTATTTTTATCCTGTAACATGCAAACAATTTAACAGTTCTAGCAGATTCTGATTTCAGAGCAACTGACAAGTATTTTCAATATACGTTTTCAAAGTATTTTCTTCCCCAAATTTAATTTGAGCTAACAATTCTTTAAGCGCTCCAAACTAAATTGGCTGTAGCACTGTCAGGTTGGCTTTAAGTATTGCCCTTCCCACTCCTGGTAGCTGGAACAATTGTGATTTTGTTTTACAATTAATATTTTGATGAAAACTTGTAAGGTACTGTAGGCATAAATATTTAATATCTTCCCTCCATGTTTCTTTATTGCTGAGCTTGGTGATAAGTTAGTAATTCAGACTGAAATGCAGATAAAACAGTAATGTGAACAGTTTAAATCTGCATTTTTCCAAAGCTCCTGTGGTCAAGATGACTGCGTTCTAGCAAGAGTATTGCTATTTAAAATTGTTTACCTCTACACTTCAGCTGAATGCTGCTGTACATGATAAATGAGGTAAATAAAGGTGCCTTTCGGGTCCCAATAACTGCACAAGAAACCTAATCATTCTCAGTAACATAAAATAATTTAACAAATGGAACAGTGCCATAGCAGCATAATAAGAAATTTCTGAATACTGCACCACATATGGCCAAAGCCTCTTCAGGAATAATTCAAGCTTTTTTTTTCTTCCCTGTTTATAGTAGGTTTGTTTCATATTTAATGTAGAATAAAACTTTGCATGCAGCATCCCACATTTTGCTTTTTCAGAGTTTATTTAATTTTTGGTCTGGACATGAAACATTATTATTTACCTTTTTCCCATGTTAACTGGTACCACTTCACCTTATGGGTAAAAACTGTTGGAATTCGTGACGCTGTTCCTCAGGAAAAGGCAGACTTAAGCCATGAGGCTCAGATTTTCATCTCTTTAGAGACACAACTATGTCACTTAAGCCAAATAGAACAGTGCCTTTAAAGGCAGATGTTAAAGCTTCTGTTGCACTCTCCCTCGTCCTCCTCCTTTGCTTCCTTCTCTGGCTCCCCCAGAAGAAAGTAATTTCTGGGCAGATGGAGATATTACTATTTAATAAGAGTAATCTTTGCACAACACTGATGGGCTTTTGCTAGCCAAGACAGTGTCTTTTGACTTTGTATTTTTAAATGCTGTTATACTTAACAGCGTTACCATTTGAGGAAAAAGAAGTTAATCCACCGCTTTGTTAGCGTAATCTGGGTTATCTCATGTGGAGATGCGCTTGTGAGACTTTGGTCTGAGAGAATTTGTCTGGATTTTAACTACCTCTGCTGCTTGCTTAAGCCAGAGAAAATCTTGGGTTTCTGTTTAGAGTACACACTGGCAGAGCGCACCAAACAGAGATTTAATAAAATTTAAAATTCCTCTCCAGGCACAGTTTAGTTGCAGGTTTTGTGTATTTATCTGAAGAGTCAATTTGCGCCCTAATCCTACACTTTGATCCACTTTGTAGGCCTTTGTCTTGTCTTGCAGATGTCAAGGTACCTCTTGTAGCAATGCAAATAAAAATAGAGCTGAGGGGAAATGCAACTTTATTAGAGCCTTGGGATCCCGAAGAAACGTTTATCCCAAAGTCTGCTGGTTAAAACAAACATAAGAACCATCTGTGAGAGTGTCTCTCAATTCCAGCTGTTTGAATCCAACCATTACTTGAAATCTATGGATACTAAAATCTCCTTGGCCTCATTACATCTTAATTGTAAAAGAGGCTGGATGTTGCTGGGGCGTTTTGCACAACCTTCTCCAGAAAGCTCCTGGCAGCTGTGGAGACGAGCTGTCCCTGGCAGAAGGGTGGAAGTCGGGTACACAGTCACCTCGCACTACTCCAACTTCCCACAAGCGTGCGTACGGTCACGGCTGCGACTGTTGGGTTCAGCTTTCTGGCTATGCATGCGTTTAAAATCACTTTTGTGCCTTAAAAAACACAAGAGCTGTGTTTCATTAACACATCATGGTGGAAGGACAGATGGTGCATTTTAAAAACAAACCAGGAAACTCTTTAAAATAAATGAGGAGCTGTTATTCTCTCCTTTGGTGCCTATTGTAACCAAATGTTAATGGGGTTGGGCAGGGGCTATGTACAGGCTAGATATTTCTCTCTTTGGTGTGATGGGAGCAAATGAAGACAAAGTGGGAATTAATCTAACTGTATGTATCCATCCCAAGCACAAATACTCCCATCGTAGCATAGAAGGAGTCTGAGCTTTCCTGATGAGCAGCTCTGCCAAGAGGGCAGAGTGGGGCAGCGGCTGTAAATCCTGACTGTGAGCAACACCGATGAACTGACCCTGCTGCTGAAAAAGGATATCTGGGAGTCCCTCGGTGGTTAGGCACTACAGAAATGTTTTGAGAAGGCCAAATTAGGAATATCCTAGCATTAGGGGGCCCCACAGTTCAGGATGGAGCTGATGGGTATATTTTACGCTGACATTTTTCTGTCAAAGCCAAGCCTGTTTATGGGAAAATGGTTAGTTTCAGTGAATTTCCCATTTTGAAAAGGTTTTTTTAAATGTATTTTCAGTTCAAAATGCATTTATAACTTCACGTTTAAGTTATAATACAAAACAAACTTCCAGACTTTACTGGAAAAAAAAAAAAGGCCAAAGCCACTCTAAGGTAGTTTTGAAACCATTGAAGTGAATTTTTTCAATAAGACCATTTCTGTTTTTCCTTAGATTTTTTTTTTCATTCAGTAGCATTTTTTAGACTTTGGACTTCTTGTCTAATTGATGAGTATTGATTTTTATTTACTTTTTAATTCTCAAAATTTCTTTTAGAATGGCAGTTTCTTTGAGCGCAGCTGCTCTCGTCCTGGCAGGGTCCAAACAGCGGCATGCCCCAGCCCGCTGGCAGTGCCGGGTCCCTTCCTTCAAGTGGCGGGTGCAGGACACTGCTGCTAGTATGAATTCTGGAGTCGTGACACCGTGCAGGAGGGGGACAGCACTGAAATCTTGCCTGGTCACTCTTCTCTTAAAAATAGCTTCGGGAAAGGCACACTTCCTCTGCAGAGTGATCACAGGTAAGCTTTCCTAAACTGAAAAAACCCACCCACTTGTTGAGATCCTATTGCAACTACCTCGCAGAAAGCCTGTTGTTGTTTAGCTGGGCAGTTTATAGCAAAAATAACAAGCGTATCTGTGTGAAGTTCTGGGTTTGTATTTTTTTTTTTTGCAATTCCCAGATAAAATGCTGTTTGGAAGTAGCAGGTGCCTGAGTCTGGCTCTGTGTGCGGCTGTAATCATGTGGCTCCAAAAGAGATTGCTGCTGATTTCTGTCCGTGCGAATAAGCGCGGGCTAAGGCTGGTTTGCCTAATGGCTCACTCTGCAAATGCAGCCTGGTGAGTGGACATCCAGGATGAACTTTGTGCCCTTCAAGAGATGCGGGGAACAAGTCTGAGTTGAGGTGTGGAAGGGAGAAGGTGTGGAGCTTGGTTTGGGTGGTGGTCCAAGAGCTGTTAGCACTAATTGTATGAAAACATGCCTTCCTCATTAGAGTCAATGTCTGAGTATCCTAACAAATGTGGGAGCATGCCTGTTAACAAGAAAGCATTTTCTGATGGCTACTTTTGTTGCTGTACTGTTTTTCTTGCCCTTCTACACGGGATCTTGACTTAAAGGTATTTGCTTTTCATATGGATCTCTTGCTGTTCATCAGTGCATTGTCATCCTGCCTTCTGTGTGCTCCTTTCCCCAAGAAGTCCCGTATAACCTGCTGGAGTTAAACTGATGGGATTTCCCCCAGACTGTAAACAGTTTCTTTTACTCCTATTAGTTTGTTTGGAAAGTTGAAAAGCTGGATTAATCAAAAGTAATCATTGGTGTCAAAACTATTATGAATTATTAAAAGGCGCAAAGCAACGGGAGCTACAGATAATTCCTCATTCTGAAAATGAGCACGTCTTATGTTATTGCTGCAGTAATTACCTAAAAATACCTAATACTTAATTTCTTCCAAGGTGTCAATCTTCATAACAGTTTATTAGAAAATTCTAATGGATGGAGCAGCTGCTTCCACAAGCAAATCTATTTGTGGCTGAACCTGACATTCTGCTCGAAATATTATTCCACCTTGATCAACATTATTTCTCCACGTATATCTTGTTACAGCTGTAACAGATTGGGAAGGGAGGGCTTATCCAGCTGCAGTGGGAATCGCTCTGCTCACTCATGACTTTCAACTTCATACTGCTAGAGCAAGTAGAAATGTTTGCAACCAATTTATAACGAGGAAGAAGCTGGAATGGCCGGTTCGTGACCCTGGTCTTGGCTTCTTGGTATTTCAGCCATACAAATGCCTGGTTGAGAATTCAAAGGCTCCTCTTCTGGGAATTGTCAACTGTATGAGACTCTTGGCGTGAGGGGACAATATTCACCTGTCTCTGGTGCAGAAAGTGAGCCTTAAGGAAAGGGGTATGGACAGGGCTGCTCTGTGTTGTGGTGTTACTGGTGGCAGGGCTGTTGCCTAGGGGTCCTGGGCAGGAGTATGCAAGTTAGAAGTACATAATGTCTTGTAATTACAAATGCAGAGTCCTTGCTCGTGCATTATTATTCGTCTTGATTGCCAAAAGCATACTTGGCATTTTGAACAGACAGCTTCAGTCTGCAGCACTCACGAGTTTAGCGTGTATGCAACTCAGTGGAAATAGTGAGTGAAGTAGCACAGAGTATAGTCCAAAAGTCTAAAATCAATCTCTTGTTTTGTACAGAAAATGTTTAAAAAGCCCCAAATTAATAAATACACCAACAGAAGCAACTTGAAAGCAATAGTCTCTAATAGCAAGCTCTACCTTAACTTGATTAATATTGAATTCTATAAAGCCGTGACTTCAAACCCTGTTGTGTTTCTGCATTGCTGTTTTCTGTGCTTTTCTGTCTTTTGAAAAATTTGCTGGATCAGGTATTACTAAGAACTCCAGGACTGTCCCTTCTTCATTTCAGCAGCAGGAGTTTCATGCCTTTGAAGCACAAAGGTTTGAGTTTTATCCTCCTACTTCTGCAATTTCTTTGGAGACCAAGACGTGTTACAATTTACTTCTTTAGACCTTGAACTGTCCTACTTAGCGTCACATCAGTGACTGAGCCACTTAATGTCCTTTATCCTCTTCTGAGCTGTCCTTCAAACATCCCTACACCTTGGGCAAGTTAAGATTGGATCCAGGTTTTCCTGTACTGCCTGGCTTTCTCCCCCTGTCTGAATTAGGGACAGCAACAGTCTTGGCACAGCCAGAGTGGTCTGCTTTGCCGACGGTGCAAAACAGAGTAATAAATTAAAAACAACCTAATGAGAATGCCTATTCTTATTTCTGGTAGTTTTCCATTAATTCTGAGAGTAAATAACAGGTGTCTTGGGACATAAGGTTTGTATTTTGAAAACCTGAATTTTTCATTTAACACTATGGATGCTTACCTGTATATAGTCTTACTAAATCTTCAGAGCTGCTATACTGTATTATGCATGTGTTGCATTGTAGTTAGCAGATATTAATTTAAACAAATGTTCTAAAAAATGGATTGCAAATCTTGTTATAGCAGGTGCCTTGCAAGAACAAAAATCTGAGTGGTGTCAGCAGACTGAGCTGACTTTGCGCAAGTTTTTCTGTGTTAGCTAGCCCTTGTATTTGCAGAAGATAACTAAACCAGCACAATAGTATCTCGTTGGAGGGAAGCTGAGTTTTCGTTACAAACGTGTGTAAAGTTCAAACTGGGTCACCCTGAGAAAGAAGCGGATATCAAATGGTAAACAGTCAGCTTTAATTCAGCGGTAGCAGGTGAGCATTCGTAGTCCCACAGACCTTCATCAGATGAGTTCTATCAGTCATACATGCAAATATTCAGGGTATGGGTATATGCGTAAGGAACGAGGTCTCAGGCGTTAATTTCCATCTTTTTAAGAGAAATCACATATTTCTGTGGATTACCTATGATACCTCTTGGGAAGATATCACAGGAGACAAAGCTTATGTATGACTGTAAAGTGATCACAATCCACAGGTTGGTATCAGACCATGCACTTGTGATGGCTACGTTAAAAATAACTTTTGTTTTTGTGATGAACTCTGTCATGAGGGACCCAGACCTTTGGGCTTTTATCCTGACTGAAAACTATAACTAGCAACTGCAAGCATTCGTAGGAATGGCTGCTTACTCATCAGCAATCCATCTGGCTCCTTGGTGAGCGGAGGAAGCGTACGGAGCGGGGAAGTTGGTGGCAGCTGCCCTAGCCCCTTGAGCCAGGTCCTGCAGGTTCGCCTTGGGGGATGCCCCTGGGACTGAGCACCCCTTGGGACCCCACCACGACTGCCGCCTCGGCAAGACCTGGCTATTCCCCACATCGCCGAGAGGTCGCTCACTTGCCTGCTTGCCAAAAATGAGGTCTCGATTGCCCATTTTAGCAGCTCCTTATGGATAGCTGCTGATACTTGTTTTCTGGCAGTTTCCTCCTCAAGCCTCATCGTGGCTCTGACACCAGCAACCCCCTCGGCGACCGTCGGGCGACTAACGTGACCACGCTCTCAGTGTTGCCCCATACCACCCTGCTTCCCTTCACCTGTTTTATTTGCTTGTGTCTCTGGTAATGCACGTAGATGCTAAATTCTTAGTTCTTTATAATTTTTATGAATACCTATTGCTATGGTACAAATGAAAAGAAGAATCGTCATCAGCATTGATGTCCATGAAATTAGTAACCCAAAGGCGGGGTGCAGCTAAAGTTCTCTCTGGCTATTGACCACTAAGTTGTTGGGTTTTTTTCCTCCCTTGAATGGCTTTGGCTGAATTAGGCTTTAAGATTGGTGTCAGAATGACATTTGTGACCTTCTCGTGGATTTTTTTCAGCAGTTCAGATGTTATATAGACTGTGACTGCTCTTCAGAGCAGTCCAGGCAGGAGGAAAAATACCTCGCCAGACAGTGCTCCCTCTTTAGTCTGTAAAAAATGATTAAAAATGGAGATACCCCTTTTAAAATTGGTTCCTGTTCGAAAGGATAAATCTGCAGCTGAATTACTTCCTAGTATCCCGATCTGTACGAAAAAGGTTTGACATTGGTTTTTTTTTTTTCTTTTAATTTGGAAAATATTAAAATAAGGAAGAAAATGAATTCAAAGCAAAGGGATATAAACAGAGAAGCTTACAGCTTAGTTACAGCTCCTTGAAAGTTAAATAAAGAAAACGTATTGTGATGGTTCATTGGCTTGTGTCTTATCTTGCAAAGGGTAGCTACCACGAGCAGGGTAGTATATTCTGCAGAAGATCCAGTTTATTCTCTCTGTTACCCTGGGTAATCAATATTCTTCAGAAGAGAATGCAAATATTTTTTCTTATTTCCTGTCTCTAAAATTGGGACAGAGAGCTTGTTTAAAAGGTAACAAAAGGATTAAAATGGGATGGAAAGCCTGCAATTATCTGTGATAAACAATACAATATGTTTTGGTTTGCGGGCTGTGAGTCTGTCACTGAAATGTTCCTCGTCTCATGTAATATTTTGTGCTACTGCATTGCTTTTCAATTATACAGCTCAAAGGAAAGTTTCCACTGACAAAAGCAGTGAAAGCACATTGCTTTTAGTATTGGGTTTTGGTCTTTTTTTCTTTCTTTTATAGGCCTCAAGTGTCTCTTCAAATATAAGTCCAAATGACAGGAGTCCAGGAGTTTGAAAGTTATTAGAGAGATACGGATATATGCAGCTAATGAAATATGCTCGCTTACAATATATCAAGACATGCAGAACATAGAGGAAAACTCAGCAGTTTCAATATTTAATATAAGCTGGAGTTAAAGTGTTATTTTTTTTTTCGCAAATGCAGCGTATGTTAATCTATTGCTGAGCATTCGTCTAGCAGATTCAATTTCCACTCATAATTTTTCATTTATTAGTTTCTCTTTCACATAAACACAGCTGTGTATTCTGATCTACGCTGCTGAGATCTGACGCGGTGCAGTATATGGGGAACCCAAGTGATTTATTGTGGAGAGCCAGGGAGTAGATTGAGGGGACTGCAGAACAATCTCACAATAAATATTGGTTCTGATTTAAATTCATCTTTGCAAAGGTTTTACCCCGAACTTTCCACCAGTTGCTCATACTGAAGGTGGACCAATAAATGTTGGCTAGAGGGACAGTTTCAGCCATGTTGCAGCTCAGGAACAACCAGCAGTTTTTGCTGTATTTGGCCCCAGGTATCTATGATATGCAAATTCATTTGCAGTGCTGATGTATTGATGAGGATCATATGGTGCTGATAACAATCCAGCTGCTGCTCTTCTCTGGCTGGCAGCGACATACCTCTTAATCTGAGGTTTTCTGAGATTGGGGGTTCGTAACCGAGAAGCTTGTAATTTTGAAGGCACAATGAGAAACAAATAATTGTTTTATTTAAAATGTAGTACTGAGTCTGCCACTTGATGTGTGGCAGCTTGTTTTGGAGCGGTGGTTCCTGTAAAATTGTTTAAAAAAACAAAACAAAACCAAAAAACAAAACAAGGCTCTCCATCATCTCCAGTGGTTTCCTTGCTGTAACATATGTCTGGAAATCAATATGTATGTTATTTAAAATTTCACACTAGGCTACCTTCTTCAGGTACAACAGCTGATTTGCAAGCGGCTACTGCACAGCTGACTAGGAAGGGCTTTTGGAGTTTCAGCCAAAACCTGTCTGAAGTTATTGAATAACTTTTCTTTGACTTGAGTGCACTGTGGTTCGACCCCCCGCGAATGGCTGTGTCTGTGCTATCAGGGATGCGCTCCACAGAATAAAAATATCTGTGGTAGGTGTGAGGGAAATGAGTTCAGCCTTATCCCCTTGGGTTTTTTAGCTCGCCGCTGTGAGGCGGGGAGGAGGGCCGATGACCTTCCAGGAGGCGCTTAGCCAACCTGCTCCCTGCTGTTCTCGCTCCGTGCACTGCTCAGTGAAGGAAGGTCTCTGGGGAGAGATGATACAGTTTAATAGAAGAGCTGATAGAACTGGGAAGAGGACTCATGTCCTGATAAGCTTGTCTTTTCTTTATTTTTAATCTCTGTTGGTTGGTTTAATGAAACCCAATGCTTATCTACAAGCCTTCTCTTGATTGCATCCTTTGGCTATCATGGCCAAATGCTGCAGTGACAGTATTTTTTAAAACTATGGAAAATCATTAGAGTATGGTATATTTATTACCTGGCTATTGTGAAAGCTGTCTCACTCGTGACCCCTTTTTTCCAGCAAACTATCCACACTCAGCACTTAGCTAATGGGGTGTTCCAGCCCTGTGCTATTTTGAGATCATGCAGTGATGCTGAGGGAAGGATTGTATCTCAGATAAGTAAAGAAATAGTGCTACATGCAGTACTTGCCTGTGTCCTCTGGGGTCCGGCCTTTGAGGTGCAGGCAGTGATGTTCTGCAGAGCAAAAGGAGAGTTTGTGGGTGCTGCTGGGTGGCAGCTGCTCAGATGTGCAGCTGCGGCAGGACCCCTGTGGTAGGTGGTTCCTGGCGCGGCACTGCGCTAAGCCCTGGGGTACCTTCCCACAGGAGTCACAGTTTATGCAGATTCAAAGGCCTGTTCTGATGAGAGATCCGCTTTGGCTTATTGAATGCCTGGAAGGTGTATCTGGCTCGGGAAATTCCTGAGCTGCGAGTCGTTGGAGGCTGGAAGAGTATTTGGGGAAATCAAGCATTGCTTGATGCCTGCCTTGCTCTTGCGTACATATTTCTAGGCATTTGCTGCTGACGACAGTTACTGGAAATGGGACAGTGGGTTAGCTAAATCTTTGGGCTGATCCAGTACGTCACTTCTGTGTTCATAAATAATTGGCATGCTAAAAACTGCTGTTAATTGCACTGGAACTTGCAATGATTAATTCTAATTACTATTCATTATTTGTGTAGCGTGTCAAATGTACTAGAAACAATATCTGGTAGGTACTAAGCATTAAGATATGGTTACAGTAAGAGATAACTACTGATTTTTGTCTGTTCTGTGCAGCGGTGGGTATTTTAGCCTACGTGTTTTGGGATGTTTGCCTGTGCAACAAGATGCAAAGTTTGCTGGATGCTGAGGTCGGGTCCTCGACTGCTTGTAAATCACTGTATTTTCTGACTGGTGGAGCTTCACTGGTTTAATCTCAATTTAAATCTGACCTCTGGGTTTTGGATGGCTGCTCATAGAACTGTCATTACCAGGTTTGATGACAAGTCACCTTTGCTTTGGAGCAGCAGGTTAAGAGGTGGGGATTCCCCTTCCTCAGAGCGATGGCTGGTAGCAGGAGGAAGTTCTACCAGTTGCCTCAGTTGATCAGAGGTGTGTGTTTGGGCAAATGGACAGACCGCGCTTCATTCTTTTTCACTTCTCATGCAATCATTTGCTTGGGAAACACAAGTGTCAGCCTCAAAATGGGAATTCCACATTCCATGCTTGGTAAATTTTACCTATTACAGTTATACTTAGTTCACCTTTTTTATAACTGAGAGTGCTGGAAAGATGAGGTGTGGGTTTTTGAACAAGCAATGGCAGGGAAAGCATGGCTGTATCACCTGCATTACAGTAAACATGGGGTAAATTACTGCTTCGGTGCTTTAAATTACTTTCAGTTTACTCCAGGATTAGCATATGCATGACAACTCCTGCAGAGAAGCTGATGCGCTGGAAGTATGTGCTTTGCAGTAGCTAACAATAACTTACTTGTGTACCTGTTCTTGATTATTTTCATTTTTAAAGATCATTTTTAATGGGTCTCTGACGACCCATGTAGGGGCTCCTGACTTACTCCCAAGATGAGCACGAGTTGGAGTTGGATCTTTCCTGGGGTATTGCAGGCGGTTTCTGGGGCAGCGCCTGTATTTAGCCTGTATTTAGCTGCGCGCTGACACGCTGAGGATGGTGCTTTGCAGCAGAACAGAGCAAACAGGAGAGGGAGTTGATTAGGCAGATACAACTTTCAGGCAGCTTATTTTAGCTGATAATTTTAAGACCCTTAACAGGCAATCCATAAGCAAAATTTTAGTCCTCATGATGTTTTCTTTCTCTTTTTACTTCCTCTGGCAATCTTGTCTGAATTAATATATAGCTGAATAGCTACTGACTGTGGCCATGTAGACATTGCTTACAATATAATACTTGGCCTTTGGGTAGACCTGCAGCAATTTTTCAACATTAGTTCGGCAATGGGGTAGCGATACACATAGTTACAACTCTTCACTTACCGGGAGCATCTGATTTAAGCAGAATTAAAAGGGTGGATGGGGTAAGGAATGTTTTCCAATCCGGTCTCGCTGAACAGACAATTAGCAAGATCATTAAACTGCCTCATTAGTACCGTGATAATTACAGGATTAACACACTTCACTTCAATGTCTCTAATTTGTTTTGTAATATAAGCAAGATGGGGAGGTGATTCTGCTATATTTGAGACTTCTGGACAGCTAGCATCAGAAATAAGGGCTTCTTGGTAGTTAAAGAACAATGGAGGTGAGATCATAGAATCATAGAACCGTTTAGGTTGCAAAAGACCTTCATGTCCAACTGTAAATCTGGCACTGCCAAGTCCACCGCTAAACCACGTCCCTAAGCCCCACATCTACACGGCTTTTAAATACCTCCAGGGATGGCGACTCCACCACTTCCCTGGGCAGCCTGTTCCAATGC
>NW_008794951.1:871414-873070 GCF_000699145.1 Aptenodytes forsteri
GTGACTCCACCACTTCCCTGGGCAGCCTGTTCCAATGCTCGACAACCCTTTCGGTGAAGAAATTTTTCCTCACGTCCAATCTAAACCTCCCCTGGCACAACTTGAGGCCATTTCCTCTCGTCCTATCGCTTGTTACTTGGGAGAAGAGACCGACCCCCACCTCGCTACAACCTCCTTTCAGGTAGTTGTAGAGAGCGATGAGGTCTCCCCTCAGCCTCCTTTTCTCCAGGCTAAACAACCCCAGTTCCCTCAGCCACTCCTCATCAGACTTGTTCTCCAGACCCTTCACCAGCTTCGTTGCCCTTCTCTGGACACGCAATGGAGGCTGAAGGAGGGGGGGCGTGGGGCAGCTGGAGCTGCCAGTCCCCAGGGAACACCACAGGCAGTCCTTAAGTTTTGGATTAAAACTAGGCAGTGTGCTTGGTGCTGTTTTGGGTCTGGGAGGAGATTTCAGATGAGTACCCTGTGGGCAAATCAAGGGAAAACATCACCCTACGTAGCGCGTTTTGATAGCTCCAGTGACAAAGTTGAGGAAATGCGTGGCCTGGAGTAACTTAGTGAAACTTTGCCTAAGTCAGGTCACTGAATGCACCAGAAAATCAGTAGCTACAGCCCTTCCAGTGTCTGTGGGAGGAGGCACCTCCTCCTGTGACCCACCTGCTGAAGCTGGAGCTGATTGCTGCGGTGGGGTGGAGGTGCCTGGAAAGGCATGTTGCAAATACTTGAGCTGTGCGTGCCCTGTAGAGGGATATGGGGGCTGCGGGCTGTAGGGCTGGCGCCTTTTGAGACTGCTGGATGTGCTCATTAAATAAACAAGGCCTATTTCTACCTTCCTTTACATCTGCAGCAAAAATAATGGGAGATTGACAACACCACCCCTTTTTTATACCCTGCACAATAGCTGAAGTCTGTTTAGAAAGTGCAGGAGGATGCACAGTAGCGTGTCAGGATGAGTTCAGGCACCCTCGTGAGGGAAGAGGGCTGTTATACCCGGGGCTAGTGGCACCTGCTAGAAATGCTAACACCAGTGTGTCAGTATTTTCTTTGAAGAACTCACTTTTTGTGTTCCGCCAGAAACATGCTGCAGGCTGGTGCAGGCACGTTCCCAGCCAGCCGTCCAGTCGAGCGTTTGCAGCTGGTGTGGTGCGTGCTTCAGGCCACCACACTGTTGCATTCAGTCGATACAGCAGAGGTTGTGGGGCTAGACAGGCATCATTTCAAACCACAAGGAAGTTAATGTGGTTCTGTATTGGGCTTGCATGGCAAGGTTTTGGTAGTGGGGGGGCTGCAGGGGTGGCTTCTGTGAGAAGATGCAAGAAGCTTCCCCCATGTCCAATAGAGCCAATGCCAGCTGGCTCCAAGATGGACCCACTGCTGGCCAAGGCTGAGCCCATCAGCGACGGTGGTAGTGCCTCTGGGATAACATATTTAAGAAGGGGGAAAAAAAACCAACCTGCGCAACAGCAGCTGAGAGAGAGGAGTGAGAACATGTGAGAGGAACAACTCTGCAGACACCAAGGGCAGTGAAGAAGGAGGGGCAGGAGGTGCTCCGGGCACCAGAGCAGAGATTCCCCTGCAGCCCGTGGTGAAGACCATGGTGAGGCAGGCTGTCCCCCTGCAGCCCATGGAGGTCCACGGTGGAGCAGATATCCACCT
>NW_008794951.1:873435-878042 GCF_000699145.1 Aptenodytes forsteri
GAAAAGAAATCGGGAGTGAAGTTAAGCCCGGGAAGAAGGGAGGGGTGGGGGGAAGGTGTCTTTAAGTTTTAGTTTTATTTCTCATTACCCTACTCTGATTTGATTGGTAATAAATCAGATTAATTTTTTTTTCCCCCAAGTTGAGTCTGTTTTGCCCATGGCGGTAATGGGTGAAGGATCTCCCCCTGTCCTTATCTTGACCCAGGAGCCTTTCGTTATATTTTCTCTCCCCTGCCCCGCTGAGGAGGGGAGTGATAGAGCGGCTTGGGTGGGCGCCTGGCATCCAGCCAGGGTCAACCCACCACAGGCTCACGGAGTCTGGGATAAAAATCTCAAAGGTAGGAGGCACGCCGTTACCGGTGAGGTGGCAGACCTTTCGGGAGCCTGGTATTTCTCGTGCTGCCCAGGAGATGTGAGCTGGGGAAATAACGCAGGGAGCTGTGTTTAGGTGTGGATTGCGCATCAGCATGTTGGTATCCATCGGGAACCTCATTTTCGTGGATTGCGCATCAGCATGACCATGTTGGTATCCATCGGGAACCTCATTTTTAAGAGGGAGAAGGCGGCTTGAGGCTCACGAGAGAAAGGTATCCAAATATAAGAGCTTGCCGTGGTGTGTGGATGTTCTGCCAATGAGTTTTAAAGGAAAACTTTCATGTTTTAAATGTTTGTTAATTTATCTGTCAGATGGGAAAAAGAAAAATAGCCAGTCTGTGTAACCAGCTAGCAGGAGTCACCTAATGCTTTGATAGACCGATGAGCTGTTCAGAGTAACGACGGTGGCTCTGTATAGTGCAGAAAAGGACCGTCCTTGGGGCCAACCTAGTAGGAATTCGCCTGAGAATCCCCTTGGATATCAAACCAGGCCGAGGAATAGGTAGGTGTGTATCCATATACAACTAAACAGAATGAATCAGGCATATCAAATAGATATAAAAAAGCTACATATGCTAATATGTGATGTGTATGTGAGCTCCAAAGATCATTTACTCCAGGGATAAAGTAGTAGGTGCTGAGTTTGATCAGGATATCAAAGGTGTTCTAGACCTGTCAAGTGTGACTCCTCCATGTTGTTCTGAAAACTTTAACATGAAAAGACAAGGCAGAAAGGGGTCTGACATTATTAACAATGACAAGATCCTTCCCCAGCACTCCTTGCTTATTTTCCCTTAATGAGCTTTGGTGGGACAGATTCTCTGACGAGGTGCTGTCGCTGCCGCAGCTCGTGGCGATGCTGAGAGGGGCGGCTGGTCCCTGCCTGTTCAGTACGCCCACAGGCTCCTTAGTGGTGGGACAGAACTCGGGCAGCTGTTCGCCGGGGGCACGGAAACCCAAGTGCAAGCTCCAGTTTGCCAGCAAACAAACATAATGCAAGTGCGTTGCCTGACAGAAATCGAGGGCTATTAATGCGAGTTCGCAAGTGCGTTGCCTGTCAGAACGGACAGAAATCGAGGGCTATTAATGCGAGTTCAAACAGTCTGGCAGAATTGGAAACGTTGGGAGAAAGAGTGCAGGGAAGCAGGTAAAAATTGAAATGGTTTCTCTTTAAATGAAACTATTCATAACAATAACTGCATGGCAGGACAATAATCCTATCGGGACATAACCCTGACTTTATTTGGGCAAAAAAGAAGCCCTGTGAAGGCCGATGTTCTGTGCCATGTGCTAATTTCTATATTGCAGCGCTCACGCATTTCAGCCATATGGTCAAAGCTGGATTGCAGCACGAGGAGGTTGGAAACCTCCCACAAGAGACTGTGTCAAAACACAGCACGATGAGTACAGCCTGTTACGGGCTGAGTATGACAGAAAACGCCTGGTACGGTCTCAGCTTGATGAGGAAAAATATTGTCATCAGCTGTGAATGTGAAGGTTGATTTACTGTATCTGTAGAATAAAAAGGAGACCGGTCAGAAAGGGGACGGGTGTTTCTCAGGGCAGTTTCCTAGGATCATTGCTCACTGGGAAATATCTCTTGCAAAAAAACATTATTCCTCTCACTAGGCAGATCAGGTTGTGGCTGCGCCTTTCTGGCAGCTTCCCTCTCTGATGCTGTTTGGTTTGACTGCAGGCTGTACTAGCTGTAATGCTATCATTATAACTCAAACTTGACAACAGTGACAGCAACTAATGTGTCATTTGACTGGGAGAAGGGGCATCTCACTTGGTTTGGGTTTTTTTTTCAGACAAGGCAGGACTAGAAGTTCAGTTGCTTGATGGCGCAGTGGAGTGCTTTTGTCCTGAGAGAGCCATGTCGGTACGAAGCTGCGGTGCATTTATTGAGCACTGAATAAAACATTTTTCCTTCCCCTGTGTTGCCCGCTAAGAAATGCAAAGCTATCAAAATCAGCAATTAGTAGCGAGAGAGACTGGTAGCAAACCCGTGGTTTTTCCCTTCCTGATTATTCTGACATAGTTTTAGTTATGTATTCATTATTTTCTAAATCACTATGCCACTTTGACAGTACTGCCAAATGAAGGAGGAGGCAAAGCCCTGCTGCATCACTTCCATCTTCTATTGTGCATTGTAACTTTGGTGTTTTGCTGTTTTATTGTTCCCTTTGTGCTTACAGCTAAGTATTCCTGCATTATTATTTAGCTGGAGCTGCAATTGCAAAGTTTATCTGCAAAAGGAACAAAGCAGTGAATCATACCCATTTGTTTCTGCACAGCTGCTAGATCTTTTACCTCTATAGTTTATAATGTGGAGCTTAACTTGAATCCCCATTTTCTTCTCTTGCTATTATTTATTACAGTGATTTATTGTCTGGTATCCATTTATATCTAGTTTCATACAAGAGCTCTGTTATTTTTAGCCTGGTTAGAGGAGAATTGTTGGGTGCGTAGGTCCAGTTTTGTGGCGATATGCCCACTGATTTCAGTGAAAGATGGATCAGGCCAGTGATGCATGAGGCTGTGACTAAATTTTTACAGCCTTTTGTGCAGGAGAAGTGTATGTGCACAAAAATGTGGCTAAAATTCATCTGTGTTGTATGTTCCTGTTAAACAGAAAAGTGGTAAATGTACAGAGCTGCTTCTTCCTCTGAAGACCAGAGCAACATCTCCAAGGTTTTCTTCAGGAAGGATAAAGTGGTTTGCACAAACCGCTGTGAACCGAAGGTCCAGGAGTCAGGGGGTGCTGTGGCCACATTCTGGAAGGGAAGAAGCAAATCTCTTCTGTTCTGCTCTGCTCCCCTGTTTCACTTCCTGAATCAAGAGAGAAAATAAATATGTCCAAACAGGAGGAAATTAAAAAAAAAACCACCACCCTGTAAAATGTAATCTGGCATAGAAGAAAAAAAACCCGCCACCCTGTAAAATGTAATCTGGCATAGAATCAAAGAAGTTCTGGAAAACTGGGAGGTGGTAAAAGGAAATATTCACACGTTTCCGAGTAAATTTTTAACTTGCTGAACTGACCCCAAGTATTTCACTGTACCCAAACAGCATTTCCATTAGATGACCTGGTGCTGCATGGTTTGGATGCCTGAAAACCTTTGCTCTTTTTCATGGGCTTGAGCCCTTGTGAGACTGCCGTGCAAACCCGCGGGTGCTGTGTGCCCGTCCGGGGGGAACGTCCTGCTGGGCCACGGATGGTGTCACCGGGCACCAGTGGGAGCCTGGGGCTGGTCCTGAACTGACCCGCGGCAAAGCGCTGTTGGCTGTTTCAGCAAGCAGGGGTAGTTCTGTTTGGGTCCAACAAGTGTGAAACAAAATATATGTCAGCCTGCCTGACAGAGAATGAAAAAATATTAGCAAAATATCAGTATTGTGGTAAATGTGCTTTTCACGAGACACAGCTCTGAGCAGCAGCTCTTGGCCTGTCCCATTGTCCCTTTTGCTGGAAGCTCACTCCCCTGTTCCCAGCAGCAAGTCCCTCTGCTTCTGTCGCCACCAGCAGATACCTTAAATCTATAAAAGACAAACTTCTTCTGAGCAAGGTTCACTTCTCAGTTGCTGCTGCACAGACGGGTGTCTTACTAATTTTAATGCAGGACTGAGTTTTGCAGGATAGGGCAAGGGATAAAGAGTTTAGGAAATACCACGAGGTCCTGTTCCCCGTGACGGAAACCGTCCCAGCGCAGGCGTTGATGTGGGGACACCGTCCCCTGCGATCCCGGCGGGGCCGTCTGTGGGGTTTTTGTGAAGCTTTCGGTTGTGCCAAGTGTAAGCTCGCGTTTGCAGGGTGTTTGGCGATTTGCTTACAGCAACAGAGGTAATGAGAGTTGGGTCTGGGCAGCTCCCAGAAGTACAGGGTCTCAGGAGGAGGAGGAAGGGGCTGACACCACTCAGCCAGCACCGGGCCCTGCGTGGGCACCCACCTCCACCAGCCGTCGTGGTGCCGAACCAGCGTGGGAGGGCGGTGGGCTCCCAGTTGGGCAGCCTGGAGGCGCGGGCAGCAGGGCTGAGCCCCCGCTCTGCTTGTCCCCAGAGACGGTGGCCATCCTGCCCGTGTGTATGTGGAATAACCCCCCCCAAAACAGAAGAGGTTCCTCCATTTTCCTAATGAATTCTGGGTTTTTTGTGTGTGTTTGTTTTTGGGTTCGTGGCTTTTTGGTGGTGGTTTTTTTTTTTTTTTTGTCCAAATTAAATCTTGGTAAGCTAAA
>NW_008794951.1:878189-940292 GCF_000699145.1 Aptenodytes forsteri
TTTTTTAGAAGAAGTATAGATAGAATACAGTTCTTTATTTGGTTGTTGTTTTTTTTTTTTTTTGGTCCAAATGAAATCTTGCTAAGCTAAATCTTGTTACCTGAAACCCTCTGCAAAGCATCTTGCTTTTATTTCAGATTGGTAATGCAAGCGAACTCTGCAGTAGCAGCACACCCTAAATAGCATTTTTGTTTTAGCTTGGGAGCTCCAGCTTTTTTCATGTTTAATATTTGAGCAGCAGATGGAGCACGGGACCAGATAAATACTTGCTGGATCAGTGTGCTTAAAGGAGGTGGAAGGACAGGAGGGAAAGAGGAAAGTAAAACTGCTGCTGCATAGTCCCTTGTAGCAAAGGGAACAATGAAAACGAGCTGGGTGCCACGGCGGGGCGGGGGGATGAGGGGTGCTGCAGGGCGCTCGGGGGCCTGTGTCCCAGAGGCACCTTTCCTTGGCCTGCTCCAGCAAAGTCCAGCCGAACGCTGTGCAAAGGGCAGCATTTGTACCAGTTTTTGGGCACTGGGAGGTTAAAGGGCAATGGACTATTATTCCCTCCACCCTGGTTGCAAGAAATTAAATGAATAGTGCCGATGCTTGGGAGAAGTATATATTTTTTGCTTCCCAAGTTCCAGCATCTAGACTCAGATGATTATGAAAAGCTATCAATTTCTGTTAAAAAATAAATCCTATTTCAGAAAGGCTGGGAAATAGAAACTTTCAGGGTTCAAAAACTAAGGTGGAAAGTGAAAGAACACAAGAAACTTTTTTTTGTTTTTTAAGCTAACGATTTTAGAGCCTGACACAAGACTTCTCAGTGTTTCAGTTTGGCGAGCTGGGGTGGAGTTGTTGGCACAGCATTGGAATAGGTTACCTAGGTAGGGAGTCTACATGCTAAAGGATTTTTTAGGAAAATAATTTAGGCAAAGGTGAGTCGGGAATTATTATGTTCTAGTTGGTTCTGCGTTAAGGATGGCGGGTTAGACAGGACTGATTTCTTGTGTATTCTTCCAGCCTTACTGCCTCTTGTGTCCCTCCTGATTTGAAGCAACTTCTCTGTGCCAAGATCTTCTGCAGAAGGAAAAAAGTATTGCTTTGATTTTCAGGTATGTTTCTAATGATTGACGTAATTTAGATGTAAACTTTTACTCAAAATGAGAGAGAAAACAATTGCTGTTGTGTTGAAGGGCCAATCTGGCCTTTTATTTTATATGCACACTCTTGCTCATTAGATGACTAAGCAGCATGAAAGTTTATGATTTATCTAGGATAATGAGTCTGAAATAAATGTGAAATTTCTCTGAGCCTACACAAAATACTGGCTGTCAGGTGTATTAAAAAAAAATCCGTGACATACTTCCAAACAACTGCAAAGCTATATATTTTTAAATTATTTCCTAAATAGTGATGACTTCAGTGACTTATTGGTTCGTATCACACTTATTGTGTTGTCAAAATAAGTAATTTTTTCTAAGCACCTAGATGTTTCACTTGTAGACCTGATTGCAATTCTGTTTCAAACCATTTATATTCCTATTAAGTTTGGCTGAAAGGTGTCACATTTTTTGCTTTGCTTGGATTCAGTGCTGACAGTTATACCGATGAATTGAAGCAGCAATTCCATCTGCAGTCAGACACCCATGATATCATTCCCTGCTAGTCAATAAATTAAAAATGCTAAAATCTCTGCTTTTCTTTCGCCTGATGCCTGTACTTTGGAGATGTTTATTGCCATCTCCTACCTGAAGACTGCATGGTGGTTTGCATTTGATAATTCTCCTAATGCATTGGAAAGGTAGATAAGTAATTGTCTCCTTAATATTGCAGGTGTAGAACCAGATGAAAAAGATAAACGTTAACAGAAATGTGGGTGTGGAGGGTCCTTATAGATCTTGTCTTCTCAGAAAGCTAGTGTGTCACATTCATGTCTGTGCCAAGTCCTTGTCTTCAGGGCCTGATATATAGATTAAAAGGCCAGCCTAACCCTTAACTCTGTGTATCTCGTAATGCTCATCTTCCGTATGTGACACTTTTCTCTTAAATCTTACGCTGAATTGTAAGACAATTAAGCAGCCCTTAACCTTTTCATGGCTGTTTTAATCATGTCAGGGCTCCCATTTATGGGTTTGATTTGATCTGGCCATCAAATGATCAAGTTAATCATGAAAAGTGGAGAGTTCTCAACATTCATTCTTTTGCCAGATCTTCTGCTTCAACAGTGACTTCATCCATTTTTAATGCGGCCAATTTGCTTGTTGAGTGTCATCAAGTGCTATCAGAGCGATTCATAACATTCTGTGAATTTAGCCCTTTTCATTTTCATTAGTTATAGCCTCTCTACAAATCACTTATTAGTTGATGAGATTATTTGTAGAAACTGATTTAAGGCTGTGAGTTGATGAATGAAGGATTTCCTTAGACTATTCATAACACGTTAGTACTGGTACTGCAGTCCTGCTAGCAGACCACTAGACTGCTCTGCCTGGTATCACGGGATTTGCTTCTTCAGCAAGACTGGCATTTAAAAAAAAAAAAGAAAAGGATTTTTTAAGGAGAAAAAAAAAAGAAAAGGTGAATTTTTAATGGGACTGTGCCATGATGCTTATGAAACAGCTGTTACTCCATGGCAGCTATCACTATGGATATAACAGTTGCGTTTACGTTGTATCCCTCTTTGATCTGCTTCGACCACTCATCGTGTCTCACCATGCGGCGCAGAGCGCATGGTACCCGGCGCGGGTACCCTCGCTGCCATGGTTGTGTAGCCCTGGCACTGCAGCACCCTCATCCTGATGGAGTAGCTGCATCTGTGTGTGTCTCCATCTGTCTGCAGTTTCCTACTTAGTGATAATAGGTGCTGATGAGCTGCACTTTCTGATCTGTGCATAATATTGCCTTGTTTTCATTCAAATGTGTCTGAAGAACAACTATTCCCCAGACATCTATGCGCATACAAATCTGCTTGTGGAAATGTTTGCAGGTTGCAGATAAAAGAGGGAGATAAGACAGTCGGACCGAACAGTCTGACTTTCAAATGAATGTGAAGAGATAGTGTATTTTAGGGTCTTGTCCTCTGTCCCATCATCTTCCCACCGTTCTCTGTGGGAAGAGATGGACTTTAAATGAAGCTGCCCAACTGGTGTTAAGCTCTAGTAAAATGTGAGACCTGTTCAGGAGAGTAATTGTGTCTTTGAAGAAAGCCTGCTTAAGAAGCAGCCTTCTATGTTGTTTTTTCCCCAGCAGAGACCTTGGTGTCCCACCCAGGCTGGCCCGCAGGGGCGGATCGTTAGAAGATTTAGAGACCTAAAGGAGCAGGCAGGAACTTAGTGGATTTGAAGCCAGTAAGAGTTAATTTCCAGTTCCTATCTTTTGGTACCAAATCCCCGTTATGATTTGCCCGTGGATTGTAAGTTAGTGCCGGCACCTGCCGCAAGAAGAAAAGCTATTCCTGCCCACACACTGCTTTGAAAAGGAAATAGCCCTGGAGAGTAAATATGACACAGCTGAAGGACAACAATTTCTCAGCCTTTCTGGTGGGCAGATTTCATTAACTTTCCAAAGTACATCATGGATGCTCCTATCTGAAGCTACTGATCGCACAAAGAGAATTCTTGCACGGGTCAAAAAATACCGTATGTAGCCATTGTGTTGTAGGGAGCATGGGCAAATGCTGCAGGAGAGGATGAATGAGGGTTGGCACTTTGTTCCTATTCTGGGCCAGCTGGACCCTTCATACACCTCCAGGCTGACAGATATTTTGGGGTGAGAGTTCCTTGAAAAGGGGGATTTGTTTCTATTCCTTTCTCCAAGTCCCTTGTGCAAGCCATGCTGGGACTGGCTTTCTATCAGCGTGGGCTGATTAAGCTTCTTGGAAGTTCAGGAGCTCCCTTGGTTGTTTAGGCAAGGCCACTGGAGAGAGAGAGCAAAATCTACCTAAGGATGCCCTCGTCCCTCGTAGGTGTATATGAGTATTATTCCCACCATGTCATTGCATGCACTGGCCTGATGACTGCAGACGTCTGGATGCTGTAATACAAATGCGCAGCATTTAATTCTCTTGCTTGGCACATTTTCTTTAAAGAAGACTCAGAGTTAATTTCCCAGTGTCATTGGGGGTCATAAATGATATGGAATGTGTCAGAAATAATTAAGAGAAATGATGGTGAACACTAGAACCTCAGAAATAGACATTATTTGCAAATAACTTTCGGCTAAATTCATGAGTATCTCCATCAGCAACGATGTTATAAGTGGATGAGCTGTCATTTAGTTTTCTTAGCAGTACTTGCTATTCCCTTGTCTTTAGTGTTGTGTGGAATCAAGAGCAATTTCACATGATCCTTTTGAAAAAACGGGAGGAATCTCCAGAAATTTTATCTTCCAAAACAATTTACTGCAATTTCCCAGCTAATAATTGCCAAAACTCAGCATGTGGCCAGAACACTAGAGATTATTGAGTTTTGTTTGTAGTCAGGCAAAGCCACTTTTTCTGTTTACCTAAATTACCAGATTTTCTTGTTGTTTTTGTGCAAAGTTGAATCTGAAGCCCTAAAGGCAGCGCTGGTGAGACTAAAAAGTGCTGCTGTTGCCGCCTCAGCGGGGGAGTGGTTTGGTCTGCTCCACTCTTCCGTGCCAGCCTCAGAACTGAACGTTGCGGTTGTTTTACAGGTGTGCTGGAGGGTCAGCACAGTCGGGGTGAGGCTGTGGGTTACTGTGCCTCATCCTCAGTCTGGCACGATGGGCCTTGCAGCTTCCTCAGCTCGGGGCTGCTTATGGTGATTTGAATTTCATGCTGCTTTTACCTTAGGGGTGAAGTATCTAGTTTGTAGCACAGGTGCTACAGGGATGAAAGATAAATAAAACAAACCCTGTTCCCCACTTTTGTCCGTTGGTAAATCCAGCCTCCCCACGCGCAGCCGCGGCTATTGCTAGCCCCGCTGCAGGCACAGGGAGGGCACTGTCTGCTTGCTAAAGCTGCAGCCGGCGCTCGGGGCTCCTGGAATCACGTTCCAGCGCTGCCGCTGACACACACGGTGAAGGTTGGCAAGTCATTCGCTGCTGGTGCTTTCCAATCATAATCCTTACATTTATGCTTCTAAATAAGAATAGCATTAGCTATGTTTTCACTGTCAGAAAAGGTGTTTGTGTGGCTTGTGCGTGCTGTCAGTGCAGTGCAAGCACAGCTGTCTCATGGCTCCCTGGCCACAGGGACTGTGTTTTGCAGTGGCAATAGAGTAGGTGCCTTACAAGAACAGGGTGCTATGGGGGGATTGGGTTTTTTGCAGGGCTTGGGTAGGGAGCCTCTCTTCCCTTCTTCCCGCGCTGGGGCTCCCCTTTCTTCCTCCATCTCTTTCTGGGACTTGCAGAAATCCTGCTTTGCGTTCCCCTGTCTCCAGCTCTCCATCTCCAGCAGAAGCAGCGTTCTTCCCTATTCCCCTCTTGTGTTTCCAGCTCGCTGGGGGAAGGGACCACAGCTTCAAAAGAAAGGAGGAGGAGGGAAGGAAAACAAGTGGTGTAGGGCTGGCACAGAAGAGTGGAGTCAGACCCTGGTGAGAAGGGTCCCAAGGGCTGGGGGTAGGATGCAGTGGCTGTAGCAGGGCAGAGCTGTCCCCTGTGCCAGCCCTGCACGTCTCTCTCTCTCCTCACAAAGCAGTAGGCTGTACAGGTTTGAAATAGTCCATCTCAGACTCTTCGGGCAAATGCAAAGCAAACAGGCTGTCCTTTCCTACAGGCAGCGTCCTGGCAGCTGCCTCCTTCACCAGGGCCCTGCGCAAGCTCTGTGCGCGTCAGCTGTTCTGCTGTAAGATCCTAATGGAGACACGGCATGGCTGGTCTTCACTGGGAGAGGTCAGTGCTGTATTCGTCTCCCTGTAGTTTTCCTCGCGATAAAATGACAGTGCCGGGTCTCCACCAGACTGGAGTTCTACTGCATTAAAGCAGTGCTGGGTTTTGGCAGTGAAGGTAAAGCCCCAGTTGGCACAGAGACCCGCAGCTCTCAGTGACTTTGCAGAGAGCACACAGCGCAAGACAGAACATCTGCTGCTGTCTAGGAAATAGCTCTGTGCGATGGAAAGTCTTTTATCACTGGGAAAAAATAAAAACCGTAGAAATAACAGATGACACTAAGGAAACTTGAGGTGACAAGGTAGAGCGATTAAAGCAAAACAGAAAGCTGGTGTTAGGTCTACACAGCCTTGGTCCTTCTAGGTATTTGCATTCCGAAGTCATATGCTGCATTTTTTTTCTGCCTTGAGCAGTTACTGGTACACAGACTGCCCAAACTACGCGACTCACTTATTACAGAGGCTGGACAGCGTATAGTGCATAAGAGGAGCAGCACAGAAATAATCATGGTCAATGTTGACAAGTTGCCTTATTCACTTGCCTGAACTCAAGATAAAGTGGATCTTTTCAGAAGTTTTGTGTGTGATGATGTAGGTAGAGGCACACTGACGTAGCTGGGCTATATGGATGTTTTCAGCTGGACATTTCTGCATCTGAGAGCTGCCCCCAGCAGGTTTATGGCTTTTTAATTGTGGTTGTCTGCATAGGACTTACTTCCTGAGGATCTGGAGAGCTGCTTTTATTTTTAGCATTGGTTGCTGAATAATAGGACAGATGTGCAGAACAATAAAGCTAAACAAGCAGAGTTTGTTGAATAATTAAGAAAATGATCTAAAATTGTTAAAAATTTTCCTATAGACTCTTCCCTGAAATTAATTGGTTTTCATTGAAATACAAAGATTCAGGAAATACGAACTAGCAGGTAGCAAAACAATCTTGCAGAGGGAGGGCTCGCTGACTTTGTTCTCTTATAGGAGTGCGGGAGACTTGGCACAAAGCAGTTCTGGGTTAGGTAGAAGATAAAAGGGGGGTTATCAACAGGATGAGATTGTCTTTCATATTTGTTTGCTGAAAAACAGACTTTCAGAAATGCCTGGAAATTCTTCACCGTGGAAAGAAAGAGATTTCTCTCAGTTGGAGGAATGGGATGCAACTTCTTTGCTTTCCTCCCAGATCTTGTCTTTCTTGCTCAGCCCTCTTGGTGGTTACAGACTCTTACTCACCTGTTAGCAGAAAAACATCTTATCTGTCCATTCTTAAGTTTCCTGAGCTAATTTTTCTGCCATGACCAACGTGATGGCATAACTCAGCGGTATATGTGGTGAGTTCTTGCTAATAGGAGAGTCTCGCTAATGGGAGTCTGCAGTGACTGGAAGTCAGAGGGACCCAGATTTCATTCAGCGTTCCCCTCAATAGAGACTTTAGCCTCTGGATTTAAATACGTATCCAGAAATCTTGTCCCGGTTTTTATTCCAATGTTGTAGACCTTTGGGGATTGATCCAAAGGCTCTCCTATAGGTTTCCACTGTGTATTTGGTATGAAGGGGATGAGTTGTGAAATACTGGTAGGAGATTAGGACCGAGAAGTTCCACCTGATTTCATGGTTCAGAATCTTTCCATTGAATAGCTGAAATGTGTTAAAACTAGGACTTTTAAAAAGTGGACATTTAAACTAGATGTTAAGGTGTTAAGAGGTATTGAAACATCTTGGATTCATTGCTTTTTGGTAGAGTGACTGTGAATCACTTAAACATTGAGGTTCCTTATTCGATGTATTTTTCTGATGGATCACAGAGGGCTTTTAAACGACGGCATGGTAATGCTAGGAACAAACTAATTTTCCATGGTCTCTTGTTGAAGTTTCTCAGAGCTGCTGAAAGGTGCTGTATTTACACTGGCCCAAATACACACTCAGCAGGGAGAGGGAAATGAAAAGGATTTATTGTATAGTAGTCTATCAAAGGTCAAGTATATAAAACAAATTCCTTTTTATTTCAAGTAGACAGAAATAGTCCAGGTAGTAGCCTGAACTTTCTTGTACCAAAAGACATTTTCTCATCATGTAAAAAAGAAAAATGTCAACTGGAGGCAGGTGAAGAGGTTTTCTTCTGAACCCTCCCCCCCCCGTATGTCAGCCTAGTATCTAAACAAATTTGATTGTTAACTTTGTAGAGCTTTTCTTTAATATAATCTTATTTACTTTCATTTTGTTCTGCAGATCAGGGAAAAGAACAAAGTGTGCTGCTCCTGTATTAATAGTCCAGTGAAACATTTAATTGACACATAGCTGTTGCACTACATTTCCATTCCCTCTTGACAATTCAGAACAGGAATGAATACCTTCCTTTGGAAGACAAAATTAAACATTAACATTAAACATAGGAAGAACCACTGGCTAATGGTAAAACTGATCTCCCAGGCTTGTTTTGGCCACGTTGGGCTGTGTGTCCTGGGACCAGCTAATGAACTGCTTGTGCCTTGGGCTCCACCACGTGCTGCATGCAGAGAGCAGTCTGCTGTGTCGGCTTGTCAAAAAGCTGATACCGATCATGGCTTGAGATCTTAAATGTGTGGAAGTGCAAACTCTTCTCTTCATTGGCACCTGCACGCAAATGTTGCCAGTCTGGAATAATAATAGAATTTCTTTTTAAAGGCTGGCTAATCTTATGATAGTATGGTTGGTAACGATGTGTGCTCAAGCTGTATGAGGACTCAAATCTAATGTTTTAAAGAGAAAACTGGTCACATATAGCCAAGTAAGATTATTCAGCCCAAAGTGTGGCATTGTAGCATCGTGCTATTACGTTGGAACATAGACAAAGGCAATAGAACTTCAAATTCTCCTACAAATCCACTGAAAATGTGTTGTTATGATGACAAGTTTATTTGACATTTATTCATGTACATGTTAATGACGTGCACAGCCCATGAGTAGGTTACCCAGTACATATAGGTGAAAAGATGGCTTCATTCCCCATGCTCTGATGTGAGAGTGAGTTCCTACAGGAAGCTGAAGACTCTGCTCCCACCAGCTCTGCAGTCCTTCATCATGCATGAAGATCACCCAGATGTATATGTATGTTGATTTATTTTCCTTCAGCCCTTAAGACTGTGCAGATAAGCAAAAATACTAACAGCACAAACATATCCAACAGCACAAACGTATCCAAAGTCTCAGCCTGACATTCCCTCTCTTATAGTAGGGAAGAGCTTGGGATTTTGTGGGCATGTGAAAGCTACCATGGCTGAAAGTCTCTAAAAAATACAAAAAGGCACATGTTTGGATGTAAGAGGCCTCCTTGCCATACGAGATTGTTGCTTGGTTTTGGGCTGGGTGAAGTTTTAAAATTTATTCTGTTGCTTCCACCTTCTTTGCTGGCATAGATTTCTTTTCCCATTATCTGTATGATGTTCAGTGCCATCGTAGTGAAAACCTCAAAAGACAGAAGTTGGCCAAGGAAACTAGGGAGCTTAAGTGCAATAACAAACCCCAGGACTTTTCACAGGTAATAATTTGAGGGGAAGAAGCGCATGCTGGTTATTGAAGCCGACCTGACTTTCTGTTCCCTGATTATTTTTCTTCTTGGTTTACATGTGTTAGAGCTGCTTAGGGTCAGTATTCTCTGTGCGGCTTGTATCAGTCTTCCAGCTCGGAAAGCAATTACTCCTTTCATTTTGCTTGGGGTCTCACTGCTGCTGGCAGGGAATGGAGTTCAGACTGGTTTTGTCGAATGACTTGAAGGTTCAGCCTTCAGCTGAAATCTCCTTACTAGTACTGGACCGGGGGAGTCAGCCGTAGGGGATGGCATCTTGTTGCTGATGCTGAGCCGAGGTGTCCCACCTGCCTCGGATGTCTGCCCTGAATTGTAGGGCGGGGGAAGGCAGCTGCTCGCAGGTAGACACTAGCCCGTGCATCTTCACAGAAACAGCTTTTAAAATGGTCTCTGGAAAGTGAAAGCGTGTTTTGCAGTTCAGTGTTGGCTGCAAGAAATGTGGGTGAAGAGTTCTTCACGTGTGAAGTTTTAATGCTGACTTGATCCACTGCAGGGGAATACGCAAAAGCCCAGCATGGGTGGATTGACAGCTATTTATTCCAGGAGCTAAAATATGAATCTCGAATGTTTGTCAGATGTTTTGCCTCATTCTTGGTGAAGACATACAGTTTAATCAATAAAAATGAATAATTTAAATTCAATATCTTCCTGTCGCTATCAATAATACTTTTGTGAGTGATGTATTACTATTGTAATTCAATTTGTCAGACACCACCGGTTTTACATGACAGTTTGTTAAAATTTTAAACTTAATTTACTATAGGCAGTTGACTCAGGCTGTTTGAATTACATTGATGTTTTATCTTAAAAACATTGATTTTCCTTAAAGTATCTTTTCTGCCTTTGTGTTTATTGGATTAATAACCAGTGAGAGGAAGGCTTTAGTGGGAAGGCGTGGGCAGAGCTGGAGTCTCATCTCCCACCACCCGAGCGGGCTTTGTTAAAGCAAGTGGAGTTTTATAAATTCCCAGGAGGTGACCGTGCTCGCCAGGCTGTGACGAGCACGCTGGTTCTCTGCCTGCTGGCACGCTCCTTCGTGTGGCTTGTGCTTACCTTTGCACTCGTGTCCAGATCGCTCAGGGACCTGTCCTGGGTCACGGCCTCAGTCTTTCCAGCTGTAAAATGGTTGTGAGGGGCAAAGTGAAATGGCCTGGCCTACCTGGAGCCCCATGGCGCAGGATGCACTCACATCCACCAGCGCTGTATCACTGGCAATTCTATGGCTACAGAAATTATGCCTCACCTTAAGAGACAAAGCCACAGTTTGTCTCTTAGGCACATGATTGCTTTAGCGCTTTGTTAATTCACAGGCATAATTACTTCACACAGAGGTGTTTGCACCTATGGCTTTCCCCCATTTCTTCTCTCTCCATTTGCAGTATTTTACCTTTTTCTGGTGGCTGGCTTTCAGCCGCTGCTCTCCTCTCCCCGCCAGCTTTGCTGCTCATATATTACTGGATTTGAGGAGACTACGCTTGCTCAGTAAATCAGGTTCATTGTATATGGCTCGCTCGTATTTTACAGAGCTGCTTGGATGAATACAGCCCACCATGTGTATAAAAAATAAAATGGGTGAACACCAGAAGATGAAAGAGCTCTCAACTTGTGTTCAGGCGTTTGGGGGAAAACAGATTCTGTTTAAAGCCATTATGAATAATAACATATTTCATGGAAATAGCCACCTTTTGAAAGCTAAACTTAACTTCCTAAAACATTTGGTTAAAATGATTGATGTTTTTGTCCACTGCATAGAACGGAATAATCAAACGATTATAGTAATCCTGATAAGAAGGTGGGAGGGACAGAAAACATGGTAGTCAGCAGCTAGCTCCTCCTAAGAAAAGAGAAGGCACAGCGTGACTGACAAGGGCGTCTTTTGAGGATTTACAGCATGCAGTAGCTCCCGTTGACTTTTTTCCCCCACTTTATTCTGGAGCCATAATGCAATCTGAGTAATTGCATCCTGGAAAAGGAAAGTAGAGAATAGCAATTTGATGGCTGCAGTGATGCTCTGGGGCAGGCGCTTTGATAGCAACATGCTTTGTATCTTTGCGTGGGAATGGGCACGCTGGGAGAAATTCAGCCCCTGCTGAGGGCCAGCACAAGGTCTGCACACCACTTACATTGCTCTGGGCTAATTTTTTCCCGCACGTAGGTGGTTCTTGCTCCCTCTATGCTGCGGTAAATTTCCTCGGCCGCGTTCTTGCAGAAATAACATTCTCCCTGGGAAGTTGAATGCTCCAGCTCTACGCTAGAAATATTTTTGTGTATTAGTTTTACACAGGGAAAAATGACTGCACTGAGTCCCATAGATCTTATTTCACCATAAACATAATTTCATTGTTTGGCTTCACGTTTAGGGATTAAAGGCCAGGAAAAACAGCGGGAGATGAGTGAAATGAGCATATGCCTGTGCTTTTCATATTTCACCCCTGCTTATTATTTACGTGCACTGTTTCTGGTGCCAGAGCAAGCTGGAGCGTTATTCATGCACCAAAATCCCGGTGGACAAAAAGATGGTGACTGCGCAAAAGACGACACCATCCAGGGCAGGAAACAACTGACGGATACAGTCCTAACGGCACAGGGGAAACGCAGGGCGATATCAGCCAGTAGCAGTGACTTGCTTGTTGTGAGGCTCTTTGTTGTCACTGAGGAATTGAAAAAGGGGCTGGGATGAGCGAAGGAGGCTCTGGGATGGTTTTACAGGTGGTGCCTTCAGAGGGCGAGGGTCAGCGTGGGAGAAGGGTGTTTGCACAGGACCAGGTGGCCCACGGCACAGAGGGGAAGGGGGCGAGAGGCCAGAATCAGCCACTTCTGCAGAATAAGAACCAGTGGGTTAGAAAAATGCTCTCTGCACCAGTCTCCCAAATGGATTTGAACAGAGCAGGGATGCTGGAGAAAAGGTGTTGCATTGGTTGTCTCTCACACCCATGATGGTGCCTGCTTGTGTCTGACTCAGGAGCGGCATCTCCACGCTGGCGATCTGTGCCGTCGCTGGGTGAAGCACCGGGGAGAAGGGGCGGAGGTTATCCTACTCTGGGTTGCGTGTGACACTGCGGAGACGGATGCGCTGCACGCCTGCAGAAATTCCAGCCTGACTTACAGCCGTGAGCGCTGACAGTCAGAGAGCTGCTACTGAGGGTGGCAAAATCTTACATGTTGGCAGCTGCCCATTTGGTTTCTGCGTTGATTACCAGGGGCAACGCTGGCACCCAGCCTTCCTCCTGAAAACTCAGCAGCAGCTACAGTTTTTTTCTCTTTGCCGATACCACAGTCATTTTCACAGCATCCCGCTATAGCTCCACAAAGAGAGGATTATGAGTTCAAGTGCAGAGAAAAAAAAATAGCAGCAGCAGGAGTGGATGAACTTTTTGAAGAAGGAAAATGCTATTTTTCATGCAAATGTTGTTAGTAATGAAGAGCGAGGGGAAAGGAAAAACAGAACATACATCACGCAGAGGTAAAATTGTTTCAAAATAGGACATTTTCATAGGTTGCTGGGAGGTGTCGGCTGCTCTTTACAAGTGGCTTGGTGATGTACTGGGAGTCACTGCACAGAGTGCAAGCACAGGATTGAGCAATATCATTGTCTAACATAGGATATCTAATTGCTGCATCCCAATTTCTGAGGAGGATACATAACTACTGCCAGGTGACCAACATGAAAAGCAATGGCATAATAAAATCTACCGCATGTGTAATGAAATCTTGAGTTTAATTTCAGTGTATCAGCTGTAGGAGATGCTGAAATAGGATGAAAACTGTTCACTATCTGTAGTAAGAGTGCATTAAGACAAGGATGACTAAAGGCTTGACTTGCCCTATAAGTCAGGGATAATAATGAGTATTTCACCATTGTCTTGTCAGGTTTTATAGGAGTGAATTAATTTTCTTGCTTGTTGTTTCAGCACTAATGAAAGATTCTGGCTTTGCAAGATTTTGGGGGATTGAGATTTTCTATTTGCAAGGCACAGTGGAAGTATGAGGTCTGGCACCACTCAGGCCCTTGAACAATACATGTACAGTAGCTACACCTGGTTTTCCTTTTGTTGTTTGTTGGATTGACCCCGGATGGAGGTGGGACTGAGAGATGAAAAATCAAGTTGCCGATAAGCAGTTTAAATAGTACTGTTCGGTGCTTTACAAAAACTTAATTAGATGAAGGTGCCCATTTTGGTGGGTTTTTGTAGAGTGGACTTTAAGCGTATGATTATTTCACTAACACCTATCAGTGGAATTAGGGATCTACCCAAGCAAGGAACTTTTATAAAGCCTTAGGAAGAGCCTGCTGCACGTTTATGTATGTAAATACCTTTGTATGTCTGGCCCTGCTGGAAAAGCAGGGCTTCGTGTTAGGAGCAGTTGAAGAAACACTACAGAGGCTGCTTTGGATGCACTTGTAATCAGAATTTTTTCTGATGTTATTAGTGAATTTGCAATGTAAATACCATACCAGTTTTAATTACTTTGCAATTTAATATGGGCAGGATTTATTGCTGTGTTTTGTGACCTGTGATTTATTTGGTTTACTGCAGCACGCCTAATAGAAGATCTCATGGTGTAGTGCAAGAAAGAGCACATGTTGCTATAGTAATTATATGCCCAAATCTCTAAATCTCCCTGTCTTATTCATGAACTTCTAAGGTTTCTACTGCAGGTCTTATTGGTACACACATGAAAGGCACCAAGTCAAATTCATTGAAAATTAAAGCTGCTGAAGCCCCAAGGCGTTCTCATCCCTACAGAGTTCTGATAAGGTGCCAGAAATGCCGGCATCTGAGAGATTTCTTGCTAAGGGCTCACACTAGTATTTGGAATAGGCCCTTCAAGCACCTCTTTAGATCAACAAACCTCTCTGGCAAACGTTGCATCTCGAAAGAGCCTTAACAGCACTGTAGCTTCTTCCCAAGGAGAACAAGATTTGGTCTTTACACATGACTGCGGCCAAGCCCCACGCAAACAGCAGTATTAATGTCCAAAGCTGCTTCACTGCAAGCTCTGTAACTAGCATTTGGTTTCTCCATTGCTCTTCTGTGCACCATGATGAATGCGCTGGAGTACGACTAACGCAGTGAATGATGCTGTAATGTTACAGCAGCAAAGCTGGGTACTGGCTCTCAGGCGTTTCCTTCCAGCAGCTGACGGCCACCCTGCGTTCCCGAGCCCCTGGGGTCTCGCCGAGCGGTCTGTCCTCCCTCCACGCTGCTTTCGTTCCCCAAATCACAGTAGCTGCATTCAGACTGGAGTGATACGAGCTCTGAACTGTTATTAGGATTTCTTTTGGGGGTGAGTGGTTATAATTTAGGTGAGAAGCAGCCTATTGACCCTCTGCACTCTTGAGAGTTTACAATCATTGGCTGTGATTACTGGTTTATGGAAACAGATGTTAAGTGTGCATTAATCTTGCTTTTAAATAACGCTGGGAGAATCCTAGTATAAAGCGAGGATGAGGATGTTCTAAAGACACTTTTGGTGGACCATTTGAGTTCTGCGGTGGTCAGGCACCAAAGAAGCTGATTTTACTGATCTTGAGATCAAAAAGGAAAGGGCTTGCTATCTTGGAGTCATGAACAAATCCTCCTGAATTTGTGAACTGGAGCCCTGTGGTTCAAATTGCTGATTTTAGGTTCTTTCTGTAGAAATGAAAACTATTCCAGAAAATGTCTGTTCAAGCGATGGCTGAATATATGCAAGAGCTCCGTCTCCATGTGTTAGCAGGCCTTGTGTTTTCTTCTAGTTCTTTATGATAAGAATACAGACAGATTGCCTCTTTCCTCTCTCCTCTTTCCCCCAGGTACCTTCTGAATGCAAGGAATTCTCCTCGCAGCTAATGATATCTTTCAAAAAGACAAAGCAGTAAATGTGGGGTGTACTAACCTGTAGTGCGCTTTATTGAACTGGTAGTATCCAGGGAGTAAACAGGATCCAAACTCTTCTTGGAGAACCAGTACCAGCACTGGGTGGTTTATGTTGTTCTGGCTATTCTCTAAAATTTTCAATCTTATGAGCAGAAAAAAGAAAACAGGACCCATAATTATTTCCATGAGTAAGCATCATTTTGCACTGTTCTAATTTTCTTTTTAAAGCCATTTTTGGTGGCCCATGATTTTGCCCCTTTCCTTTTTTGCATTTTTCTTTCTCCATTTAGAAAATGCAAGAGAACGCCACTGTTGTGTTGCCCACCTCGTGCAGTGCGAGCCACCGTGCTTGCAAGCTACGTGCACAGATGCTTCTCTGGTGTAGCCATGCCAAGGGCACTGTAACACCACGTGGGAGAGGAAGGACACAGAGCCTTACTGACAGCGATGCAACCTAAAATATGCTTCTGTTTCCTCACCTCTAGGGCCGTCTTGGCGTGCCCCTCCCCAACTCACAGGGGGTCCCAGACATTACATGGCCAGAGCCTGGGCTGTCGAGAAGGCCAAGATACGGCACATGAACTCTATTTCATAATTCCCTTTTCAGATGCAGATCTAACACCAAACCAAGGACCCAGATCTCATTTTGTTTCGTCTTCTTTCATTGTGCGCAGGTTGTGTAGCAGAGTCCTTCACCATTATAAAGGTCTCCTGTGCTGAAATGAATACTTTTCAAGTGCGTTACCTTTGCTTCAGCAGCCGGAGTAAGAATAAATATACTGATCTACCTGTGTCCGCCACGTGTATGAACAATGCTTTGCAGAGGAGATAAGGCAGAAAGCCTTTAAGAGCCACATAAACCTAAAACTGGCCTCTGCTTTATTGTGCTCCTTGTACTTTTATGTAGCCAATTTTAAAAAATTTACAACCTTTGTGTTTGAAGTGATACAGTAAAAGAGTGTGTTTTGGGGAATCCAGATGGAAGTTTATTTGTCAGGCTGCAAAGGCCAAAGAGAATTAGGAATTAGACGCACCATCATTTTTCCCCCTTACTGGAATTTTTACAGGATGTTAAACCAAAAGGTGCATTCAATGTGTGAGGCAGTGGTGCGAGGAGAAGCTTTCTCTGACACCTTTTCCTTAACTCCCATCGTGCCCCTCTCTTTATTTGGAAGGAACAATGCCAACTGATAATGAACTACTTTCTATTCAAGGCTGCAAGTCAAATATTCGTTTCTCATTAATAATTCAATGTGACAAATTTATTACCTTGAAGGTGCTGTGAGGCAATTAGACAATGGGAAATTGTGTCTTCCTTTCAGCCCACTTAATTGGCTTTCAAGCGTGACATTCATCAAAACCTTGACTTTCCATGTAAACTTTCCATTATGCGAGGCATGATTCTGACACTGGAACTACGAGCATTTGGCGAAATTCACCTGGGGGGTAACTTCACTTTTTTTTTTTTTAATAACAAAGAGAGCAGGAAGGAGAGTGTGAGAGAGTCTCCAAGAATCTTAATTAAAGTCAGTGGAGAAATTATCATCACTTGGTACTTTTCACGTGATAAAATGTCCTGTGGTTACAATGTAATTTTGGAGTTATGGCTGTTTGCTCTCTCTCAAGGAGTGTTACAAAATTGTCAGTAAAATTAACATCTTTATCCTGTTCTTTCCAGTTTTTTTATGTATTGTTTGGGATGGAATAGAATGAATTGGTTTTAAATATCATCTTTTGTACTCCAGGTATTTTAAAGCACTTCACAAAGTAATGATATGTTATTAAATAGTGATAGAAAAGAGATTACCTTTCTAATAAGGACCCCTGGGCAAAGAAATCATTTGAACACTGGATTTCATACTCTTGGACTTCTTCTCCAGTGTGACTGACTTCAGTGTTGACCTTTAAAAGACTGCCATATGAGCGCTTGAGTCTGAGGAGCGGCTTTCACTATAGTAATTTATTTTGCAGCTGTTGCATGTATGTTTTCAATTGCTGACATTCACCTTTAGTTTTTTGTTATTTACGTGGCTTTCTTTTGTATCCTGTAACTTATTTGTATATGGCTGCAGTCTTTCAAGGACACCCTTAAAAATGAAATTGTTAGTTTCAAAGGTCTGATTTGTCCTTGTAAACTTAAACACAATTGAAAATAGACAAGTAGCTTTAAGGATGTGCAAGGTTCAAGAATTTTTGATTCCTTTACTTGATGATAATGAATTTGGTTTATTGAAAATGCTTGTCACTAGCATCTTCTCCTGCCTACAATGTGCTTTTAAAAATAAGTTGAAAAACTTTCATTTGTCGTCTTGTATATTCTTTCTCTCTTAGCGTATGCTCATCCTTTCATGTTCTGTGCTTTCTCTCCTGAAAATACTGAGGCACTACAATGTACTTTTCCAAGTATGAATTGAATGTTGTTCTTGCATTTACTCTCCTAGCATTTTGCATGCAGTGGCATGGTGTAATGTTGTGGCAAACTGGATACAAGGGGGTCACATTAAAATACGCTTATGCAAGCTACGCAGCCAAATTTATGAACGCAGGCAGTGGAAATGTTACAGTTTACACACACGCTGAGGTATTCTGTTGACCTAGTAAGTTCATTGCCTTTACTGAGACTTACTGATTTATGCACGTTGGTGCTCGGTCCAATTTTATATAATATGCTCCACGCTACGAAGTTTCATCCTTCATTGTTAAATTCAAGAAGTACTTCATATGTGAGTATAGCTGTAGTGAGTGAGTTTGATCTTGGGTGAACTTAGAAACTAAGCAGCTCAGGTCCACCAGCCAGATCATATGAAAACCCCAGTTACTGGGGACCTGCGTGAAAGGATTGCGGCTCAACGGCTGATCACCATTTGGCCAGAGAAGATGAGTGGGTTAGAGGAGGAGGGAGAACCGGACTCACAAACAGAGGCCGTGTCATGTTGCCATTGCCCTGGGCTTTGCCTTGTTGAAGTCAGTGGTCCTTCTCACCCTCCACATTTCCATCAACAAATTTGTTTTTTGAATATTTGTTGTTTGGCATGTTAAAGCAGAGAATGCAGTTGTGTATGTGTGTTTGAATGCTCCCAGTTAGGCTCGCTGGCCTGCAAGGCGCTAACAGCCTGGATGAAGAACCGGTTAAATGTAGTTCCATTTTATCTTAGGACAGTGGCAAACTCTTTGTCTCAGACAAAGAAGAGAAGGAAAGGAACTGAGAACACTTGTGAGGTTTGATCTAACATCCAGTAGCCTAAATGAGCCTCTGCTCATGCCAAACAGTCATGGAAAACAAAGTAGACACAGCCAATTATAAAGATGATCCTGTTATACGAACACACTCCCTGGAGAAGTTTAAGGCCACTGAGATGCCCTGTTTACAACCTTGGTCTTTCAATTACTTGCTGTGAATAGAGGCTCATTAAAATGAGGTGTGTTTCCTTTTATAGATTTACAGGCCGTGTAAGTTCTTCAGGCTTCACATTCTTTCTGCATGTAAACTGTCCAAATTCAGTCTAACCTGTTATTGTTTAGCCTTCTTGATCTTTAAGGAGACCTCACCACATGTGCAGATTTTTTTGTGAGCATCAAAAAATCATGGAAATAAGCAGTCCTAGAATACATTTGTGCTTACCATGCATACATTAACGTTATTCGTACAAGGAAAATTATTAGTCTCAGGAACATTTGGATAGAATGGAGATAAAAGGAATGGATAATTGAAAGGCACAAGACTTGCTTATTTTTTAGGGCTTTTGTCTTTTTGGATTGTAAGTAGGTGATGCCTAGAAGAGAGATTGTGTTGTATTTTTTTAATTAAATCATAATTTTAACACAACTGCCTGAAACAAAGTGGTCCATAAAGACAGTGTTGACTTTGGGTCTGGCTTGACATTTAAGACATATGTTACTCTATTTGGAAATCTAATTTAGGCTCCTGTCCAGAACAGTTAAGCATGTCTTCAGCTTTTGCTACTTCTATGGTGATATTGAATATTTGGTGGATCAGAACCTTACTGAGATAATGGCCTAATTTAATTTGTATTCTAAGTGAATACAAAAATAATCTTTAGCATATGGAGCCAGTACACTTATGTATCTGGCAGGTGTATAGTAACACGTGAATTACCGGACCCCTGAGTACTTGCTGGTATTATATTCTATTGGAGTGAAAACGAGGTAGTACATTCCCAAGAGAAAAGCTGAATATCTGTTACCAGCTTTACATAGTATTTTATTGATATGGAGTCAATTTTTTTTCTTAGTGATGCAGTGAAAATCTGGAGTAACTGCATTGTCTTCAATGAAGGTACTACATGTCCAGAGACATTAAACAATCACCGTAACAGAGAAGATGATAAAAATGTTGACACCTTCAGTGGTAACTGCCCCAGCCCAGCATGGCTGGTAGGTTACTATGCAGTGTTTTGCTGTTTGGAAGGTGAACGGAGCCAGTAACATGAATATCGTGAGAGCAACTTTCTGACCTGGCAAAACTGGAGTTCTTTAAAGCACTGTTTCAAAAGTCAGCATGTGCTTATTGAGGAGTGCTGAACAGAAACTTTTAGATAATGCAAGTACTTTGGCAAGTCGACTGAGGAGAGCAGTTGCTTGAAGTGCATGTTTATACGTTCTGCAGAAATGTTGTGGGTTTTGGTGACTGATATCCATGCCTCCTTGTGAACCTTGATAATCAACCTTATACCTCTTACAGCGAAAGTAGGTAAAATGTTCCACCTAAATACCTGTTGGCTTAACATCTGGCTGGATCTAATCCTATCTGATTTGTTTACCAATTATTTGTGCTATATACTTTAGGTAGTGTTGCCAAGGAATACTTCCAGTACCTAAAAAGTTATCTTAATACCTTGTCTTTCCATTGCACTTTTCACCTGGAGACCTCTAAGACATGCCTAATCGAGGAATGCTTTTATACCTCACTTCGTTTAACGTTCAACCTCAGAGAGGTAAGACAGCATCTGTTATTGACTCCAGATGTTATGAACTTACAATGTTAGTTAGTATTTATTCCGTTGATGAGGTCTTGTATTGCTTTGGAAGCAGGGTTAAGGCGTCCCTGGATTGGATTGGATTGGACTGGACTGGAGCTAGGTCTTTGACTTGGTTGTGTTTCCCTGGGAGCTCAAGTCATTTGCCCACAATGATATAAAAAGTCTCTACAAGAAACAGGATCTTTGTCTACCACAGTCTGTTTCAGACTATCTTTTCCTACATTTGTCAGAGCTTTTCCATTTATTCTTATTGCTTAGCAAACCTGTTATGGAGTCGATGAAGAGGAATTCAGGCAGTCAGAACATTTGTGAATAAAAAATAAATATAACTCATTTTTTAAATAGGGGCATGAAATTTGGCCTGTTAGAGAATGAAAATGACAAGAAAAATATTTATAATAATTCTCTAACTTACAACAGCTTATTTTTCTTTTGTTAAAAAAACATGTCTTATTAAACACTCATTTTCTAAAGCTTTTGTTGCATTAGACCGTCATTAACATGTCAAAATCAATCTTCTTCCTTTTTTTCCTTTCAAGTCAATCAAAAATGTTCTATTGTGAACAAGAGAAGGGGAAAAAACGAAGGTCAACATTGCATCAGTCTTTCCAAAAAGCTCTGCATTGTAAATTATTTAGGTGCTCAAATCAATCCATTTTTTCTTTTCAGTGGTTGGACAATAAAAGCAAGATTTACTGCAGCAAGTGAATAATAAAAAAAGAATTAACAGAAAACAAACAAAAAGCTGCTCGCTTGGCAACCTTCTGCGGTAATCAAAACCTGAAGACTAGACTCAGAGCTCAATATTTGGCTTCAAGATGAAACATAGCAAAGCTTCCATTAAAAAAAGAAATCTGAATAAAAAGGGAACATAGGCTCTGTTAATCGAAAAGAGGCAAATACAAAAATCCATATAGTCTTTTGGTTATCTGTGATAAAATGGCCCCATTGGAGCTTGACAAATTACAGTATTTTTATGCACATATCAAAGTTCAACTGGATTGTCTCATATGGGGGAAAAGACCATCTGTCTGTATTCTAGAAATAATCTGCATAATTGACTTTCAAACAAGCCTCAAAGAAACAGGCATTTATCACCTTAATTGTGACAGGCAGAATGTGTGTCCCTGCTATTTTATCAAGATAATAGTAATAGCGCTGTGGATACCTGGTATCTTGTCTTGCCCTAAATTTTTTTCAATTTGTGTAGGTGGGAACTGGATCCTTTGCGTTACAACTACTTTGACAAATTACATAGGAGGCAGAATCACCTAGGACAAAAATAGCAGAATGAGACACCACCAAAGGTTGGGCTTGCTGTGCGGGACTTAATATAGTGTCTTGCTGGAATTTGGTGAGAGGAGCACAGGCCTGGCAGGAAATTTGTAAAATTGTAAGCGGGCAGCTTGAACACTAACTGCAGATGCAAAATGTGCATATAAATTCCACTTATTAAGGAATCGTTCAGGTTTTAAACCCAGAGACTTCTGAAATTGCTGTTTAGCAAGTGAAGTAGTTGGGGTCGTCCCTTGGGATGTGTGGTTCAGTGGGTGTGCGGGACAAGTTAGATAAGCAGTGCTGCACTGTGCAAGCATCGTTACTCCCCGACGGCCACCGCGGGCTTGCATCTTCTCCCTGTTAGGCCGAGGTCACGGGCCCGTTCAGCAATTCGACAGGGAAGGACTTTCAAAAAGCTAAGTGTTACGAGAAATATAAGTGGGGTACCCAATTTCTATCCAAAGCTTAGGTGGGATTCTGCGGTGCAGGGAGTGAATGGGAAGACAAATCATGGATTAAACTAAATAAAAGTACATTATAATTGTCAAACAAAATAAGAGTTTAACTCTTTGCAATAACTTACTGCATTTGTTTAATTTTTCTTGGTAGTGAAATGAGTTTAGGTAAATCTGTATGGGCCTTCTCATTTTAAATTATACTCCAGTGATTTAAGCTAAACTGAAAAAAGTGGTCTTAACCTGCAGTAAGTATGAATTCACAAGTGCTTATACAAATTTAGTTAGGATTCATTTGTTGTTGCCTTGACATTTTGGTAACTTAACAATGAGGTCTACGCGTATATTTTGAACTGCTGTATTTTGTTGTTGCTTCAGATTTTCATTTCAAGAGTAGATTACTGTCTTTATAATCTGACCTTTTACACCTTGTACAGTCTGTAAAGGTTTCTTTGTCATTCTACTCTAATTTCTATCCTTGTTTCTCCATAACAGGGGTGCAAAGTCAAATTCGGTGCTACGGCATGCCAATGGTCAGCTTTGGCCTCCAAGCTGAAATATCCTGGTGAGTCTTCTTTGGATCTTTCTGTGGCTGGAGAATTTTGCTTTTATAAACCATCAGCAGATGTAACTCTAGAATTTGAAACCAGTGGGTTGAGAGTAACTGAAAAAAATATTTAAAATTGACCAGTAGGTAGAAATCTTGATGCCAGTACCTGAAAACATGAGGGCAAATTCGGTGCTACGGCATGCCAATGGTCAGCTTTGGCCTCCAAGCTGAAATATCCTGGTGAGTCTTCTTTGGATCTTTCTGTGGCTGGAGAATTTTGCTTTTATAAACCATCAGCAGATGTAACTCTAGAATTTGAAACCAGTGGGTTGAGAGTAACTGAAAAAAATATTTAAAATTGACCAGTAGGTAGAAATCTTGATGCCAGTACCTGAAAACATGAGGGCATAGTGGGCTGTTCATATACCTCTCTCCCGCGTGAGTATCTAAGCGCCTCACTCTATAAAATTTTGCAATAACAACCGCTTTATGACTTACACCTGGTTATAACATAAAGGATTGATTAGGTCTTGAATCTTACAAGGAGGGTAGACAGCATTTAAAATATATAGCCTGACAATATATTTTCACAAGACGAGCCAACACATTCTCCTGTAAAGTCAAGCTGGCAAACATGGCTGGGACTCAAGGCAGTAAATAAGGGGACTCTGGCCACGGCTGTGCACGCTCATGTCCTCCAGGCCATGTGTCTCCTCTTTGGAGCCAGGGCTGAATTACAAGAACGAATAGTAACTCTTCCCACCGTGCTTGATTTTTATTTATTCTTTTGGTCTCCTGTTGAAGGGTCGCAAGGAAGATAGCCCGCTCCCCCCCCGCTCTCCATTTGGCCAGTTTATGTTAATGTGGCCTGGTATTTACAAGTGGGGCATAAAAACCTGACAGTTTTATGTTGCTAATAAACAAGCTTTTTTGTAAGCAAAATGTTCTTACATTATATTCAGAAATCCAATTCAGAGAAATACACTTGCATGTAGGAAATAGCAGAGGTGGTGTGTAAATCTGAGCTGAAATACTGGATACCATACACGCACACAACATTAAAGAAATTACTGAGAGAAATAAAATCAGCACACGTAAGCATGGCTGGAGGTAATGTTTCCAGTAGTGTGGACTAGTTAATGCAGGTTGCTGGGGAGAGGATCATAACGAGGTGGACAAAAGCATGATGATATCATAAAAATTAGTTAGAAGACCTGAAAGCTGGTCTTCTCCATATCAATAAGCTTCGTCTGAGGGGATTTTTTTCCCTACACTGAATACTGAGTTTAATTGTGTACGTCACATTTATTTGGAAAGATTTAATGTTTTAATTATTTTTTATGTATTGCACTTCTGTAAATGTAAATTATTTCTTTGTGCATTGTGTTTTAATACTATGGTGGTAGGAAAAACAGGTACACGGGACGAGCTCCTCTGGTGGCATAAGTCTGTGGAGCGGGACATTACGGGAACCGCGCCGATTTACAGCGTCTGCCTGAGGAGTCTGTGTTACATCTGGGGCTGCCCAGCTCTAGGGGAAAATCAAAACTCGCTTTGGCTCCTGTAGCTGTGGACCCAAGTGAAAACTGATATGGTGGCTGCCACTGATGGAAGGAGTTTTTTAGTAAAGTAACTTTCTACCTATAAAAATTGCCGAGGAAGGCAGACTTCAATCTGAGCACTTCAGAGTCACCACGATCGGCAGAGGAGGGATCCCAAGAGAGATGTTGGTCTTGCCCATTTACCTGCCAAGTGTGCATGCACATTTTGGGCTGATGGTCCAACTTTTAGCAATTGTTCATACTGCTCATTAGGTGAACACTTCCACATTTCCTTAACTGTGGAAGTGAGCTTTATTGCGAATTTTTCATAGCTCTGCTTGTATTTTTGCCCTTAGCATTGAAAAAGGCTGCATAAAATAGCCTGAGGCAAATGCCTTCCTTGGTGTCGTTTCATTCAGCTCTAGCAGAGCCAGTGAAAGAGAGAAGTGAGTTTTCTGAATCATACTAAGAATACTCCATGACAAACCTCTGGGGGGAAAAAAAAAGTTTTTGATTTGACATGGGAACGTAATATTGGGTTCTTGCATTCAGCTGTTTTGTGGACGTTTCTAAGAACTATGACGCTCAATGAAATGCTGTCACTATATCTGTATCTTTTCTCTTTGTCATCAAAGAAAAACCATTAACTGCCATTGCTATATGCTATTAAGTTTATTTTCTGGTTTGTTTGGTCTTGTAAATTTGATGATTAGAATATCTTATTTCCCCTAGAAGGTACTGTCAGGGATTGCGGTTGGAAAAATACTGAAAAAAAAATATGGATGCATAACAGAAGAGGAATGTTTTAGTGTGTTATTTTTGGTTTTATGTATTTATGCATGTGTGTGCACCTTTATACTATATGTGTGTGTGTGTGAGAGACACAGATCTAGAAAGGTATGCCGTGTTTGTAATTCCACCAAACTTTCTCCTTAGCAGTCAATGTCCCTTGTTTCTTACAGTAAAATTGTAACACTTCTGTCCATTCTGGATTTTCTTTACATCTTGCTATGTCCTGGGGCATCAGAAATTACTTTTTGTATTTTTGGAAGGTCATTGGATATTTCCCATGACAGATGGAGATTTTGGCTTTTTGCATCTTTTTTTAACTTACTTATTTTTTTTTAAAAGAGTTTATGATTCATCAGGACTTTTTCATCTGCTTGCAAAATGGACAGGCAAGAAGACTGGCTTTATTGTGTCAGGCTCACTCAGTGAAGTCTTACCTGATATTTGAGCAGTTAAGTGCCCTTGCACATACTTCTCTAGTTTCAACACGACACTCGCAGAGGTCTCCAGCTCCCAAAACCCACTGCTGTCATCTGGTCCCTCCGCGTCAAAGAGGCTCCCTGCCCTGCTGTCATCCCCTTGAGCGCAAGGGCTGGGTAGGGGGTGCACCAGGCCCAGGGGGCACCCCCCTTGGGGTCGGTCCCACTGAACTTGTGATGAGGAGCAGCCTCAAAGTTTGTTTAGAAACTCCCTGAAAGCACGAGCCCGGGGCCAAGGACAGGGGAGGCAGGTCTGGTTCGCAGGTTTGAGCCAGCCCACACCCTGAGAAAAACCCAGGCAGGATTTGACACTTTTTGTAGCAATAACTGACATGTGGTTAATAAAATACTCTGTGTTAGTTTAACAATAAGGGATTATCTGAGAGTTGCCTTATCTCTGAAACTCTGGCTCACTCCACGTGAGCTCCTCTGAAATATATAGTGCATTGTTGGCACCCAACAAATGAGATCTGAGGTTTCTTTTGTTTTGTGGGGCTTCTTTTTGTTTTATGTTTCCTTGGTAGAATTAGAGATATTACTGTTTGTAGCTTCAGCTGCGTTAGTGGAGGAGCCCATCTGAACCCAGACTGTTGCTTGCTCTGTAATAAAATGAAAAAAATTTAAATTAGCTTTTCACTTCATAGCCAAAAACTTTGAAACATGTTTTTTGTTGTGACATTTTTCCTCACTGCAAAAACTTAAAAGTTATTATCTATTGATTCTCCTACTTCAGACTGTATGTTTTTCAGGGAAGGGATCTGTCAGTTTTTTATTTGTTTTTAGAGCACCGTGTACACCTTAAGTCTAGTTTAAATAATGCTAATAATAAATAGAAATATGCCATTTGACCCAGATGACTTTTCTTTATTACTATTGCTACCTAAAGGGCTGTATATCTATTTTGCACATTGAGCATATGGGAAATGATGTTATTTTTTCTCATTGTTGTGGTTTAATGTTGTTTTTGTTTTGCAATAAATCTGTAGAGCCCCTGTAGCCTTTTTTTCAGATTGCTTTAAAATAATTTCCAAGTATGTAGTAATTTGTTACAGAATAACGTTTGCTTAATTTGTAAATGTGGGTGCCTGAGGATTCCCATTCCTGCATATTGGTGGAAAAGTGAGACTGAGGCACAGATATCCACTTCAGCGCCACTTGAGTGTTCAAATGGGGACAGAATTTCATAATTTATGTACTCATAAGACAACTTGCACGGGGCTAAATCTGTCCTAACTCTTGTCTGGCAACACCACTGTAATGGATGGCATGGTGAGTAATGTAGGTCAAGATGATGTTTTATTTCCTTTGTATGATATAATTCTTATATAAGGGCCTGGATCCATAGCTCCACACTGTACTTTCAGACTTCCATTTGTTTCTCTAGCCCATTTCAATCTGTTCAGTGGATGTCACTGCGTTAGTGATGCAGTACTTTGCGTCTGTCTCTCTTGAGTCTGCTTTACCTTCCCAACCCAGCTGGAGTTACCTCTCTTGCTTCTTCAGGAAACGTACATCCTCAGCTGGCCTCTAAATTATAATGTATGCAGGTAAGATGTATCCCCCCTCTGCAGGGAATCATATTTCATGAAGTTTGTGGTTAAGATTCAGCAAGGTACAACAGGTAACATGCAACTGCAGTGCTAAGTGCTACAGGTCTTTTTTTGAAAGGCTATTTCAATGCTCATTTTGTCAAGTTACCCTAATCCTGCCAAATGCTGAGTGGCGTTTGAAGCTTCCATATGTCTCACTGATATTAATGAGACATTGTGGCACACTGTGTAGTGAAAAACTGGTTCATAATGCCCAGAGACAATGTGAATCAACTACAGTGAAATTAAAACAAAAATATATGTGGTAACTAAGAACAAACATCTCTATATTAAGCACCACATTGTCTTCAGAGATCTTTCCAAAGCATCTGAAACACAGAAAATATAACTTCTTACAACCTGAGTAAGACTGCAGCTTCATTAAGGCAATCTTTTCTTCAGCAGTGCTTTGAAACAAGTTGATCCTTGCGAGTAAATGCTGGAGTCCCTAATGACAGGCAGTCTATTCCACTTTAATTTCATCTGCTGTAGATTCTTCACCTGGTCTCTGTGCAGTTCACCCACTGACATGATGGTAACTTACTCCGGAGTCCAGAATATGCTGTTGAGACCTGCAGGATGTAGGTTAGAGAGAATGTGTTTATATGATTCCATGTGTCAAATTATATGGTAGGATCATGTAATTAGAAATACTAGCGTTGGGTGAATTCAGTGTTGGACTCCAGCTCTCATTTTTTCCAGGACCAAAAACTTAAAGAGAATAGGACTAAAATGTTTCTGTGGCCCCAGTAGCATTTCTTACGCATATGTTGATGCATGGCTCTGGAAACCTTCACGCTGCAAGGTTGTTTCTGCCATTGGTGGAAGTCCTCTTGTTGCCATCTAGCCAAAGTTTCTCTTCCCAGCTGTTTACTTACCATGCCAGTCTTACAAGTCCTGTTACCACCATTGTTCATTGCTGGCAACAGAATTAACCATACTAGCTTCTATATCTCTGTTAGAAGAATTACTTCTCTTTCCCTTGTTTCACTAACGTTGCTAGCAGATGCCACTCTGTTTTGGATGGCTGTCCTAGTTAACACTGAACATTTTCGATCTCTAAAGCTTTTCAATTCTGTAGTAATTCTGCAATTTAAATGGCAGGCAATGAGAGTTCAGAGCCCTATTATTTCAAGTTTATATGCAGTAGTACATCCTTTTAATGTTTGAAAAGCTGTAGGATCTTGGATGTGAAATGAACAAAATAATTCACAATGCTTGGCTGGAGATGTTCACAAAATGTCAGTCAAAGCCACCTTACAAGTCCATCCCAAACTGCAGGAAGCACGCCTTCGAAGGTACAGGCTTGGAGACGTGTAGGTTCTTCCTTAACCTGCATTTCCAAAAACCAAGTTGTTTTCCAGTTTCTTTGCTGTGACAGGTCAATTGTGTTGCGTTCTTATACTTCAGTAACGTAAAACAAAGCAAAGTGACTCTGCGAACAAGATGTAATTCTTCAGCATTGTGAGGTGCCAGCATGGGTATTTAGAGACCAGCAAGTCCTGACAAGCACTGTTATTGACCCTGCAGTTAAAAATTGCTAAACTTTATGCTTATAAAACAAGGTTTTATAAACTCTTGCAGGAAATAGAACTTGGACTGAATTATTAAGTTGAGTGCAGTGTATCAAAGTCCATGAACTTGGATGAGGTTAGTCACTGCACTCTTTTCAGAAATTTCCATGGGATGTTTCAGCTGCCACAGTGGGAGTTGGATATTGAAATCCATGGGGTCAAATTTTAGGTTAGTTCTGTTTCTCCTTAACAATGTGTCAGTGATTGATGAAAAATGCAGTAAAACCAGAATGCAAGTCTCAATGTAAACCAGTAATGGCTACTTGTCAGCTGGCTTCGTAAGAGGCACTTAAGAGTTTGGTATTATACTTTCAAATGCAGTAAGACTTTCCCTCTATGTGGCATAATAGAAAGCTATAAAAGGGTTACCTGTAAAAGTGGGGGAGAGCTACAGGGCAAATTTCTTGGACGGTTATACTCGGGTAATAAAGGCAGATGGAGCTAGTTATGGTGTTGATCAAATTTCCACAGTGCTGCTCTTCTCCCAAGCTCAGAATCTCAAAGGTGCAGCTGGACTTCTCAGTGGTTTGGTTTTACATAGTGGCTGTGCCCAATACCAGCTAGAGCAGAGTGTCAAATTATAGCCCTGCATATATCTTTAGTCACAATATTCACTCAGACTGCTGTTATTCTCAGTAGGAGTTTTCTACTGAGTGTAGGCCACAGACGGTGCTACATGGCTGTGTTCACACCAAGTATTTTGGAGAGAGGGCAGTTCGTCCCGCTGGCAGCTGTATGTTCCTGTGGGAAGGCAGCAATGAGAAAGCTGATGGCCAGAAGTTTTTGCTGCAGGCCATTGGTGGATCCCTCCTCATGTATGCGTGGTAGTTCATTTGATGGACTGCCATCAGCTGCATTCATCATGAATTTAATATTATGGGACAAATCGTGACTGAATTTAGGCAGGGGTTAGAGAGAGAGAATCTCCCCTGCCTCTGTTCCTTGCATAATACCCAGGCAAGGAAAGTGGAGCCCTGAGCTGCCCATGTGCTGTTTCACCTTGGTGTGCCAGAGGGAAACGTGTTGTTTTACCAGTTCTGCCCACGTGTCCTTTTCCCAAGACACATGCCTAGCAAATTTGTGCCATGCTAACCCAACTCCAGCTCAAGTAAGGGAGAACTCAAATGGCTCTGTAATGCTGAAGGTCAACCTCATTACTAATTCACCCTCCTTCGGCAAATATTGAGCCTAAGTTGGGAGTGAAACTGCTAGATGCCTAGGTAAATAACCCCCCAATTGCAGGTCAAGATACCAATGACCTTTTGAAACCATAAAGTAGCATGAGCAGTGTCCTGCAGTTGACTTTATGCTGTCAAGTCTGGTATGTTCTTCTTGGTCTTTATTGCTGTTGACTGTTTACGTTTCTGCAAATAAAATGTAGATACTTCAGCCTTATGATCTGGCAGTAGAATAGTTTTTCCTTGGGTTCTCAGCAAGTCTTAATGGCATAAGTAAGGCCAATTAACATTTTCTCAATGAAAAATGTATTTAATATGGTTCCATATACTTCCCGTACCCATTGATATAAAGCTTATATAGAGACTTTTCAGAATGGAGGTAATTGCAGAACAGGTTTTTTTTTTGGTCCAGCTGACAAGCAATTTGTGAAAACGACAAATTATTGCATGATGCTTAGAAGTCATAGGCACAGATCAAGCATTTCAAAGAGTTCTCTTGTTTAAACAGCTTATTAAATTGTTAATGACTCTGGAAGTTTTGCATATTATTATTTAAAAAGAAAAACCTGTATGTGTACAGTGTATTTAATGATGAATTAAAACTTTAAATCACTGCATGCAACTGCTATAATATGGTTTGGGATTATGTGAACATATTTGTTTTGTCCTAGATTGAAACTTGGATAAAATTGTTAAACACATTATGTTAGCTACATACCATAAATTTTGCACACATTGAGCAAGTGGTATATCTTCCTTTGTCTGTTCACATCAGTTAAGTAAATATGATCCCAGTTAGCTGAGGAGAATTACTCAATTCATGAGCCTATTTGCATGACACATGGGATGGGAGAGCTGTATTTGGTGGAATACCAAAAGCATTTGATCTTGAAAAAGTCTTGCCTATGGATTTTGAATATAGATGTAGTTAAAAAATGAATCCAAGACTGGATTAATTCCAGGGGCCTCAGTATCTGAATCTGCAGAAGATACCAAAATGGCGAGGGCAAAAGTATGCGCCCTGATTTCAGGTAAGTACATAGGTATATGCAGAGTTCCCATTGCTGTCAAGCGTGTGTCAGCATGTGCTTAAATTTAAGCATGCACTTCAACGTCTGCTGAAAAGGAGTGCTTGAAGTCAAGGGAATGCTTAAGTACAGGCTTAGTGCTGGATATGCAGCCGTCCAGCACCACGGGGACCTTGCTGTGCCAGGAATTCTTCTCTGCCTCATTAGGACAGCCATGGAGACGGCCAAGGATCAGTCTTGACAAATACATTCAAGTTCATTTTGTGAAGCACTCAGGATGTGGAAGAGGTCCTAACGTAGTGAATAATTACTTGGTCAGAGGTAATTTTACTCACTAGAGTAGAATTAATGTCTTTCAGCTCACAACGGAATGCATCTTACTTTTATTTACATCACCATTAAATGGATTTCTTAATTTCAAGTAGATTATTTTGCAGTCATTAGAGTAAGCTACCTGGCACTCTCCTGCTGTCACTCCACCCACATGTAAGAGGTATGTGCACACCAAATGAGGGCTGAATGACAATGAGGGGTATTTTAGACCCTTGGTATTAATATTTCAAATGTTTTTGTTTCGTTGTCTTACTTAATATTTTATTATCAGATTTCTACTCATTATGCGTATGGCCCTGTTCCCTATGTGGATTGATGAGGTTATGTTGCAGTAAATTGAAAAAGAGAACTATACATACGGGATGATTTATTGTTAATGTGAAATTCAGCATAAACCTGCAAACACACTAGCAGAAATCCCTAGCTATTTCAAAATTCATATTATGAGACAGACAATCAGATGCCCAACAAACAGAACATCTTGTGCTCTATTAATCCTGCAGTGACAGATCCCTTGCATGCATTTAGCTTTCCAAATAATACAAACATATGTCACCATTTTGTTTTTATTGATTTTGGACTTTCGAAGTACAGCTACAGCACAAGGCATTATGAAGACATTTATTGCAGAGTTTGCTTTGATTTGTTGTAGTCAATTGAAATTGTGTCAAAGTAAAGTCTTTAATATTAAATATGATGAATTCCCTTGGGCCTTAATCCTGCAGCATCATCCAGCTCAAGGTGACTCCTGCCACTGGAGCACAGGAGCGCTGGGCTGGGGAGGGCTTCCCAGAGCATTGTCCAGCAGCCTACCAGTGCAGGAAATGGTAATTCTGTTCATGTCATATGAAATATTTCCATTCACAAACATTAAACTCGGACTACTTCCTTTTCTGCTGTTTCCGTTATTTGAAGACATTTCCAGAATCTTTTTCTTTGCTACTTTTCCCCCGCCTCCCTAATTTTTGTCTTTAATCAGTTTTTTGGTCAATATATACCCATTCATCTTGGGGGCAAAAATAACATTTAGCTTCAAGAGATTTTCTTTAATGGCGAATTTAAAGACAATAGCCATCGCCATTCTCAGCCTTGAATTTTCTCCCGTGCTTGGAGAGTTGCATTGGTACATTCGGGTCCCTGCTGGAGCTGGCTGGCCGATGCACGCTAGCACTGTGTTTGCCGTTTCCGTAGCCACGCACCCAAGTCTTTCTCTTCCTCAATCCTCTCTAGAGTTTCCACTTTACAGCAAAATCTTTGTAGTTGTTAAATGCTTGATGTTCAGCTTTGATCTTGTAGTTCTTCTTGTGTGATACTCCATTCCTCCTTTGTGTATTGATCAGGTCTCCTAACCTGATATCATCAGCTAATGATTTTTCATTAGCACACTCTTACTGGTAGCCTGACTCATGAATAAATACATTAAATACGGAAAAACACTCAGGGCTATTCTTGCAAAATTGTTCTAGTTCCTTCTCTTCACCTTAACTGTCCTACCCTCTTTTCCCTACATTAGTTTCTCACTCTTAACTAATATTTTCCATATAGCATCAAGTTGACAGAGGTGCAAACTGCATTCTCCTCTAGTAGCAGAGAGTCCTGCTGCCTAGGGGGAAGACAGAATTTATAGTCTTCGTTTTTGGAGATTTCTGTAAGAGAGGTGGCTTTATCTGCATTGTCTGCCAAGATGGAGGGGTGCTGCTCTTTCTTAATTCTGCTCTACATCATGGGATGAGGGAAGCGTTTTCAAAATGCAACTGTTTGAGGCAACTACTTTCAAAACATAATTGGTTGCTTCAGTTTTCAGCTTGTCATTCAGCTTGGCAAGTGAAACCAGATAAATCAGTTTTGGGTTGGTTCCCAGTGGTCTCAGGTACTAGCCCAATTATTTGGTCACAAATGTTAAAGCAGAATACTGTAATCTTTAAAATGTTCTTTTTTAGCTTAAAAGAAAGTTTCATGTAAAACTGTTCATGTAAAAGTATATTATTTGGTCTAGAAAGTCTGGTGGTGTTTCTTTAGACTAGGGTAAGCTTACTGTTTGGAAGCTGTGGGATGGATGCAAGTTTGGGGGCATTTCTTGCAATGCTGTTGTGCAAAGTCATGGTAGTGCAGCAGCAGCAACTTGTGGGGCTGCTTGTGTGGAGCGGGCTGTGTGGAGCTGTCCCTGCAGGCTGCCAGTTTGTCAACGGACAATAAAGGAAACTTTTCAATGCAGGAAATATTCTACTGCCTAGCTTTGGTTTTTATGTAGCCTATAGTGCAGATAGGGAGTAGCAAGGGAAAAAAGGAATTGGAGATCTTGGCAAGGGAAAAACAGACGATAGAATGAGTTCAAATAACATTTTATCAGCAGACAATTAATGGAATTTATCCCTTTAACTCACAAAACCCAGCCAATGCCCAGCTAAATTTCACTGTAGCTTGTGTTAGTGAGTAAGGAGGTATAAAATGTAGGTTTCCACTTTTAGAAATTACTCTGAGAGCTATGTTAAATAGCAGAATCATGTATCTATTGACCTGGGCTGTGGCAATATTCATTAAAGTTTATTTGTGTCCTCTCAGTGACTACAGCGAGAGCAAACTTCTGCTGTTGCCTGTAAACATGTATTTAAGTGGGGTGAGGTGAGAATGACAGCAGCTTTTGATACCGATCCCATTCTCCTTGCCCTGGCAGCCTGGTGGCAGATTTCAATGAGAATGCGCTTGGAGTGAGGAATGCACCACTGAACCCTTCATTTCTGGCTGACAAAAGCCGGTTTGATCCGTACAGTGCCAACACAGTTATATATAACCTTATTGCTCATTGCTATTGGGCTATGCTGAACCTGAGCACCCTTTGGGAAGGCGAGGGAGGAAGAGGACTGCTCCTTGTACCTGCGTTGAGGAGAAGGACGGCAGGGCATCTTGTGCTTCAGGCTTACGATGATTTTGCCGATGTGCTATTGCTGCTAACCCCTGCAGGAAGCCACTTGCAGAGGGGAACAGGCTGCCTTCCTCTCTCGAGGCAGTGGGTGATTCCTGTCATTTCCCTGTGTTTCTCTGCAGCTCCCGCGTCACCTTTCCCAGCATCGTACTGCAGAGCTGCTCCCCTGGGGAAAGGCCTCATGGACACCCACTGGGATGGGACGACCCAGCTCGTCCCCTTTTCTCTCTGCAGCATTGGGCAGGATGTATGTCCCCCGCTCTGGCATGCTGTGACAGACAGCGATTTTGAAGTGTGGAGTGACAGGGGATATATATGTGTCTGTCCTGGTGTCCTCACTATTTTGCTTTTGTGGAGGGTGGGAAGTAGAGACCTGCTCTAGCAGCCAGTCTGCTTTCGTGTCTGTTCATGTCTATGGATGTCAGCCTGTGCAAAGTGCAGGTCTGTTTTTTGGAATCTTTTTGTTTTCCAAGCTGCCCCTTATTCCTGACGTGTGAACTAATAAATTTCAGCATGTTCAGAGTTGGATTCCTACGTGTGTTGAGAGAGGTGAAGGTCATCTGAGCTGTCCCGAACAGCACAAGTCCATTAATTGAGCTAAAAACTTTACCTTTTTTTTCTTTTGAGATGTCTAGTGGCACTTTCAAGCAATAGGCACAAGTCGTATTTTGACGATTCCTGGGATCTTGAAGGGAGGGTTGTCTGCCAAGACATTCCCCTTCCACATACACTCTCTCTCTCCCTTTCTCATACCTTTTATAGTTAGTGAATCACACCTTGATCAGATAAAATAGCCATCTGTTGCTGGGTACACCAATTCTGATTATATCCATCTGAAAATGAGACCCTTTTGGGCAGCACACAATGGCTTTTCCAATAGCTCTCCATGCTTCTATCTAATCACTGGGTAAAAGACACAAAAATTGGGGAAAACAACTTCGTTATTTCTTAAGAAGTGTATTTCCAGGTCAGTTGGAAAAATATATGATTTGTGTAATTCCTAATCTTTTTTTCCATCCTTTTCAGAAATGCATGGGGGAGATTACTGAAAGGAGTTTTCCTTAATGTTATCCAAGAGGCTTAGGCTAATAACAACTGTGTGAGCTTTTATATGACACATTTCAGGGTGGAGTAAAGTGACTGAAAAAGCGTCATTATTCACCTGGGACAACTGATTTCTTTTATCTCAGTGTGTGTTGGTTTGCCATTCAATTTAGTCATCCCCAATTTTTCCACAGGTCCAAAGGAAAAAAACCAACTAACCCTCCCCTTAATACTTTAATGGAAGATACTTAGAAAATCCTGCTGTCAGTTATCATTCACTTTAACAGAAGAATAAGGATGTTACTATTTTCCAATTACAAATTACCTTCCTGACCTAAACAATGGCTGTAAATTAATCCATTTTTTTGCACTGAGATCCTACAGTATAAGTATTAATGGAAAATCTTTCTGAATTGTCCCGTTGGGATGCTGAAACTGTCATAATTTGAAGACAATTTTGAAAGATGTCAGTAAAAAGCTGGATTTCTTATTTTGATTATTGGAAACAACATCAAAGTAGAAATCAAAGGCACACCGATAGAAAGTAAAGTGAAAATAGAAATGAAAATTTGTGACGGATCACTTGAAAAGGCCAACATTGTTTTCACCTCCCTAGCTGGAGGGACAGGACTGTAAGATGCTTAGCAGGTATAAAGCATCCAGGTTGGTTTAGTGTGAGTGTCAGAAATATTTCTGCTGTCTAAAGTGTCAGCAATCACAGAGAAAATCAGCTGGCAATACAGGACTGGCTGATGTATAAAGAAGATAGTAGTGGGTTTTTTTAAAATCCATCTACTAACTTATTAACAGTGGTGAGAGCAGTAAAGGGAGTGAATCTATTCAAGTAAGTACAGCCAGAGGAAGAGCAATTAAATTAAGTAATCAGGCAGGCAAAGGCCTGTTTTGTGGGGTGTCAGATAACAGCAGTTTTAACACAGAAGAGCAAGAATCACGGAGTTTTGCAGGGTGTGTGTTATGGGGTAGTGGGTTGACCTTTTCCGGCTGCCAGATGCCCACCCAGCCACTCGCTCCCCCTCCTCAACAGGACAGGGGGAGAAAATAAGATGGTAAAGACAGGGAGATCATTTATCAATTACTGTCATGGGCAAAACTGACTTGACTTGGGGCAAATTAATTTATTGCCAATTAAAAATAGATTTGGATGGTGAGAAATGCAGATGAAAACTAGAGCAGCTTCCTCCTACCCCACGCTTCTTCCCAGGCTCGACTTCACTCCTTCACTCCCCACCCCTCTACCTCCCCCGGCCCCAAGTGGTGCAGTGGGTGGGGATGGGGGGTTGTGGTCCGTCCATAACGGCTCCTCTCTGCCAGTCCTTCCTCCTCACACGTTCCCCTGCTCCAGCGTGGGCCCTCCATGGCTGCAGTTCCTGTCAGGAAAACCAGCTCCCCTGGTCCCTCCGCAGCTGCGGGGGAGCCTCAGCTCGGGGCCTGGAGTGCCACCACCTCCTCCTCCTCCTCCTCCTGCCCGGCCCTCGGTGTCGTGAGGCTGTTTCTCACACTTTTCCCCTCACCCCTCGCTGACCAGCGGTCTTTTGCCCTTCCTTAAATACGCTTTCCCTGCGGCACCAGCCCCGCTGAGGGGCTCAGCTGTGCCCTGTGGTGGGGCTGCTGGAACCGGCTGGAACCGGCCGGGGCGGGGACGGGGGCTCTCCTCAGAGGGGCCCCTGCAGCCCCGCTGCCAGCGCCTGGGCACGGGCACCCAGTGCGGGTAGGTGGGTACACCCTGATTTACTTGAATAATCAAGTGTAATGGTTGTTGCACAGGCTCAGTGCGATGTACCCGGATGGTACCTCACAGGCACTTCCCTAGAGCTTCCATTTTCAAGCGCCATGCCCTGTAATTGTCATCGCGTTGGCTAGAGCCTGTATTTACCTGCTTTGTGTGTTTAGCTCCACAGATACACAAGTGTGTGTAAGATGTCACTTAGAATCTGGCTGCATCTCCTTTTTAGAGAACAGGGGTAAAAAAAAATCAGGTCTGTGGTAGTGGTGGGATTTATTTTACCCATCTTTACCAGTTTAACTCACAGACGGAGCCTCCCAGTCTCTCTGGATTCCATGGAGAGGGACAGGTCCTTCTGGGGTGCTGTGCATCTGACTCTCTTCAGATGTCCGCTTTAGGACAAAACGAAGCCCATCCTCAGTTATTTAACTGCTGCAAGGTCAGTCTATGATGGACTGATCAGCTGCTTTTTCATGGAAAGCAGTTTTTTGAAAGTCATGTGGGTTTCTTTTGGGGGGGAGTATATCAACACTGCTGAATTTCTTCTTTTGGAAAAAAATACAATTTTCAAACTTTATTAAAATAAGTGTATTTCCTTAGTGAACACCAGATTTTGACAAAGCAAAATGTCACTACTGATTTTAGTGATGTTTAGAGGAAAATATTGAGGGGGAAAAAAAAGGGGAAAACCTCACAAGAAGAAGCTAATTTTAAATACTCTGAAAAAGAAACAACTTTGAAAAGTCACATTTTATAAAACCTTAATTTTAGTTACATGAATTATGACATGAGTACCAGTCTGGTGCTCATTTTGGTTCCCTTTCGGATGGGGATTTCGGGCTTAGAGGATGGTTAGATGGGTAAGGTGGAGTGTAGCAGAAAACTATTGGAGGCTTTTGGTGAAACCCCAGCAGGGCAGGCTCCCTTGACTTTGCAGCTTTCCTTCTCCTCGCTTGCCATGTTCTTTATATTTGTTTATAAATGTAGATCTCGCACCACTAGTTTGTTCCATCTGAACCGGTGAGGCGTGAGAAGTGCAGATGAGCCTTGCTTGGTGTGTTATGTTTATCATCTTCAAAGTGGTGCTTGATTGTGATAGAATTAGAACACAAAAGCAAGGTAGGAATTTAAAAAAAAACACAACAAACTACTTTGATTATCTGTAAACGAACAAATGCAACAGTGGCTTAGACGCATCAGGAGTGTGCATTTGTTCGTTTACAGATAATCAACAGTGGCTTAGACGCATCAGGAGTGTGTTTTAGAGGAGCTGTTGGGTGACGGAGCCACGTGGCTCATCGCTTGAGTCAGGCCGCTGAAGCCTGAGGAAGCCCCTTGTAAAAATTAGCATAGGAATATCTGCATGGAATATACATATGGGTTTGTTGTCCTCTAGATTTTCTCATCACTGTATTGCATGAGCCAGACTTTCTTTTAGGGACGTTAATCTTTTAAAGATGTTTAATTTGTTGTTCATGCCAATGTTGTGACAACAGGTACAAACCAGCATATTTACTAGACTTGCACTAGGAGTCCAAGTGTTTGCACAAACATAACTCAAAGGGGTGAGTGTACCTCTGCTCATGCACAGCTCTCAATATTAAAGCATGTCTGTTGCTTTCAGTGGGAGCAGAATAATTTATTTTTACCATTTGAGAGTTGTGTATTTCCTTTTTTATTCCTTGAATCTAAATTGCCTCTATTTGAAAGATGCAAGTGCTTTTCCACTGACACGTGTAGAAGGGCAGTGGAAGATAGCCTGTCATGGCATTTATATTTCCTCTTTGACGTTGCAGGCTCTCAGAGTATATATGCATGGTGTTCTAATCCCCTGGGGAAGCATTCAGATTTACAATTTTAAACCACTGCTCATCCAAATTTTGGCATTCAGTCAAACAGAAATTTGTCATAGTTTATAATGCTTGTTAACGAGGAACATAAAAAATTAATGCTCATTAGGGTGCTTATTAATATGCATGGTAGTCTCAGTTTTGACTTAATTAAGTGAAGCACCACTTCATAGTGGTATTGTGTCACTGCAGTAAAGAAAAGTTCAAAACCGTGCTGCAGTAACAGGATGGAGCAATGGTCCCTTTGGACAGCATTACCCCGTATTTTGTTGTGGGGCATTGCTCATCTGCCGCTCTCTAGCTTCCTGACAGCTAACGAGAGCAGCTGCTGTAGAGCTACTGTTGATATTTGTTATTCAATGTTGTTGCTACTTGCATTCCTCAGAGTTTTCTGAATACAGTGCACGGCGCAGAAGTAGTTACTAGATAGATTTGTTGGTGTATGTGCCTGCCCTTACATAACTTTGATAAAGATTATTTCTGGGGAGGCCATGGGGGTTTCTCTTCTTTACAAAGGTCTTACAGGTCCCTGAAATCCATAACACGGGTTTAAATCAGCATTGTCAAAAGTATAGCTGTGAATATTGATCTGACTGGCACATGTAAGGAAATGTGCACTAAGCAGCTGCCGGTAGCCATACATGACTGCTACTTTCCTGAGCTCAGCTGGGTATATCAGTTTGAAACAGCCTGTGTGAAGTCCACTGGGCTCTTGCTCAGTTCTGCTGCCTGACTAGAGTGGGGTCAACACATCTAAATGCAGTTCAGAGCGTGGCAGGACTTCTGCTTCCTTGGAGTATTAATTAATTAAACGACTTCCATTAATGTCTTACCACTCAAGCCATGGGAAATTCAAGAGTAATTAAAAAAAAAAAAAAAAGGCAAATGTCCACTTGGAGATGTGAACTTGTCAAGAAGGTTTAGTGCTCACTCAGCACACCAGCTGAGAGTTTCCTGGCTCCATGTCCCCTCCTCTGCCTGCCCACCCACCCTGTGGCCTATCTCCTGCCATGGAAGCACCTGGCCAGGAAATGGCCATGGCTCTTGCCTGGCTCTCCTGGAGCAGGCATTGCTGCCCGGAGCAGGGTACCCTGCTACAGCAGGAGAGGGAGGGCTGAGAGGAGTCAGGGTGAGAGCTGGCAAGATGTGAGGAACGGATAAAATTGGTACTGAGGCAGAACCGAGACTGACGCTCGTGCACAAAGGACCAATTTGGATGAAGAGATCCAGAGTTAATGGGGCAAGGGCAGGGCAGAGCTCTGGGGTGGCAGAGAGTGCCCCATCAGACCAAGGTCCAGAGCATGTTCCGCATTCCTCTAAGACACACCTAGTCTGGTGACGGCTGCTGGGTAGGCAATAGGCTCTGATTTTTCTTCTTCCCCTATTCAGCTTTGTTGTCTCACATCCTTTAATAGGAATTTCATAAAAATGCAGTACAACATGGGAAATGTAAGTAACAAAGCTCATTTAACCCTCCACTCCCTTCATCTACATATGTGCCATAGCCCCGATCTCTACTTTTCACGTGTTTTAGAGTTTAGACTGTTGGCGAGGCAGAGCGGGGATGTCTGTGTGAACAGGGCACCAGTTTATACAGGATGCTTTGGGCATCATCTGTTGATACAGTTCTTGCTGGTTTCAGTGGGACTCGGAAAAGGTATGTATCCAAATCCAACTTCATGGGTCTTCATGGGAAGGGTTCAATGGTTTCATTTGCTGCTGCAGCATTTAATTGCAAGAACCTCTTGTTTTCTTGAGCTGCTAAGTGCAGAAAGTTGAATGCAAATTGAACAACTCAGTATTGCCCTCTTCTTGGTTTTGCCCCTTAGGGGACTGATTCTTTACAGCCCGATGCACCGGGCAGTTCTGAGCGAGTGTGAAATGCCATCTTGCTCCAACAGAGAGAAGAATTTTTCCTGGAAGTGTTTCATACTTGTTTTACACGCAGGGTGTTTATCATATAACAGACAGGACTACAGGAATTACTACTGACATCCAAGGAACTATTTCTAACTTATGCTCATACTAAATCAGATCATGAAGAGAGCTTTCCAAACCCCATAGAGTCCCAGGCCCATACTGCTGGGGAAAGAGTAAGATGTGATGGTGGGTATTTAGATGGGCTGGATTCAAACCCCAGCTTCCCTCTGGGGACTTCTCAAGTTCTTGAGTGTGTCTGGTGGCTGAAGGGCCACATGCAGACGGAGACAGGTTGCCTACTTGAGCATCAGAGCATAACATTATAGCATGCAGTTGTGTTCTACCAAATAGCGGAAAAAACCCCCAAACAAACCAGATATGCCTCAAACCTGAATGCCAGCAGTCAGTGAGCGTGGGTGACCACAGACCTAATTGCTTTCCCATGATGCCCTGGCTTTTTCTTCGACATTGCTCCATTGCCTTTGTAATTTGATTCAAAGGCAAAAGGTACTTTCCATAGCAGCCCACTTTAGGTGATAAACAGGCTGAGCGGGGAGCAGAGACTGTCTCTGCATTTTCAGAGCACATCAGCACAAAGTTATTTAGCACAGGGGATTGCGTGATTTTGATTCACTGAGAGAGCTCATGAGGTTCTCAAGCTCTGATTCCACCAGTGCAGTGCACTGGCCCATTTTTAATAGTCAGGGCTATAATAAAACAACATGCATGCAGGCACACTAACTAATTCAGGCTTTGACATTGGGATATTCTCCTTCTTTATTCATCCAGGTACTTTCACTTACTTCTAAATTCCCTTTCATTGCGTTTCAGGAAGGGATTAAACAACACTGGCATTAAAGGTGCTGGTGGAAATTACATGCTTCTGCAGAAGCTATGGAAAGGCTGGCTAGAAAATACAGCTTAAAATGGCCCTGCAACCCCAAGGGAGCAAAAGGTAGAATTCGATCTTTCAAACAGAGGTGATCAAATACCCCCTACTATCTGGCCAACTGCAAAGCCAACAAACCGCACAGCTCAGGTGAAAGTGTTATAGAGGATAGATTGCATTTTCAACACAGTGCACACATCCTATGAAGTTTTGGAATACATGTGATCTGTAGAATTCAGTGCTTTTTATTTTTACTGCCTGTCCTTTAAACTAAATCAGTCGATTTCAAAGGAAGAGCATGGTGGGGTTGGGGGAGGAATCGGTGTCAGGTGGCCTGAATGCTTCCAAGTAGGAATAGTATTCCTGCAAAAAGAGCAAGTAGACATGAGGCGGATGAACAGTCAGTGTCTTTTGCATGCGTTGACCTTGATGAGCATGGCCTTTCTACACCAGGATCCTTTCAGTATGACACAGCTCACCTTCTGCCCATTAGCAAGTGGTAAACTGTGAATCTGTCTGGAAAATGCTGCAATTCTGCTCCTTGAAAATTTAGTCACTATTAGAACAAGCACAGAACAAGCATCTCTTGACATTCGCTAGGCAACATTTTTTTTTTTCTGTTTTTCCATTTCATAGTGACTAATGAGGAAAGAGGGATGCAAAGAACTCTGTGTAGGACTATAGAACAAATCTTGCCTGCGTCTCGCTGCACCACCTGCAAGGTGTGTGGCCGTTCCCCTCTGCTGGGTCTCCACTTTCCTAGTTCAGCAGGTTTGTGCCCCACTGACCAGCTCTCTGATGGGGGATCCCGAAAGAGAAGCGAGGCCATGGAGCTGTATAGCGGCTCCGCAGCTGATGTTTCCAGCTAATCACCAGGATGCTCCTTAGAAACTCAGTGTTTTTAGCAGCATGGGAGTCAGTCCTTCCCAGGGGGTGCGGTGCATACACATATCTCCACAGGTGTGCCACAGGGCTCAGTGCATGGAGACTCATATCTTAACAGAAAAATGTTGAGACATCTAAGAAGCAAGAACTGGAAGCTTGGATATTTTTGCAGTTTTCTGAAAAGACTCCTATCCTCAAACCAATATGACCTTAGTGGTATAGGGTTGGGTAAATGACTATACTTCCTGACCAGTTTCTCCAAATTCATGCAGCCTGGGCAGGTCAGAGAAGCAGTAAAATTTTCGCCTCTCTGTTTCAATTGGATCACTTTCTGTCAGAAGAACTTGTCTTTAAATAGGTATTTGTGATGATTTCCATTCTGACCCCTAGTTTTGACACCTCAGTGTCCCCCCTAAGGTAACAGGGCATCCCCTTTCAGGAACTACATATATTGGACACATACATAAAGAATTGCATGTCAATGGGTTGACACAATTTATGCAGGCACTTGTGATCTAGAGATTTGTGGCTTATGGAAAAAAACTGAAAGTTTTGCATGACTTTCACGGCTGTCCAGGCTCAGATGGAAGATATGGTGGCCATTACCACCTCCTCCCAATCCACTCCTGCACAAAAGTGCTAAGAGCAGACATCCGAGTTCTTTGGTTTTCTGCTGATATAAGGAAACTCTTACTAGTTTTTCTCCCAGTGAAGGCATATGCAGCAGCTTTGCATGCAAACAGCAATTACTGGCAGGATAAAGGCCTTTAGTTTAGTATTGATTTTAAGTTAGGGATTTTTTCTCTGGCTGAGTACTTGTAGGATTTTCTGAATACAATAATATATAAGGAATGGTATCAACTCCTGACATCTGATGCTGTCAGAATTCCCTTTCAGCCCCTTTTCATTAAATGTGATCCCTCTAACAGGGTTTTTCTTCCACTAAGAAAGCAAAGGCATAGTTGTAAAGAGTATGGAGGTGGCAAAAGAAGGGACATTTACCTTTTCTTGAAACCATATCACCTGCTTGCAGTATCAAATTGAAGAAGTCTGGCTTTTTAAAGTCCTGAACCACAAAAATAATTCTCAAAATACTCCTGAATACTGGTCTGTAAATGTTTGTATCTATATCTGTGTGTTTCCCTGTTTGTTTTTAGGTCTTTTTAAAATACTGGTTTATGTTAGTCCTTTGTCTGCCTTCAGGGATCTTTACTCAGCTGAGCTTGTCAAAATGTCTCCTACAGGTTTTCCAATTTCTGTCTCCACTTCCATTAGCACTTTTGGATGAGTGTCACCTGGACTTGGTGCCTTGTCAATTGGAAGGATCTCTGACCTTTTAATAACCATTTTGAACTGTTGGCTGCACTAGAGATATGCTGAACAGGGGAGTCAGTTGGTACTCACTTTACATCCGCCTGCCACTTTTATTTAGGGAAGCAGGTATTGATACAGCCCCTGGGAAATTTGGGGAAAGGAAATACTTCTGATGAAGTTAACAGACAATTTGATGTCAGTACCGATGTATACAGATGTAGCCAAAAGAGGAGATGTGTGGATTAATTAATTAGAAAATGGTTGCTACTTGTAACTACCCAAGGGTATCCCTATGTGCTCAGCATATAGAAATATCAATTCAGAGAAGCCATGTTTCCTTATTAGTAAACCAATACTTTTGGCACTAAAACTCTGTCATTGGAGAAACCTGTCTGAAGAGATCAGCAAGTTGAATGACACGATACAGCATCTCTCCTGAGAATGAGCAGCAGGGACAGATAAGCAATTTATTCTCTGCTCAGCACCTGCAGGCTGATGGGTTGCTGCCCAATTTCTAAAGCCATTGCTGTTAAAAAGCCAACACTTGCCAACAATTATTATATAATGCCCTCTAAACTACTTCACGTCTTTCTCTTTCCATGTGTCTGCCTACATTAGCACATGGATGCATTCCTTTCCTACTGATGTGCTGCCTAAATGTAAAGTGCAGCCTCATTTTGTCGGTTTTCTAAGTGTTGATGGAGTATGCCAGGTGGTGATTACCATTTTTAAGATACAGCCTTAGTAATGAGGAGAACTGTTTTGTAATACTTAGCAAAAGCTGACTTTAAAAACTCTTCGTATAAAGCATTACAGTTCTTGCTTTGTCTCACCCCTGACATTCCACAACTGTTGCCTAGTAAGGGCAAGGTAATTTCTAAAAATACCAAATTGAGATAAAGGCCACAGAGTTTCAGTGTTGACCTGTTAACATGTATTTATTTAAAAAAAGGAGAAAAATTAAAAGGATTTTGTAAAAATTCCTCTTCACTAGTGTTCTACCTTGAGACATTTAGCTTAAGTTAGCTAACCTGCGTTATCACACTTATCTAACACAGATGCATCAAGGAAAGCTAAAAAGTTGTTAGATGACATCTGATCATTCAAAACTGCAAATTACCCATCCTGTTAGAGTCTTTCAGCTGTATTCCTCGCATGGAGAATCAGGTGGAAGTCCTCAGTCAAATTCCACCCTGACTTTAGGCAGCTCCTTTACACTCCAGCAGCCCTTTCTGCTTGTGAAACTTTGGTGAAACTAATGAGTGACACACAGGTAACAGGATGGGCTGGGTTGATCCTCATGTTCATTTCAGTATAAGTGTTTTTATGCGTCTGTGTGAGCTTTGTGATAACATGAAATATGGAGGAATTGTTAGATTCTTTTTCTGTTACCTTGCAGGGAAGCTCATGCTTTGTGTTTTCCTTTGTCTCCCCTCTCCCACAAAAGTATTAAGCTTTGCATTTTAGTCTTACACAGAGACACTTCCCTCTGAGGTTTCCTTGGTCTCTTCTGTCTCCTTTGTTAAGGAAAGAGATGTGCCGCAACACAAGATTGATAAGAGCCATTATCACTTGTCATACTTTGAGATACACTAAAAGGTTTAGGAAAACATGGATTTCTCAGGGCTGGGGGGAGTCCCCAGGCAATCACCTAGGAGAAGGGCTGTTTTTCTGCGTAACCTGTCCCAAACACATCATGTTAAAAAGCGTTTTGGGGTCTTGGTGCAAAGAACACTTATGGGTAGCCCTTGTGTGAATTTCTTGTTGGATTTCTCAGTTGAAAAGGGGTTAGAGGAAGCGCACAAGAACAGAAGACTCCAGCAAGAAGCTTCTTTTTCATTAGAAGCTGTTTTAAAACATATTTTCAAGCCTCTCCATTTCTAAGAAGTCTTATCTGATGTCAATGTGGCTTCCAGTTTATGTAGAAGGGGGATCTATCATCCACAGCAAAGGATGATAGCTCTCCAGATAGCGAGTATCTGGTGCAGCGTGGCTCTGTTTTGCATTTGGGCAACCATGTTGATACTTGTAGGAATTGTGAGTGAATGGGAGAAGGGTGCACATTATTTCTGTGCTCCTTTCCAGTGGGCTGGCATCCTTGCTTTTGCAGATTACGTCTCTAGAGAGGCTCTTCTAACCTTACTGTTGAGACAATAGATATTAAGGCAGATTTTTGCCTTCAGTGGAACAGTGGGTTCGGGAGTCGGTAAGAAATCACAGATCAGACATTCCCTTCCAGTTTTTTTGAAGTGTTTCTCTTTGCACTTGAACTGGGTTTATTCCACATGGTTCCCTTGACTTCACAAAGGTTATTCCTGGCTGATGGCAGAGTACTTGAGCAAAGTGCCTGGTTCACCTTACATATGTGGGGCAGGAGTGGTGGATGGTCACTTGGTAGCATAGAGTTATTTATAGTTGGAATTTGACACTAGCCTCAGGTTTGTTGTGGTTGTATTTTACAAAGCTAATAGACATAGCCACAGATCACACTATCCTGTGGCGGCTCTGCATAAAGGAACAGGTAAAATACTACTGAGCAGATGAACAAAGGGAGCTTTTATCACTGAATTAAGTTCAGTACAGTAATTGAGATTTTTCAAGGCACGCAGGAGGTTTACCTTTCATTCATTTTGATGGAACATGTGTATCTAAATCCCTTTGAGTAGCTCAGCCTCATTTCTGCAACCCATATGCTCCCGCAGCTTCCACTGACTTGAAAGAAAGATCATCTGTGCAAGAAGATGGGGTTGGCTCTAGGTTAGTCTCAAAGAAACTGGGAAACTATACCGTACAGCACAGAAAATATTTTAAATTACAGTAAATAATAGATGATTTTTATGATGGATGGCCATCTAGGCATAGACAAAAGAAAGCTTAGTGTATTTTTTGAACAAAAAGATACTGTGTTCTGCTTCCTTCTCGCCGTGCCCCCCCTCCCCCCATTTTATGGTGCTCAGATTCTAAAGAAGAGAAGAAATACTTTTAAAGCAATGCTCTTATTGTCCTAAATTGGTCATTTACTCTGAGTCTTCCACAGGATTCATTATTGCTCATGTATTTTAACAAGATTTTAAAATATCTTTATTCAGGTAATAAATATATGTTAATTATTTGATTTGTAATGTCTATTGATTATTGGTGTTGGAAAAAACATCTCAAAAGGATTTCACACTATTTGGCCTGGACAACCTCTACTTTTAGAGAAGTGGTTGTAATATTCATAACTGAAAACAAACATCATCCATATTAAAACCCCGCTGAAGCGTATGTGTCTAATTAAACAGTGAAGTGAGCTTTGGCATGTGTCTGCAGCTGAAGCTGTTTCTTAGGGAGACTTACACTCTGAATTTATCTTTATTAAGGCCTTGCCCAAATGATAAATATATGCTGCGTGCTTGGTATCTGCCACTTGGAAATAAATCACTTTAGGATTGATTTGCTAACAGCTTTCTTCACTCTGTGTCCTGCCGCCCAGGAGGACACGCTGGAGTTCTTCATAGAAGCACACAAATAAGTTGAGCTGCTGAGAGAAGAAAGCTAACAACAGCGTGACACAGCACCGTGTATTCACTGGCACAGATGTCATCGTGACTGCCGTGATTTAAAGCTAGAAGTGCACACATTACTAGAATTTTGCATAGGGTCTACTGGCAACCTTGTTTCAAGCTTGTTCTGCCTGAGCACAAGAGGTGGAACGTGGATGTGTATAGCTCCACTTCCTACCTTCACCTTTCCTAAATTGTAAAATGGCATATGCAGAGGAGCCCAGTTTTGCAATCCCAGTTGTGATAAACCACTGAGCTATAAAACAGGCAAATCTGGAACCTGGATTGCTTGCTAATTTTGGGGCAGCTTAAACAAAAGGTTTGCACTATGAAGCTATTCAAGGCAGAGATTGCTTTTGTGAAGGGATGAACTAAAATCCAAAATACTAACGCTTTCAAATGTTAGGAGCTATACTATTTGCTCCTAAACTCAGATTCGTTTTTATTGCTGTGGCTCATCTATTCTATATGCAGGAAGGCAGACACAGAAAGATGCAGCTGCAGTGTGAGTAATTTGGTAAGGGAAATGGCTAGTGCAGCAGTGCTGAGGCTCGCAGAGACAGCGCAGGGCAGCAGCAGAGAAGAGCAGCAGAGCCCCCTAGCCAGGGGCTGAACTGGGACCTAAAGCAGCCTCTGGAGGGTCTTCCACCTAACACCTATGAGGATTTTCATTTCCTTTTGAGAGGGAGCAGTATGACTGTGTTGCTATTTTAGTACAAATATAGTCCAAGTGCTTTGAAAGAAAAGAAGGACCCATAGCCAAAGACCTCACAACTCTTACTGGCATCAACACAAGTGAGCTGTAAGCGTGTCCTTAAAAGCATGCTGAAGCACTCTGTGGAACTGGGATGGTACAAGTCATATGTTTAAACTTGGGTGCTTGAGTAAGTTTTTGGCTGACTCTGGGTCTAAAAAGGGTTTTATGGAAGTGATTCTGAAAGCTGATAGAATTTAATAGAGTTTGAGATAGCTTTGAAATTTTTGAACTGTATAGTACTAGTTAATAGAAAAATATTCTTGCTCTAAAACATTGGTTTTAAAAAGCCTATTATGTTTTATGAAATTCCTTAGAGGTTTTCCATAATGGTATTTAAACTGGTGTATACTGTAGTGCTTGATGGGCCTGTGCTACAGCCTGACTTCCATGGTAGTGCCAGCCCTGTGTTAGTGACATTGTATTTTGGAGAAGCAAGAATTACACTAAAGTGCAGCAATTTTCTCTTATATACAAACAGAACTTCAGAAATCACCTCTTTAACCTGAAAAGCCCCAGGAGCCTGATTTTGGAGTAAATCAAATAAAATGCAAAAGCATTTTGGTCTTCTACCTGGTACACAGAGCTGATCTAAAAAAGCTCTCTGGTGTTTTTGAGGGCAGCTATGTTGTTGAACTGTGTAATAACTGAAGCTGAAAATTTTGTTTTGTTTAAAGTGTGCAGGTACGTTGAGTGAGATGTAGCTAAAAGCCTTTGTGAAAGAGTCCAGGTTGCACACATTAGCTTCTTTCTGAGTTAGAGTCATGGCAGGTGATTTCCAGGTTTTAGGAGTGCAGTAATGAGCTCCACTGACATTACCTGGAAAGGAACAACTTCTGCCCACATTAATCCAAAAACAACAGGAAAAAAAATGCAAGTTTGCAAAATATATTTTTTTTACAGCCACTTTTGAGACATGAGGAAAACCATTTAAAATTTGTCTTTCAGAAAAAAGCTTTTATGCCCTGTATAATCAATTCTGTGACTTGCATCTCTTTCATTCAAATATATGGAGAAATTTCTAGCTAAAGGAGGCTGATTAGTAGAACTATAATTTTAAAACTGAGAAGCATTTGACTTTTAAGTGCTTTATCAAATTAACAGTATATGAGCAAGGGCATGACAGGTGAACATGAAGACTGAAATAATCTTTTATATGTTGCGTGGTTCCTATTTCTCCACTGGGGTGTTGACTAGAGCATATTAGTAGCTGTGCAAGTAATGCTGCTTGGTGGGAGCAGAATGTTTATACTCTGCAGCCGGTGAAAACCGATCTGATTTGACCAGGAATGGAATAAGTAGAATTTTTTTTTTTTTTACTACGTTTGCTTAAGAGCAATGTCGATATAGAAATGGTATTTCCAGATTGTGGTTGAATCTAGAGAATTGTAACAAATGAACAGTGATGGGCAATTGTCTCCAGTGTGCTTATGGGAAAGCATATGTGCTTCTTTCTAATTTCATTAAGTATTGGTTCCTGTAATAGATGCCTCCCTTAAAGACAGCAGCAAAATCAATAATAATGATTGTTACGATGGATTGTGGGTGTGTATGTCTTTTCCTAACTTTTCCCTCTTCCTGTTTTCCTTTGCTTATTTGCATATACCAGAGACTTCCTTGCATCCAGGCCACTGTCTCTGGGGAGAGGCCTGATGTATTTTCAATTTGGCAGTTTTCTACCAGATTGTCCCTCCAGTCTTTATTGCTGCACACGAGCTGTGTGCCATCTCTACGGCTGTTTTCTTGGAGCTGCCTTTCTCTGAAAGGCCATTTACCAAGAACAGCTGACGTTTCACGCAAAGATCTGGAAGCAGTTCGACCAAGTGGCTGTTTTACCCGAGAATCTGATGGCTTTTTCCTGGTTAATTCTCTTCTAACTGCTCTTAATTACACAGAAGAGGCTGAGGAAAAAGGAGAAGGGTGAGTGGAAAAGTTTGTTTGGAAAAAAAATGGGAAAAACCCACCCCTTCAATCTGTTTCGCTCAGGCTTTTTAATCTCCTGAAGCATGGAGCTGTGCTGCTGGGCTCTGCCGAGGGCTGTGCCAGGGCCATGTGGGGGGCTGCAGAGGGCACCGTGACACAGCTGCCGCTGAGGGTGAAGCACTCTGTCAGCATCCCTGCTGCACTAGCAAACAGGATTAGTGGCTAAAGGAAGATAATTCTTTTGCAAACGCACTTCCCAGGCGAGAAGTGGTTGTTGCTCTTGCATAGTGCAAAAGCATTGCTGATGTGGGTTAGCGATGGCCACATAACTGGCATGGCAAAAACCAACAGGGAGCTGAATGCTTTGAGAGCTCACGGAAACTCTGCAGAGCTCAACATCTCCACGGAAAGGGCTTCCCGGGGTCAGCGCACGCATAAGAGCCTGTTGCTTTTCAGGGCCTCGCATCCTTACCTGGCAATAGCGCATGAGGTAGCGTGGCTTTGGAGGAGAAAAGGCTCCCAGATATTTTTCTGATATCTCAGAAATCTTAAAGCAATCTGAGGTTTTCCAAGGGTGTGGTTATGTGAGCTGCTCAGGCTCTTCTCAAAATGGCCCCAGCCCTCCTTCCACTGCCAGCCATTTCCAGCACTACTAAACTAACCTTACCTAAACTTGTTCAGTCTTCAGCTCAATAAATGAACTAAATGGCCCAGGTATGACATAGCGGTGGAGATGGGATGTGCGTGCAGGGATAGATGGAAAGAAGACGGGGTCCGTTCCTTCCAGCTACAGCAGAGTCTTAGCTTGAGAAACCACATCCCAGACACCTCAAAGCAGCTACTGTCAGCTTGGGACGGCTCCGCTCACCCCTTTGCTGATTCCAACACACCTCTTATATTGAGGCAGTTTTCTGGCTTCTTTGTTCTGCCTGAATTGATGATAATTAGGTATCAGCATATATATTGTGCCATACTGTATGGCTCGGGTAATTCCTGTAGGGATTTAATTAAGCCAAGTGCAAATGTGTAAATTCTGTATTTGTAAAAGTAAAGTGCTGGATTCCATTTTCGGAAAGGTTTTATTCTCTGAAACTGTTAATGTATTTCCACTGCTATCACACTTTAAATGAACTCATGAGTTAAGAACAGTGACAGAGAATAAATTATCATACAGCTGGTAGAATTGAGATAAATAAAAGGATATACATAAAAAATAAATGGATTCTGTCCCTGTGTGTGCAGAAGAACCAGTTCTTGATGATGAAAGGCTATTAACTAGCGTAGTGTAATTAACTGTTTTAGTGCTGCTTCAGGAAGAGGGATTGGCAGTTCTTCCTTTGAAGTCAAGTGTCGCAAGCGTGTGCAGCGTGCAATAACAGCTCTTCTGCACTGAGAAACTACTTAGGAGATGCACAGAGGAAGAAGGTGGGGAAATCTGGGACAGAAGGGTCATTTCAATCTTAATTTTTATGGCTTTTTTTTTTTCTCCCCCAAAAAAGAAATCTGCAGTCAGCTGGAAGAAATTGGCAGTGAAACAGAGAATTTGAAACAAGTTGAGGCTCTGAGTATCATCTTGCAATAATCTCCAGGCCAGTGGGAAGGCCCCTCTGTGTGTGTCATCCTAGGGTCAGTCTGTAAACATCCAATATAAGGAGCACATTTCATCCTGAGTTGAAGGCAGAAGGAAAGACAAGGCTAGCTCATGATTCTCAGCCGTGTGATTCATGGTATGTACTGAGTTTGTGAAATCTGCATATTGAAGTCAAAGGAGGGATGTTAGAAAGTCTGTGAGTTGGTGTCATGGTGTGTCACGCAGCTCCTTTCCCTTCTCCCTCTGTCCTATTGGTCGCAAGTGAAGACGATAGGAGAGACAGACGTGACAGGAGGTGCTATGGTGGCTTTACACCATGTACAGTGCCCTTGCCCTGGCAGGCCTCTGTTCTTTTTTTGCTCTTCTGGCAGTACAAATTGGCTAAAAAAGGTGAAAGAATACCCCATCTTGCTTCAGTGGCTGGGTGTATCTGCACCTATTGACAACAAGATTTGCAATTCAAGAAAACAGCTGTTTCTACTGATGAATCAACACCGGTTTTCACTTAAGAAAATGAAGCATATAAGATGATAGTGTTTGCCTGCATGCCTGCTTCTTATCTGTGACAAAAGGTGTCACACATATAGGCTGTATGAACTGGCTGTGACACAGGGATAGCATTTCAGAGATAAGTAAGATCCTACAAGCTCCGTGAGCAGAGAAGGAGCAAACAAGTCGGTGCCCCAACGTGGGAAAACTCTTCTGCTGGGCCCACTCCCAGCCGGTTGGCTCAGGTAGCACCCAGACAGGTCAGGAGCAGCCAACCCACTTGAGCCCACACTTGAGGCAGTCCTGCCAGGTCTGCTGCTGCAGCTGCTGATTCCTCCTGCCTCCCTGGCCCTGGAACTAGCACTCACAGGGCTGCACAGCCCAGTCAGCTCACCCACCCAGCTGAAACGTAAACCCAAAACAATGAGCGAGCAAACAAAATTTCGAAGTCAGGCCAATGATCTTGCGATGCAGGCTGGGACACAGCCATGAGCAGGATAGCCCTTTCCAGCAGGCTTAATCTGAGTTTCCCCTGAAATCGCATCCTAAAATACATTGATCTAGTGGCTAAAATGATGCATTGAAACAATGATGTTTTGTTCCTAATCCTTTTTCTGAGAGTCCACGTATGTTCTGTTCTGTGGCGAAGGTGGTGTAGGAGGTTCCCTTCCTTTGCTGGTCACCGGTTGCTGTCTCTGTGCTGGTGTTTGCTGCTTCCTTTGTCATGTGAAGAGAATGGAGCTGGGGACTGTAATGACTCAAGCTAAAATGAACATCTTCTAAATAATGTTGGGGTTTTTTTTTTACCTGAATGATTTCTCTGCTTCAGTTTCAGCAAAGCCTCCCAAGACAAGGAGGCAGCTCTGCAGGGACCTGAGCCCCCACTCCCAAAGGAGGGCAAGCCCTGCTCTCCCTCTGCTCTTCTTCCTTGCCCCTCTCTGCTCTCAGCTGAGTGCAGCGCGGCACCATTAACCACTGTGTATCTCTGGGTGAGCAGTGGTAGTGAGCGGGCAAAAGAACCCTGCAGCGTTTCGAGATGCCTGTGCTACTACTGGCTTTCTGCTGTGCCCTGGCAGGCTTGGGTCTCTGGCGTTGTGGGGATTTTGCTTTCTTTTTAAGATGCGTATCACCATGGAATATGTCTTGCTGTTCAGGGGGCCACAGGCTCGGTAAGGTGGCAGGAGATGCGAGTTTGGCTTACCTGAGGAAGAGTGGGGCCAAACCTGCCTCTCACCTGGGAAACTGGGGTGCCAATCCAGGCTGCTTAAGCCATAGTGCAATGCAGGTGGAGATCTAAGATTCAGGTTGCAGAAAAAGAGAATAGGAGGAAGAACAGTCTTGCAAGAAAGACCTGAAACTACTATGTTACTTTGCCTTTTTCACACACACAAAAAAGGGATCTAGCCCCAGATCTTTATGTGCCTTTTTTTTAATCCAGAAAATGTGCACACATGTATCATTTCATTAGTGAAGTTTAATAAATGGATACTTAAAAATACTTCCAGATTGTCTGCTGAAAAGCCCTACAGAAATGAAAAGCATTATTGTTATTAGGCAGTGCCATTCTTGATGTGGGCTCTAAGCCTGGCGTTGTGCTGAGATTTTCCTGCTGAACAAAGCACTGATCTTATCTTTCCTTCTACCGGCTTCCCTGCACTGGAAATTCCTCTGTAGGGAAAGGATGGACTCGGGATTTAATGGGATAAAATGAGATTAAAATTTAGCTTGAGAGTTATTTCATGTATCCAAACCAGCTCTTTGTGCTTAATTTACAGGTTAACATGTTTCTCTGAATATATATTTCTTGTACCACTTGAATTTCTTTTTATTCTACATCTTGAACTCCTTAAGAGCAAATGATTTATTTCACTGATGTTTACTCCTGTCACTTTTCTTTCCAATGCTCTCAAAAAAAGGTTGTGCAGAAGGGCACAAAATCCATACATAGAAAAGAGAAGTGCTGGTCTTTGCCTACAAGGTGATGCCATTGTCAGTGAATGTGAATAATCCTTTTTTCTTTTCTATAAAGGTCTGATCTTTCTTCCCCCATCTAAGATAAAACAGTCTGCCTGTCCTATAAATGCACAGTGAAGTGTAATTTCACATCAAATCTTTGTCCCATGGTCAGGTAATGTGATGTTCACCTAAAGGATAAGAGACCTTGACAAGCTTCAGCTCACCAAAATGGTAATGTTCATCACTGCCTGAATCTAATTTGAGCTTCCTTTCTAGTTCACTTTCCAGGGAAGGAGACCTGAGAGACTGAATATGTAGAGGACAGGCTGTCAAGGGACATTATTACAACGAACCAGAGAAAGAGAGCTACCCTCCGAGAGATGGGGCATTTTTAGTCTCTTTCTCCTGTTTGTTATAAGAAAATCAGATGAGCTTTGGGACTCTATAAAAAGTACTAAAGTGATCTGATTCTTGGCTTGTTTGGGTTTTTTCTTTTTTTGGGGGGGGGGGGATTTTTTTGAGTTGAAAGACCCTTGCCAATGTATGTGTCTTGTATTTTCTGTTGCCCTTTGGAGAACCATAGTGGTGGTGGTAATCAGTTGTTTCTTCTACGCTAGCAGGTTCATTAGTATGCCCGCTACACTGTTTCTGCTTGATTTTTCTAATATATAGTCAAACACCTTTTTTTTTCATTTTCACTCTGAAAATTTGTATGGATCAATCTTATTGACCTTCTTACACTTTGACAATCTTTAATTAAGTCTCCTATACAAAATCTCATGTAAAAGGAGAAAAGGTCAATATCATGGGTATTTTTGTTTATATCACTCTGGGTCAAGGACACTCAAATGTTTCCAAGACCTTATTGATCATTTATGAGTCATTTGTTCAAAGGTCATATCTATCACAGATACTGGATATCTTTTCCTGGGGCATGCAAAGAGATTAAGTTTCCATTTTCTGTTTAGGTCAAGATGTGACAGCGTGTTCTAATAATGGTAGTCTGAGAACGATGTGCTGCTTATTAAAGATGAAACCGGATTGAAGAAGTCAGCAGGGTTCTGCTCATGATGCTTTCTAAAGGTAATGGGCTGAATCGTCCGTACATTGGCGAAAGTTTATTAGCTTCAGTGGAGCTACTTGTATTGGCTGGGGATCTGATGTTTACCCTATACCTCATTTAGGGATATACTAAAAAAAAAACGAACCCCAAAAACCAACAACAAAAAAACCTCCAAAAAAAAAAGAAAAGGAAAAATAGAGAAAAAATACCCAGTAGGCAGCACATTTGAAAGCTGTTTCATCAGGCATCTGGGCAGTGCAGGTGTAAAACCTATGGTGAGTGTGTTTTCTCAGAATACTTTACATTCAGTAAACTTATGTCACACACAGAGATGTTCACTCATTAATTCTCCTTCCAGAGGGAAAGGCAGAATTTGACTCGTTGCTTATAATTCCTTAAAATACATGGAGGCTTGTGAGCAAAGCCCTGTCTATAAATTAAACAATAATACTAATTCATGTGGAGCATGGCAGTCAGGCTGTGATTGAAGGATGCTGTCTGATGTGCTCTCAGCACATGAACCTTTGGTCCTTGCCAGTCAGATTAGGAGCAGCTTTTAAAACAGGCACATAGCAGGATTGCTACAAAGGTTTATAATAATGATTAGGGAGCACATAATTAAAGCCACTCCCAAACCGGAAAAGCATTCTCAGCAGACTTCAGAAACTCTAAAATGTTTGTTTATTCAATAATTATAGAGCATAATTATGGTAATGAGGTTAGCTCAGATTTACATATTAGCAATGCATTTTAATGATCTGATTATACAAAAGTAAGATACAATAGATTAAATTTTATCTGGAAAATTTGTTGCCAGACTGGAATCATAAGACAAAAAAACCCCTCACCAAATAGATTTATAAGAGCTCAGGGAATTACCATGTAATAAATTCTACGGTTGTAATGAAATAACTAGAGCAGAAAAAAATTCAAACCATTGTATGAACAGAAATCCCCAGCTGCAGAACTACTGCTGAGTGACATTAAAGAACACAGTTGTTTTTTTTTTTTTTTCGTCAAACTAGTTTTTCAAAATATCACCGAATGGGCTACACAGTCCTTGGAGACAATTTTGTGAAGAACAGTCACTTCCTTTGTTTCTGAACAGTGAAGTTAGCAAGTCTAGATAAAGGAAATGACCCTCCTGTTTTCTCACCCGGCTCTCGTATTTTCTTTCATCTGTTTGATCCTTTCTTCCTTTCATCCAGTTTTTGCTTCTCTTGCTTTCATTCAGTGGTGTTCTCTCAAAAAGCCACGCTATGTTTTCTACCAATAACTTTTGTATTTCTATGGTTGGAATAATTGTATTTCCTTCATGTGTGGCTTTTTTGCTTTCTTGGTTTCTGTAAAGCTTTCAAATTTTATTTTAAAGGAACAATTTAGTTTCTTTAATCTTTGCTTTGGTAATACAATATTGTCTTTGACTCATTAAATGTCTTCCTTTTGTTGTTTTAAGAGGTTAGTGATTTATTTTGTGCAGCACTGCAGCAAATTGAATGATCCTTAAGTCAGGGAAATCAAAGCAAGGCTGCATGTGATGCACTAACTGGCAAAGGGGGATAACATGCTGAAATATTCTGTTTGTATTTGAGGGGCTTGATCGTTGTGGTTTTTTTTTTTTGCAGTAAATAATTATAAGATTAGGTGGAATAGTGTGAATAATAGTGAAATTAAAATGTGAGAATTAAACAATCCTGAGGATGCTGAGACTGTGACAGTGATGTTCTCTTTCCACAAGACAGAGTGAAACGTCCTGGTTTTGTCATCAGGATTCAGTCTATGCACCAGTTTAGCTCTGCTGGAAATACGCTCTACTCGAGCCCATCACTCTGGGTTCAAGGACTACCTAATCTTGGAGGCTCTTGCAGTGAACAGAAACTGGTAAGCAGACAGGGATGTGAAGATTTGGCACTGTAAGAAGCAACATCTTTGGGAATAGTAAGACTGGTTTACTGCCAGGTCCCAGTAGCACCGTGGGACACCAGCTCTGCCCAGAGCTTGTCACAGCAGCCGTTAGAAACTCCTGTTTGCATTATAAAACAGTAAATGCCAATCTGAACCATTGCATCCCAACCTGTTTGCTCAGAAGTTGAGTGCCTAAGTCTGAAAACTTGAATCCTTAAGCTAAGTACATTTTTGTATTCTACTTAAGAACATCTTTGTAAAATCCAAGGTGCCTTCAGTTATACCAGGCCGACTCCTGGGACGAAGACGGAGAACCGGCAAACACCTTGGAAGAGGGGGAAGATGAGGAATTTTGCCCAGGTTCAGGTTAATCTTGTTTTTAAGCATCCAGATTGTCAGTGCTCATTCTTTCAAGTAGTAAATGGATACCAAGGAAGTGTTTTTTGACTCTTGCTTGATTCCGCAAAATTCTAAGCACACAACGTAAACCCATGTTTTATGCGCATCTTTAAAATTTCATGGAAAAGCAGATCCCCCAGAGGTTGCATTTCCAAGCTCGTCTTTAGCCAAACACTCTTTGCATTATTTTTCAGATACAGTTTTTTAGGTTGCATTGACAATATCATTATTTGTTCTTTTAGACACCAGCTTTTTAAAATCTAGTCTGAAGTCTATAGTCAAGAAAACTTAAGCTGTAGTGTTAAATGTAAGATTTTGTCATCTCTTTTTGCTTGTTTACATTTTCTTGCAGTGTGGGTCATTTCATCTTTGTGTATCGGCATACTAGGGATGGATTTTGCCAGATCTTGTGCTTCTGTTTTCCCAGAGAGGGAAATACAAGGTTGCCCTCTCTTTGTCTTTATTTGCGTACAGGTGTCCTGGAGCAAACCTAATCACGCTGCTCACTGGGATTGTTTGCCCTTGTTTTAGGGTTTGCTTGCTGTTCACCGTGTGCCAAGGAAGAAGACTGAATTGTGCTGTTTACACTGTTCTCTGACTGTGCTAGACAAGGGCATCTCTCAAATGCGAGGCACAGTACTTTGATTGGCATATTTTTGCAGGGGACTCTATTAAATAAGGAAGTATCTGCTTTAACTCTTGGCAGCAGCACTTGTGAGAACTAAACCAGTCCTGCTCCAAAGACCCATTATCTTTCATGGGTTATAATATTTTATTCACGTGACAATAGCCCCATAAGTTTCCACATGAACATCTCCTCCTTTCCTCAGTACTGTTAATATTAAAGAATTGACTAACTTTGGATTTAGCATTGGATGTTGCCCTTGAAAAACTGGACAAGAAGTATTATTTGCATTTAAGGTTTTCTGCTTCCTACTGAAATCAGTAGGAGATGAGTCAACAAAAGTGCAAAGATGGCAAAAAGCCAATGTTTGTGAAGAGTGAGCTCTTTATCTTCCTTCTCCAGAACTCCTTGCAGGAACATCTCCAGTGGTTGTCCTGGAAGCAGTTTCATTGTCACACATTCAATACAACCTTCCCTTTTAACAAAAGAAGATAGGTTTCTTTATCTCTCTAATTAAAGCTTAGACTTCAAAACATTATGTATTGTCTGCGGCTCCAACCATCTTCTAAAAGAGGAAGAATAACCCTTTCTTTAGGGGGAAAAAGGTCTCGGTGCCATCTATACTTCATGGATTTTGAAGTCAGCACATGAGCGTTGTGAATTGCATAAATCCGATGGATGTTCAGTGCTTCAACACAGAAACACGTCACCCAGGACATTATTGCCTGAGGCTTGGAGAAGAGAAGCTGCAAGTCCCTGCCAGACACACTACAGACATACTGATATATCTCTGCAATGTATTCTTACTGTCCAAATACTAGCTTGATAAGTTCATGTAAAAGTCAAGCAATAAAAATATCTCCACACCAGGCTGAGGATAGTCATATCCTTTCTTTTCAAAGTCAAATATAAATGAGCCAGCTCATTTAAAAATCTCCCTGCTGTGTTGCCCTAGCCAATTTCTCTTATCCTATGACTCTAACTGTGCTCATTGTTCTGGTCTGTATTTGCCATTTTGAGGACACTGGGGGAGGAGGGGAGCTTTCTGCTTTTTTTGCCTGTGTGCCCTGCCTGGGAATGCTCCATTACATGTTTTTCCTGAGCCAGCTTGGCTCACAGCTTTCCTTTCAAGCCATCTTTGTTGAGCTCTTCAGCTTTCAGAGCTCTCTTCCTGGGAAGGATATGGTTAGAAGGAAGATGATGGGAATTCTGTCCATGAAAAGCAATTGGGCTTTGAGATCTTTCATCTGCCCGTGAACTTCTGAGCTTGTGTGAGTCCAGCGTTAGCTCTGCTGCCTTTGAGTGAGGCTGGTTAACTGTAATTGGCAGTGAAACATTTTTGTAATCTTTTTGGTATGAAAGATGCTAGACAAGCAATAAATTACAGCATGTTCTGCTTTATGAAACACATGAAAAACTTAGTGAAAATAAAACAACTGTATAAATCCAGCTCCTCAATATCCAAAGCATGTGATTTCTTGCAAGGTGACTGGTGATACCCCTGTGCCTCTCAGTGTTATTCTTAGGGGGAATAGTCTCACAATAACTCAAATATATGACAAATCTATACATATGCATATATGTATGCATATCTACAATATATACAAATATATTACTTCTCTGCACTTCTAGAAAATGTTACCCTTTTCTCCTCCCTGAGATTTTAGGTACTGTTCAAAGGGTGTGCCAGAGAACATTTCTTGAGGTGAAAATGGGCTCAAGGGGCACTACAGCCATAAGAAGAACAAGTGTCGGGCCATTTCTCAGGCTGGAAGCTCTGCCCCCAGGGTGAACCGTGCCTCTCCCTGTAGGGTTGCACCTGGGCATCGGCCTCTAGTGGGGGCTGCTCTCAGCTTCCTGAGCAGTTTCTCTTGTAGGCCCAAACTGAATATTTTTTCTTTCACTCTGTGTAATCAACACCAATTTACTCAAAATAATAGTAAATATAGTCTATAATGATGGCTCCTGTACAACTGTGGGGCTGCAGTGACAGGGAATACTTCTTGAATGTGATTTGCTCTGCTGGGTCAGAGATGTGTGCTCCTTCTCCCAGCACGGTCAGTCCTTGCCTAGTGGTGCCACTTGTGGAGGTTTGACACTAGAAAGCAAACTTGATTTAGAAATGAAATTGCAGATTTACATGAATTAATTGAATAAAAGAAATGCAGAAATGCAGTCATGCCTGAAGTTGCAAGTAGGGACTTGGGGGCTCTCTACAGACAGGGGTATCAAACACCTACTGCCTCAGGACTGCTGTGCCTATCCTGGTCCAGACAGACTGAGGCGTGGAGTTGCCTTTCCAGCCAAAGGCAGGGAGACAGGAGGGCCTCGTGGACATGCGATGTTGAAAACCAGGGCCATGTAGTTTGTTGGGTTTAATGATAATAAAGGATTCAACAAGGAGATGTGTATAGGAATTTTCAATTGATTTTTGTTACTCGATACACACATCTCGAAACCCCAGAGCACCAGCAAAGAGGAGAATATTTCAGCCAGCCTGCATCAGATATGTTCCAGTTGTTGATTATAAATACAATTTTTTTTCCGGGTTTCTGCTAGTTCCATTTCAGGTGAGTAATTTATCTGTCCCCTGTGCCTAGGGACAGGGGCTGTCCCGGGCCACCCCATCCCCTCCCTCCCAGGAGCACACCCCAGTGACTGTCTTGGAGCCAGTGATTGACCTGGCTAAGCTACCTGGTTTTGGAGGAGTTTTTTTTTTTTTTCCCCTCTTTGCCAGATTTCCTTTCCTTAGGATTGGTGCATGTCAGTGGTGGGTGGAAGGGCCTTGCAGTGAGTGTGAGTTAAGAGGCAAAATCTGGCCAGTGGAGGTGAGGGACTGGGGCTACTGTGAATGTTGATCTTTTAGTCTGACTCATTGCATGCCATAACCCTGGGACTAAGTGTATAGTCACAGCTTTGGTGACTTCAGCTCATCATGCCAGCAGTGGTGAGGACTGGTTCCAGTAGGTTGATTCTACCAGGGAGGAGGGAGACTGGAAACTTCCTTGCTGAAAATGAATAAAATTGAACAATGATGGTCAGTAGCCCTTCCCATCCGGAGATCTCACACAGCTGAGTTTTAACATTAGTCCTGTCATTAGTAGGCTGTCACACTGCATACCAGTATCTCTGGTTTCTGCAGGGGACTGCTGAGGTGCAGGAGAGAAACAAGCTGCTGAAGGCCTCCACAAGTCTTGCAGTAGATCTGGGGAAGGAATCCGGACCCCACCCCTCATTTCCACTGTAATGTTTAAGCCATTTCACGTTCAAATCCTGCCTTTTGTCTCACTTGCTGCAGGAAAGCTACAGAGTGGTAAACAACTGCTGGGAATAAATGAGCTTGTCATGCTAAGTGTATTCCTGGGGGGGTGCTGTGCTGCCTCTTTTTTCTTTATAAAAAACAGCTGTCCCACAGTGGCTGTGGTATCTAATCCTATGATAAAAGCAGGATTCAAGTCCCCCAGTCCTAACAGAGCGTCTTGCGCTGCCTTGCTGCCTGCTGTTGATTGAGAGCACCTGTGGCTCTGCTGCAAACAGCACACAAGCTGCTCGTTGAGATCTTTTCCATCAGCAGCTTTTGCTACATAGGCAGGAGGTGTCTCTTCAATCAGCGCCTTGGAGCCCGCTTTACGTTCTCTCCCATTGACTCAGGTACAACATAGGCAGAATAATGCCACAAGCACAGCCTGGAAGGCCAGATAGGGCCAGCTGATCTGGGTAGTGACAGAGTGATTCCTATGGCAGGAACTCAGAGAAAGGAATTTTAATCCTGATTAACTCACTGTTTTTTTTTGTTCTTTCTGTCTGCAGAAGGTATCTGTGAAGAACGAGGCAGTAGCAGTAAGTGATTGTATGAAGGCTGAAATAGTGAAAGCCACTGCCCATTAAGAAAAGAATTTTTGTTTGCTGAGTAGTTTGTGGCTTTTGGATACTGTAGTTTTTGAATACTGTTACAGTAATAATGGGTAATTGGAGTAATAGTAGTTGTATTACATCTTGAAGCAAACAGTCATTAAAAATAATTATTCTTAAAATATATATACTGCTACGCAGAGAGATTTTAACATTGTAAAACAGAAATAATTTTAACCAGCAGGATACTATATCTAAGCCAACACAATCTTTTTTTACACTAATATTCAATTTGTTGCATTCCAGGATTACACAGTGTCGTGGTTTAACCCCAGTCGGCAACCAAGCACCACACAGCCACTCGCTCACCCTCCCCCCCGCCAG